>NC_132780.1:147173829-147475579 GCF_048418805.1 Vulpes vulpes
GAGTCAGCCCCATAAAAATAATTTTTTAATAAAGAGAAAGTAATAAATCCGTTTAAGAATATTAACTGTCATTAGTAACCTAAGACAGACCAAAATCACGAACCCCTACAATTATTTATAACTTATAATACAAGCATGATCAAAAAAAAAAAAAAATTCTGGGAATGCCCAGGTGGCACAGTCACCTAAGCATTCGATTCTTGGTTTCAGGACAGTCGAGATCTCAGGTCTGTGAGATCAATCCTTCACCTACAGCTGACTCCAAGCTCAGAGGGGAGTCTGCTTAAGATTCTCTCTCCCTCTGCCCCTGCCCCCTCCCTGGCTCACCCTTTCTCTTTCTGTCTCTAAAATAAATAAATAAATCTTTAAAAAGAGAGTTTCTTTTCCTTTCTGGAAATATGTTTTTGTTTTATTGAATCTTTCTCATTGCTCATTTTATAATGAATCTGTAAAGATTATGTTGCACAATATTTTCATCATCCCTACCTTATTCTAGGTTTTAGGAAATCCTTATTTGATCTTAGGAATTCTGGGAAGTAATTGAAAAAGACCAAGTTATAGGACTTGGAGAGGAGAGGTAGGTAAATGATTAGGAGCCAGACTACTTCAAAAAGATAGTCCTGGCAACAGAGCCAATAGTATTTCTTAAAAGAAGGAAAGGATAAATGAGTACACTAAGGCCACCTCTGTCTAAACAAGGGGAGGAAATGTGAAATTGCTGTCATGAATTAGTTTACTAGACCTTGTTCACATGGAGCTCGAAAAGGGACTACAAATAGTGGACATTTCAGAACCAAAATCATTTAAATTACTAATGGAAAATATCCTTATACCTATCCATGCAGTTATTCATGAAATAATTATTGAGCTACTACTATGGGTCAGGCACTGAATATAGAGTTGCATTTTTAAAAATGGGGCCTATAGACAATCTTATTTTAATATGTTGAGATACATTTACTTTACAGATAATGAACACATAGAAGAAAATTAGTGACTTCTAGTCTTCTAAAAATTTCATGAATTATGAATACTGGTTATATATATCTGACTTTCCTCAGACTTAATTCTCACACATGCCCTGTTCAATTCTGTAACTCAAGGGACCTGACTGAGATACAGACTGGGTTTTCAGCCCCTAGTGTCAGCTGGTTGCCAGCCTGATTATGCCAATGGGAGGCTGCTTAGGGTTCCTGGTACCGATTCCAATGTAGGGGGTGGGGTTGCACACACCAACAAGCAATTCTCAGAACACCAACAGAGTGTTGAAATATTCAATTCAATTCTGACACTATCTGGGGATAGCATCAGATTCCACAGTTCCAGTCTCAGTCCCACAAAAATATCCTCTACTTGTCCTTTACCATGCTAATTCACTAGCAAGCCCAGACTGTTACCTGTGTTTCTGACCAACTGGCTACATATTAGAGGTTCCCAGGACACCCTCCAACTCAGGTCCATGTTGTTACCTGTACTTCCGATTGACTGGTTGTAAATTAGAGGTTCCCACAATCTCCTCCTCAGCTTCAATTAACTTGCTAGTGGTTCACAGAACTCAGAGAAATGTTTCACTTAACAGATTACCGGTTTATGACAAGAGGATATAAGTCAGGATCAGCCAGTTGTAAGAAATGCACAGGTCAAGGAATGGGGAAGGAGCATGGAGCTTCCATGACCTCTCTAGGCTTGCCACTCTCCCAGAAGCCCCTAGTATTCATCAACCCAGAAGCTCTCATTTTGGGCTTTTATGGAGGCTTCATTACATGGTCATAATTAATTCAATCATTGGCCATTGGCAGTTGAATCAACCTCCAGTCCCTCTTCATTCCCCAGAGGTCAGGGTGTGGAACTGAACTTTCCAACCCTCTGATCACATGGTTGGGTCTCCTGGCAACCAGCCCCATTCTTAGGTGGGGTCCCTGGTCACCTTATCAACATAACAAAGACACCTTTACAACTCTCATCACTGAGAAAATTCCAAATCTTTTAGAACCTCTGTGTCAGAACTGGGGAGGAAAACCACATATACATTTCATAGTATAAATCACAATATTACAGAAGCAATAGTGAAAAATGGATGGCAGGAGGAAGAAAGAAGCCAGGGTTTTTCTCTTTGTGCCCATTCTCTGCCTCAGAGTCTCCACAATGATTACAGCTTTAATAGGGTGACTTCCACCCCTGAGCTCACTAGTTAACATCACCTCCTTGGGGGGTGGAAGTGACAGTGTGCTGTTGCTAATATCTGGGATACCTCATCATCCTCTATCTCTAGTGCTTCCACTGCCTCAATAATTAATTTCCTACATTAAATTCTCTATTTTAAATACTTTGAGTGCTTTCCATTTTAATGGTAGAATCCTGATTGATACACTATATAATAGTGAAATCATTGGAAATAGTTTGAATTACCAATAATGAGAGGATAGTTAAATCAATTATGGTACAGCCACTGAAAAGAAAATTTTACAGGTATGATTATAAAGGCTTCTTTATAGGATTATAAAGATTTCTAAGGAACAAGGAAATAATTATGATATGATATATAATTTAAGTGAATAAATTTAGAATGTAAAGAACTATAATAGAAAAATTAGAACTTCTGTTTTATTTTTTTTAAGATTTTATTTATTCATGAGACACACAGAGAGAGAGAGAGAGAGAGAGGCAGAGACACAGGCAGAGGGAGAAGCAGGCTCCATGCACCGGGAGCCCGATGTGGGATTCGATCCGGGGTCTCCAGGATCGCGCACTGGGCTGAAGGCGGCGCTAAACCGCTGAGCCACCCAGGCTGCCCAGAACTTCTGTTTCAGAGTGATAATGAGATCATGCGTGACTCTACTATATGAGTTTTTTTCTGTCATTTTATTTTATTTCTATCAGTAAACAAAATAATCCAAAAAAATATGCACATTCCTCAGTGACTGCCATTTTGAAATCTATTTCCATATCTAGGGTGATTCTCAAGCATAAATATGACAAATCTATGATCCCTGAGTTCTGATTCAAGTCTCTGGTCAAAAATAATTTGATTTCCTATTATTATTATCCTATAACTGGACCCTGATAATCCAACATGAAGAGTATATTTTTAGAATTCTCAAGGAAACTAAAGGTTCATTTAACTACACAATGTATTTTATAAAACTGATCATATGGGAGCCAACTAATATATGATGTGGGATTCATTTATTTAAATAGCCCCAAACACCTTCTGGAACCTTTGGAAAGTAGCACTGGGAAGGACTGGAAGACAGAACATACAAGACTGAAGGTCTAAGTGGGTACCAAGTTCTACAGCTTGGCATACTTAATGGGTAATGGCACCAGGTGCCCAAAATAAAGTGGCAAAGAGAATCAGTTTTGCAAGAGTTAGGGAAGGATACTTTTTCTGAAACTAGTCCATTGCATGTGTCTTTAGATAAGGTCTCCTTGTGTGCACTCAGGGAAACCTTAACAACCATGACAACATATTTGTGGACCTAGGGGCATCAGTCTTCTGTAACACAAAAGTGAGATGGGATCACATTTTTTTTTTTTTTTGAGATTTATTCATTTGAGAGAGAATAAATATTTGTCTTTATTTCCCACCTTTCAATATAAGTAGTCATCACCTCACACCCATTAAGATGGCTACTATAAATAAATAAATAACAAGCATTGAAGAGGATATGGAGAAATTGGAACCTGCGTGCACTCTTGGTGAGATTGTAGAATGATGCAATTACTATGGAAAACAATATGGAATTTCCTCAAACAATTAAAAGCATTCATATATCAAATGCTATATGTTCCAGTAATCCCACTTATTCAAAAGCAGGGTCTCAAAGAGATATTTGTACATTTGTATTCATGGCAATGTATTTAGCCAAAAAGCGGAAGTAACTGAAATGTCTATCTATGAATGAATGGATAAACACAATGTTGCCTATACATACAATGGAATATTATATCACCTTGAAAGAAGAAAATTCTATGATGTGCTACAATGAAGATCAACCTTAAGGACATTGTCCTAAGTAAAATAAGCCAGAAACAAAAAGACAAATAATTTTGATTCCACTTATATGAAGTATCTAAATTAATCAAATTCACAGAAACAGATAGCGCAATAATGGTTACCAGAGGCTAAGAGAAAATAAGAAAGGGAAGTTGTTTAATAGGCATAGAGTGTCAGATTTGCAAGGTGAGGAAGTTTGAGAGATCTATTTCACAATGTGAATATACTTAATGCTATTGAAATGTACCCTTTAAATGGCTAATATGTGGGGCACCTGGGTGGCTCAGTCAGTTAAGCATCTGCATTCAGCTCAGATGGTGATCTCAGGGTCCTGGGATCAAGCCCCACATCATGCCTCCTGCCCAGTAGGGAACCTGCTCCTCCCTCTCCCTTTGCCCTTCCCCACTTCTTGTGCTTTCTCCCTCTCTCTCTCTCTCTCTCTCTCAAACAAATAAATAAAATCTTAAAAAAAAGATAAATGGTTATTATGTTTAAGAAAAATAAATACAAATATATTCACACACACATGTATGTTTGCATATGCATGTAAAGTTTTTGGAATATTTGCAAGTAGACTGAGTAAGTCATGGGCTAGGATGGAAGAGAAATGGTTTTCATGATGTGCTGCTTTTTCTTTTTTTAAGTTAATATTTTTTACCACATTTACATATATTTTTCAACTAAAAAAGACAAATAAAATATAAAATATGCTCCTCCCACACTCCCACCACCCCACTCGACGTGGCAGCCCTAACCCAATGACTGACTGATTAGAATTACCAAAGTCTTGCCTTCTCAATGTGGGACCAAGCTGGTGGTGTCATTCATACTCTAGAGTGCTCTGTAAGCTCAGGTTCAAACTAGTCTCCAGCTGAGACCACATCTTACTTAGCTTTCTTCTCTGCTTATCCTGCTTCCCTCTCTCTAGTTTCTGTGAGGGTACTCCCTTAATAAGTAACTTGCACAAATGTTCTGATCTCAGGCTGTTTCTAGGGAGCCTGACATAAGAAAGCATTCTATATTTTTCCTTTATTGTGCTATCCAAGCCTTTACTTGTTACCTGTGTCTTTGATTATTATTTGTCTTTGCCACTACATCATAAACCTTTGAACATAGTGTCCATGTGTTTTGCTCTCCGTTGTTATCAGCAGTGTTTCACAGAATACCAGGTACATAGCGTGTGATAAGTAATTGTTGAATGAATGCTAAATGAATCTAAATATCATTATCCTGCCTCAGGATAATCCTCCTCAGGGAGGAGCAGGGTTGAACCATAGGCTTCTAACCAATTCCTGACCCATGATAAATAGTCACAAGCACAGGGATGCCCACCACAAGAGGGAAGTAGAACCAGAAGTCTCATGTTGCCATTTTTTTATCTGTTGACCCCTGAATCTTGTTTACTTGCCTGGATATAGTTAATTGTATGATTTTCACCTATTCTGCTGGACTACTTCTTGCCTATTTCATTATATACACCTAATTCTATCTCTCTCTCTCTCTCTTTTTTTTTTAATTTTGAGAGAGAGTGTGTACACATGCATATGGCAGGAGGTGGGGGAGTAGGAAGGCAAAGAGAGAAAGAGAGAATCCCAAGCAGACTCCACATCCAGCACAGAGCCTGATCTCATGACCCTAAGATCACAACTCAAGCTGAAATCAATAGTCAGCAGCCTGACCAACTGAGCTACCCAGGCACTCATGCCCAACTCTGTATTAGGGCAACTCAAGACCTTGGCTCAATCTCCCATTGTCAATTCATAACTCAGACCAATTTACCAAAGAGTGACATCTTTTCCAAGTATGAAAGTGAATGGGAAATTGTATATCTCTGTAATTTGGAAAATGGAAGTAACATAGATCACCAGGAAAAGAAGTTTATTTCTCTGGAAAATTTATTTTGCCTGGGTCATTTGTGATATGTAGCTTTTAAATTCTAATTTTTCCCATTTCTGTTAATGCTGTTCTTTCAAATTAAAAAAAAAAAAGAAAGAAACCATGCATTCCAGTATGACTTCTGTTACACTTCTCATAAAAATACTAAATAATTATGACCCCCCCCCAAAAAAAATAAACAGCCAAGGATAACCAACTATTTGAGGAGATGCTTTTTTAAAAGAGAGTCTACAACAGACCAATAGATAAAAATGACTCAAGAATATAGTATAGGGCAGCCGGGTGGCTCAGCGGTTTAGTGCCACCTTTAGCCCAGGGCCTGATCCTGGAGACCTGGGATCAAATCCCACATCAGGCTCCCTGCACGGAACCTGCTTCTCACTCTGCCTGTGTCTCTGCCTCTCTCTCTCTCTCTCTCTCTCTCTCTTTCTCTCTCTCTCTCTCTCTCTCTGTGTCTGTCATGAATAAATAAATAAAATCTTTAAAAAAAAAGAATATAGTATATTCAGAGATATGAAAATTATGCCCAAAGAAATAAGCTATTATATCTTGAAATAGCAAGCAAAACTAATAACAATAATAATAGAAAAAAATGAAAACTTAAGAGTTTAAAGATAAATAAACTTGAGGCATTCCCCCCCAAAAAAGAGGGGGAAGAAAGAAAGAAAAAGAAAGAAAGAAAGAAAGAAAGAAAGAAAGGAAGGAAGGAAGGAAGAAAGGTATAATAATTTAAACCAAAAATTTGGAAGTAAATTCAGGAGATTTGACATCTAAATAACAAGAATCTCAGGCAGGGAGAACAAAAGGGAAGAAGAGAAAGAAAGAGATCAAAGAAATAGTTGTTGTTTTTTTTTTAATTTCCCAAACTTGGAAAACGTAAGATTCTAGGTTGAAAAATCCACCAAATGTCAAACACAGTCAATTGAAATAAAGCTACATCAAATTTGAGAAAATTATTTCAGCTTCTAGAAGAAAATAGGAAAATGGGTTTTATAGAAAGGACCAAAGAGCTAGAAGACAGTGAAGCACAGTTTCAAAATTCTGAAGTGATTTCCAACCAAGAAATCTAGTCTTAAACTCTAATTATGAGAGTAGATTAAATTCATATTGAGCATTCAAGGTCTCAACAAATATAAGTCTATAGATACTTTCTTAGGAAGCAACTAGAGAATGTACTTGTAAAAATGACACAGTAAACTAAGTTAAGGAAGATAAAGGATCTAGGAACCAGAAAATCTAAAACAAGAGAGATATCAAAAGAATCCTATCAGACCTAGAGAGTAGCCAAGGCACAGTGCATCAGGTTGCATTCCAGAAAGTTACAACAGTGATTTCTTGAATAAGGAATCAGTAATATAGCTATTCTGCTTTAATCTATTGAAAGACTGATGCTTATATTTATGTAAATGGGAGAGAGTTTGAAGATGTATCATTGGCAGATATATAGAAAATTAAGGGAATACATAACAATTATAAACACAGAAGAAGCAAGAAGCTGTGTGAGGAAGAAAGTAACCACAACACATAACATAACTGAAGTATTATTACAGTTTACAAAAGTTTTTTCTCTTAAAAAGGTTAGGTCACTGAGGCCAGAATTAGTACTAGATTTATTAATTTACTGTCATAATTCATATTTATTATATTTATAGATGTAAATATTAATCTTAAAAGTATATCCTTTCCAAATTGTTTACTTTGACCTACAAATGTAAACTCCTTCTACAAAATACCTAAATTCCAAAAAAAATAAAATAAAATTTGTAAGTAGATTGTAAGTACATACTATTTATACATTTTCTGTTAAATAAAATGCTCAATTATCCAGAATAACATATTTCTCAATAATATCAAATAATAGCTTTAGCTATAAATACCTTCCTAGTAACCAATACTAGAATTTTAGAGTTTTGGTATGTGTTAGTGTGTGTGTGTTCACAAAGACAAAGAGTTTAAGGAATTGATTCATGGGTCTGTAGAGGCTGGAGAGAGTCCAAAAAAAAAAAAAAAAAATCTGATGAGGTAAACCAGCAGGCTGGAGCCTCAAGAAGAGTCAACAGTTAAAGTCCAAAGGCAGTCTGCTGGTAGAAATCCCTCTTCCCTAAAGAAGTTAAAGTCTATGCTCTACCAAGGCCTTCAACTGACTGGATTATCACCTTACAGGAGGATGATCTACTTTACTCAATCTACCCATTTAAATGTTAATCTCTTCCAAAAATATGTTCACAGAAACATCCAGAATAATGTTTGATCAAATATCTGGCCACCATGACCCAGCCATGTTGACATAAAATTAACCCTTACAGTTTATATTAATTCTTTAACCAGCTTTGATGTCATCAGGATAACTACTAACCAAGCCTAGGATTTGTTGTTTCTCCCCAGCCCAGGAGGCAAGAGTGTGGCAGTCAGGGTGACATCAGCTCATCACAGACAGTGAAGGTGGCCTTACATCTCTCAACTAGGCTACCACCCACAATGGAGCAACAGAACTGAGGTCCCTATTAGTTTGCATTTCTCCACTTCTCAGTAGCTATTTCACTATTAAAGAAAAGAAGAGGATAAAGGGAGTCCAATTTCCCCATCTGTCAACATGATAAAAAATAGATGAGAATAGATGAAACACTGGACTCAGTACTTCCCCCCTCCCTCAGCCCCAAATCTCACACACATCTTGATTCTTAGTATTCTTTAAACATGCTTCTTATAGTGTTTAACTCAGTATTCATCCAGAAAACTATTCGACTCCTTCTAAGACATCATAGCCATTGCTCTCTTGCATAGACTGGAGTATATGATGGAGATAAAAATCCTCAAATTTGGGAATCAGAAAAAAATGCATTAAAAACAATAATCTGAGAGTGAGTGCAGGCTAGGACTTAATAAAATCAATAATTCCAAATTGCATATAAGCAAAAGTAGTTTTTTTTTAATTTCTTACGTTCATACTATGGGCTTATCTTTATTTTTTTAAAGATTTTATTTATTTATTCATGAGACACAGAGAGAGAGAGAGAGAGGCAGAGACACAGGCAGAGGGAGAAGCAGGCTCCATGCAGGGAGCCCTACATGGGACTCAATCCCGGGTCTCCAGGATCACACCGTAGGCCGAAGGCAGGCGCTAAACCACTGAGCCACCCGGGGATCCCCTGGGCTTATCTTTATTAAGAATTAGTTAGAAAGGAGCACTGGATGTAGCATGGAAGTATTGAATCGTTATATTGTACACTTGAAACTAATATTACACTGTATGTTATCTGGAATTTAAATAAAAACTTTAAAAATAAGAATTAGTTAGAATGCATCATAGTTGGTAGAACACCGATACAAGGAAAATAAGAAAGATGTCAAACAAGTATGCTCATAAACTCAGGAAATAGCTCAGCTTTTGTTGTTCATTGAATAAGAAATAAAATATGAGTTTTGGAATTCACTTCAATGTCATTTTTCTATTGAAATAGTTCTTTGAATAAATATGCATATTATTCTGATAACAAAAACTTCAAATTATGATATTCACTCAGAGATTAGCATATAGCAGTAATAATGATATGAAATAATGGTAGTAAAATATGGCTCTTCCACATAAGAGAGAATAGCAGATGAACATAAAAAAATGCAAGTTCAAAGAGCAATTTATTCAGTGGCCAGCAAGCCAAGGGATTTGTGTAATCTAGCCTAGAGGAAACAGAGGTAGAGAGGAGCTTCTGGGAGTCTGATCTAATGACATAGATGACCAAGGGTGAACTTTAACAAAAATAAATTATTTGATTTTCTCCCCAGTCAAACCCCAAGCCTATATGTTTAGTAGCCATGAGCTTACCAGCAGGCTTCATAACATAAAAAAGGATTCAGGAAAACATCAAAGAGCAGCATAGATCCTTAAAATATGATAGCAACTGATCCAACTAGAGTAGGTGGTACTTCATAAAGTGGTACTTACTAACGTCCCGTCCACGCAACATTTAAAACATTTAAATCAGAGAACTGATACAATTGTGTTAAATGTTAAATGAGACTCAGTCATGTGAATCAATACAAAGACATTTCCACTTCTTCAGATTTATCAGTTTATATTCTGGAAATTTTCTATAATTATCCTATAGCAGAGATGACTGAGTGGTTCACCAAAAACTTCTGTACTCCTTTCCAGAGTATAGACTGTCATGAGAATCCTCTTTCCAGTCAAGGACATTTTTTTTTCCCAGATTCTTTGTATATTAAGAAGCCATGTGACTAGTTCTTGACAATGTCTTAGTAGAAACAGTATATGCTACTTCGAAATGGTTAAGAGTGAATATAAGTTCTCTCTCCTCACTCTACCCATCTGTCTGCTGAACAAAGACTCTAAGGTCCCAGGGGATAGCATAGACACACAAGATAGTAGGAGACAGGGGCCCTGAATCACCACATGGGGGAAATCTCACACACAAATCAAGAACACCTGCAATGGACTGGTATGCATGCAAGAAAATAAGCTTTTATTGGTAAACTCTCTGAAACCTTGAAGTGTGTTTGTTATAGAGGCTAGTCGTGCCCTAACTAGTGTAGATTTGTATGAACCATTTAGTGAGGGCCTATTATATGCAACTATAGCAGAATAAGTTTATGGAAATGCCATCACTCAGGTTCAAGTTCACATTCTGTATGTTGTGAGAAACATTTTTTTTAAATCCAAAGTTTATACATTTATCAAGTGTTTACCATGATCCATATATTGTGCTAAAAACTTTAAAGGCTTTAGTCACTTAATCTCATGTGATCTTCTGCATTTGGGATTCTTTGGGACACCGGCCCAGCTCATAAAACATGCCACCCAGCCACACCCACCCAGCTACAGCTGTGAGTAAACAGTCCTTTTGTTCCACATTACTTCCTGACCACAGATGATCAAAAACCTTGATAAGATTGAACAATCAGGAGATCATTAGTGATTTTCTAGGAAAAGTTTTTAAATCCCTTCTTTTAAATTTAATTTATTTATTCATGAGAGACATAGAGAAAGGCAGAGACGTAGGCAGAGGGAGAAGTAGGCTCCTCACAGGAAGCCTGATGCGGTACTCTATCCCAGGACCCCAAGATCACGCCCTGAGCCAAAGGCAGACACTCAACCACTAACCCACCCAGGCTTCCCCAGTAAAAGTATTTAGAAATCTGTGCACTGGGATCCCTGGGTGGCGCAGCGGTTTGGCGCCTGCCTTTGGTCCAGGGTGCGATTCTGGAGACCCGGGATCGAGTCCCGCGTCGAGCTCCCTGCATGGAGCCTGCTTCTCCCTCTGCCTGTGCCTCTGCCTCTCTCTCTCTCTCTCTCTCTGTGACTATCATGAATAAATAAATAAATAATCTTAAAAAAAAAAAAAAAGAAATCTGTGCACTTTGCTCTAGCCACATGGCCTCCATGTAAAATGATCTGACTCAGTTTCAAATGCTTTTTTATTTCTTGTTTAATCTTTTTAAATTCATTTTATTAAGAAAGCTACCTTTCTATGGATGTTAATAGCTTATCTAGCTAATATTTGTAAATGGTCTGTTTGGACAGGTACAATTATGTAATCCAGTGTTTCAAAAGGGGGATTTTTTTTCCTTTTGTTTCCTTAAAAAAAAAAAAACTGTCAATGTCCCTCAAGTTATGGCAATGTACCTTGTGCCACTGCATTTTCAAAGTGTACTTTTTTTTTTACTGTTTCAAACAAATGGAAAAATACTTATAAAATGCTTTTGTGGGGGGTGGGGGGAGGTTGTGATCTGTTATTGTTTTACAGAATAAGCACTTTGCATAGAGCTGAGTACACTAAGGATGGTAAACCATTTACCAGTGCCTGTCATAACATGTCTTTAAGAGAATGCATGGATATATAGCTCTAGAGAACCAATATAGCTCACATCAACAGGCTGAAGTTGAGGGCTGCATTTGTTAATTTGTATGTTTTTACAGTATCTAATGTTCTAGCAAGGCCAGCATATGCATAGTTGATTCGTGACTTATCATTTCAAGGGCACTAAATAGACTCCACTGAATTTTAAAAACTCGATATAGCTTCTCATACCTTTAACACCCTATTGCTAAGGTCATCTAAACCCATCTTGCTTAAGGAAGTTATGTTTCCTGAAAGGTTGTCGGATATTAGTCACCCTTTAGGGTCCTGAGACATGGGTCAGGGAGAGTCTTGAAGGAAATGATCCTGGGATGCGTTTATTTTACAGAAATAAAGAGGTCAGGATCATAGAGGAGTTCTTTCCTTAATGGGATTCATAAGACTAGGGTTCTAAGCAACCCCAAAACAGCATTGAAGCACCAGGATCCTGAAAATGAGAGTTACAGAGCCCTAACCTTTGCCACGAGTAATTATTACAGGCTAAGCAGGGGTTACATATTCATCTAAACTCCCTCAACATCGACAAAAGCAGTACTTTTGAGTACTTCTGTATTTTGGCATATGCTGAACTTCAATAAGGAACTACTCTCCCTGAATTAATTTTAGAACAGAATGTGGTATATAACAGCTATTAAATAAATGTTTGTTGAATTAATAGATCTATTAAAAGGAAACAATGTAGACAACACTTTGTGAAGTTACATTTGACGAGAAAGTGGTAGATTTGCTGCTAAAGAAAAGAAATGAAGTGTTCAGTAAGTTATCTTTAGCGGGAAATATGAAAATGTGAAAGGCAACAGGAAGAATTTATTGAAAGAAAGAGGTTGAAATATAAGCAAGGAAAAAAGTAGTCCTCAGCATTAACAATCCCTTATTAATTAGATACATATAGAATTTAACATTTGCTGATATTACAAAAGGTGAGTATCTTTGGTTAAGCACTAAATATTACAGTTTATGCTCCTTAAATAAACTATGAAAATAAGCTTAACTAGAGCAAGTAAGTCATCACAGTCCCAGCATTATGTTTTTTTATAATGTGTGCTGAAAGTAATATTACATATTTCCTTTACCTTGAAAATATAGCACATGTGCATACTTTTATTTAAAAGCTAAAGGTGAATCTTAAAATAATGTAGCAAATCAGTTATTCATAATTTGGTTACTTACTTTTGCTAATAGAGGAAGAAAAATCATTCTATGTTTGAAAAAAAAAATGTGATTGTCTTTGACAACACAAAATTTAAACAGGTAAAAAGTAATAAATTTTCATTAAGTGCAGCCATACTTTGGAAGCAGGGAGGAGGGAGTTTGTTCTCCGGGTCTTACAGCTACACTTGAGGATAGCTGCCAGTCAGATATATTGAACAGTTTCACGGGCTGCTCTGCCTCAGTGAGCAAAGCTATCATAAGAAACCAGCAGAGAGTAGCACACTTTCTATGGGGCTGGGAAAACAAAGGGTAGAGCATTAAACACACACAACAAACACTCAGAGAAGAGAAACTACAAAAAAAAAAAAAAAAGAGCAATCAGTCTCTGTGTGAATGTACTATTTTTTTAAGGTGAACTTATTCACCTATTTGAGGATCCAATTTGCCAAATTACGACGTTTGAAAATTACCCTGATCTGATATCATAACAAAGGCATTGATGTGTGCAGGCACTGGTGTGTATTCTGATGCCTCTGCCTTTGTCTATTGTTCTTCAAGTGACTGCCTGATAATCCTCACTCTTTATCTCCTCAAAGATCTCTTAAGGTCTAAAGAAATGAAATCCTTGGAGGTATCACTGAGAGACATAAGACATGCAAGAGTGAATTTCTAACGTGGAAGAGCTTACCACAGGCGTCTTTTACACTTGGGTGAAAAAAAAGAGCCTCCCTCCTTTTGTGGTCCACTTGGCAGAGCTAGATCGTTGGCTGGATGTGACAGCATGATCATAGCAAGTAGGGGTCTGGCCACTGGAAAGAGCATTTCCTAATTAATGCTGCAGTACACACATCCTCTTAGATGCAGCACTGTAACAGGATGTGGTTTTGGCAGGACTCTTTCTCGGAACAAAAACATGGGGCATCTGTCTGTCCATCAACTCTCTGGGTGACACACTGGAAGTCAACAAGACCTGGATCTCTGTCTTAGGCACCCATCTGACATCCAAAAACACAAGTGCCTCCATAGCCTAAAGTCATACTACTTTCCACAGTGTTCCTAGCAGAACTTCTTAAGATTAAACCTTCTTAGTTAGGATCTGTGCTTGCCAATAATCCCTCAAATTTCTGTCATAGTTTCTTTTGTCATTAGAGAGACTTCTCGATTGTTTCCAAGGATATTGACAAGGACTCAAGGGATCTTAGAGTCTCTCCTTTGTTCATATCTGGGAGAAAGGTGTTGGTTTTTAGAGCATCGCTGCCCCAGTCATTTTATTTATTTACTTGTTTGTATATTTTCTCCATTTTCCTTCATTCACAATACAGACAAGTGAAGGCCCTGGGCGGCTGTGTATACGGGTAGGTTTACTCTGCTTCCTCTTTCAGTACAGTCAGTATAAGAATACAGCCAGTGGTGAGCACCAGTGGTGAGTACCAGGTGACTGTCTGAGTCATTTTAAGATGAAAGACACTGAGGTTCTGTCTAAATACAGAAGTACTTCCTGACAAAAAGGGGAAAGTATGTCAATCGTGTAAGATGGAGGGGCACCTAAGGGGGCACCTGGGTGGTTCAGGGGTTGAGCGTCTGCCTTTAGCTCAGGTCATGATCCCAGGGTCCTAGGATAGAGTCCCACATCAGGGTCTCTCTAGGGAGCCTGCGTCTCCTTCTGCCTATGTCTCTGACTCTTTTTCTGTGTCTCTCATTAATAAATAAATAAAATCTTTTTAAAAATCATGTAAGATGGACTGAAAGACCCAGATGGTGCCGAAACCTGCCTCTCTTCTGTCCCGCATTTTTCTACTCAAAGTTCAAACTCTTCTTCCCTTGCTTAGAGGCTCAGTATGTTCTGAAGTTCAAGTCAATACGAATACTAAGCAATGGGAACATAAGGAGTCCTAATGTAAAGTCCTGAGTCTTGGTTATGCTATCATTATCCTAATCTGGCCCCTTGTGATCCAGCTGTGACAACTTGCCCAGTTATGGTCATTTAGCACCTGATTGGTTCCTCCATGTGAATCCACACTGGAGCCCATCAGCCAGTAAATGCTCTTTATTCAGCCATGTTATAAGCTGTGATGTATAAAAAACCATCCTCCTGACTGCCTGAAGCCTATAAAGTCAAAGAGAGAGCTAGATTCACACCAAAAGAAAAACTTGTGAACATTTGTATTTATAAGCTGGTAAGCTTTATTTGACAAATTTCATAGAGGATTTTAATGGAATCTGGATTATAGCCAGGGAAGATAAAGCAAGGGTGACAACTATGTCTGAAGTACAGTCGTTTTTTAAAAGATGATGATAAAATTGCTTTTTTATTTTTACCACTGGAACAAGATTTAAAACATAATTTAGATGAGACTTAACAATTATTTAAAATAATGGAAAGCGAACCCGCCTAAGTATCAGGAGTCACACATGCTCTTTTGTATGGGACAGGCACTTTCACATACCCCAGTTATTAGGCAAGTCATTTAGTATCATCTTTTCTCTCATGTGTATCTCTATCTGTAAAACAAAAGATTCATGCACATAATCTTCAGTTCTGAATTTATTGGAATCTGTTAATGACCACACAGAAGCCCCACCATAACCTCAGTGTAGATTGGATATTTTCAGCTTATTCAGAGTTTACAACGTTAATTTATATTGACATTTATACTATCAAAAGTGCCAAAAAAAATCAAAGTCAATCTGGTTGTGTTACATAGTGTGTTAAAGCTGGCTGCTATAACAGACAAACCTAGAAACAGATGAGAAAGTTCATTTTTTGTTCAAGTAAAGACCAGTAGTTGGAGGGAGAAGAGAGAGGGAATAGTTAGTTCCATGTAGTCATTCAGGGATGCAGGCTCATGGAGTCTCTGTGTCTTCAATACGTGGCTTCCATGGTTGCCCTTTGTGTCACTGTTTAGTCAGAATTTGGAGAAAACAAGGCAAATGGAGCATCAAATAGGAGTTTCTAGAAGATAGGATTGGAAGTGTAATGTCTAACTTTTGCTATGTTCCAAGAGGGAGAGAGGTCAGATTTAGAGAGCAGCTAACTAGTCTGTACTGAAATATCCAAAAAGTCATTTCAGAGCAGAATACAATGTATAAATTCTTTAAGCCCCAGTTCAGGTCATTTTCGTTCCATAAAAATTTGCTTGGTTACCACAGGCCTCAACAATTCACTCCCCCTTCTAACCTTTTTATCTGTACCGTGTGTTTTGACACTTTATCATATTGTCTTCATATTTCTTTATGAAAATATGTCTCCTCTGTTAATACTAGAAGTTCTTGAGAACAGAGACAGTCTTAAACTTTGTACTTCCTATCTCCTACCCTCTCCCTTGTCATCCAGCACAATGCACTTAATAAAAGCCATTAAATGAAATAAATGTGATTCATTAATCTTGATGAGGTGAGTTCTTTCAAAATACTAATAAATGTAAGCTATATTATGGGAATGGTGGGAGGGATCATCTGTTTTGTTTTGTTTTTTTTTCCAGTCCCACTGCCAAGGACAATGCCTGGCATGTCAAGGGCACTCAAAATTATTTGTTGCCTGAAAAACAAAAGTTCTATGATTGTACATTCTGTGATCATCATAGGGCCCTGCTACTTTTCTTGTGGTCAAATATATAAGACAAATTCTAGTAGAATAATTAATAATAATAATAATAATAATAGCTAACACTTCCATAGCGCTTACTGTATGCTAGACATATAGAAAAACTCATTTAATACAACAATATTTTGATAGTTATTAATGTAAGTTCCTTGTATATATGTACCTTTTGAGCCAATGCTGGCCTTTAGGGAGGCTTTGTGTAAATTAGAAAAGGCACCACAGGCTGCATCTTTCACTAATCTATATTATCAAAGAGTATCCAGAGCAGAGACTTGCTCATAAATGTTGAATGGATGAATGGATCAATGAAAAAACTATATTGTTTGAGTGGGTCTGAGTGATAGTAATTCCATTTACTTTACTTTTTTGTCTGATTTTTTCTAATTTTTCTACAATGTTAATATGTCACTCAATATATAAACTTATTTGATAGAGACAAAAATCTATAAATAATAAGTGAGAATAAAATGCATCAATCTGAGTGAGTACATTTTTAATTAAGAAAGAAAATCAATATAATGCTCATATCTAATGTATTTTAATTTCCAAGATATATTCTTTCTGTGATAGAATTTATAATTACAAATGGTCACTTGTAAATCTTTTTTTTTAAGTTATTATTTATTTATTTGAGAGAGAGAATGAGCAGGGGGAGGGGGAGAAGCAGACTCCCAGATAAGCAGAGAGCCAAACACAGGGCTCCATCTCAGGACCCAGCGACCAAGACCTGAGCCAAAGGCAGATGCTCAACTGACTGAGCCACCCAGGTTACAGGTCATTTGTAAATCTTTTCATACTTCATTTCTGCAATTGAAGTTTGTACAAGTTGAGTTAAATGATACTTATAATTAAGTTTTCATTTTTAAATAATTATTCAAGTTACATAAAAATCATACAGGGGATTCACATGTACCTCTCACTGAATTTATCCCAATGGTAACACCTCACATAAGTATAGCAAAATATTAAAACCAGAAATCGACATTGCTACAACCACAGACTTAATTCAGATCTTAGATATTTCAAATATTCAGATTTCACTAGTTTGTTTGTTTTTTTTAAAAGAATTTTTATTCATTCATGAGAAATATAGAGAAAGAGGCAGAGACACAGAGAGAGGGAGAAGCAGGCTCCCTGAAGGGAGCCCAATGCTTGACTCCATCCCCAGACCCGGGATCATGACCTGAGTTGAAGGCAGATGCGCAACCACTGAGCCACCCAGGTGTCTCCAGATTTCAACAGTTTTATGTGTGTATTATGTAGTTTCATGAAATTTTATCACATATGTAACCACCACCAAATTAAGATATATCTAAAGAATATAATAAGAGTATTTTAAAATTAAAATATCCCAAAAATAAAATTGTTAAATCTCTTTCTTAATGTTTCATCAGACAGTTGGTAGAATTATAATTAATTGCCAAAATAATTTGGACAAATAGGGAGTATTCTCACCATTTTTCTATTTAAAAATATATTGAAATTTTAAGGAAAAATTCATTTTAGATGCTCCCAGGGATTTCTCTTTTTAGAAAGGAATCTGGAGAATACTTACACAATGAGTAATCATCTCTTATTTCTAATCATGTTTTTTTATTATTTTATAAATAAAAATTAGCAGTTTGAAACTTCAGAATGTTTATTCATGTCTTAAAGAACAGATGATGCAATGTAAGTACTCTGCCACCAGGTGGTGGTCCCTCCAATATTTGTTTTGAGATTCACATCAAAACTAGGGATGATTTTCCGTTAAACTCAAGGAAATATAACCTTTCATGCTCTTTATATTTAGTTACTTTAATAATCAGATTTAGTCTAGCATTCAAGGACCTCTACCATCAGTCTTAAATTTCCTTCTCAGGTTCATCTTCTACAGTTTCCCTGTACAAGAAACATTTGCTAAGCAGAATCTGGTATGTTCACTATATCTTATATATGTTTTTCCTCATTACACTTCTGTTTTATATTCATCTTTTTTTAAAACTAGTGCAGGAATATAATGCCTACTACATAGAGGGAGCTAAATGAATGCCTACTAGAAGACTTTGCTTATTCATTCCTTGTATCTAAAATGCTTTGTCATCTATCTAGCTTTAAAACTCCTCCAATGAATGCTCAATTTCAGCATCACCTCTTCCACTCTTCCAACGTCATCACAGTAGGAAGTGATCTTTTCCTGCCATACATAAGAAGTACTCTGTTTTTAGCACAAATATGGCTCTTCCACATTGCCTTAAGTTGTAGCTTTTTCATATTAATCCCATATTTTAATATTCCCTTTGCACAGTATTTGGGTATTCAATG
The DNA here is from genome assembly GCF_048418805.1 of Vulpes vulpes. Lineage (NCBI taxonomy): Eukaryota > Metazoa > Chordata > Mammalia > Carnivora > Canidae > Vulpes > Vulpes vulpes. The sequence continues at coordinate 147,192,659 of NC_132780.1, forward strand.
ACTGTTAGTTGAGTTAATGCACTTCAATAACACATTTTAGAGAGAAATTTGAAAAAGGAAATCCCTATACCTATTATCATTTTTATTGATCTTTAAATTTTCTTTATTATTTATCCTGAATCTAACTTGAAGTCAAATTCCCTGCCTTGTTGTTTAAAAGTCAGCAAAGTGTCAAGTCTTCAAACATTGGATGGGCTGGAGTCAATATTCCTTAACATATTAACACTTCCTTGAGATACTCAGTCCTTCTGTTGGGCAGTTATTCATTCAGCCTCTTTACAGTTTATCCCACTTACTACTTGAACCAAAGAAACTCTTCAATTCTAGCCCCCTCTGCTCAGGAGTCTCTCTGCTTACTGTCTAAGCTTACTTTTAACATCTAACACTAGAATCTTTAAGAAAAACATTACTCTTCTTTTTTCTTATTAAAAAGAAACATTACAAGCACTAGCTATGTTTTTCTTTTATTAGAATTAGTAGCTAGGTGACCTTGAATTGTATGTCCAATAGATCTTCTTTCAGAAACACTCTAGTAATAACTTGAGTTCCCAACCTGTCCTAGCACAGAGTTCCCAGAGCTGCTTCCTGAAAGAGTTTATGTTCTTCCTAAAGAAAAGAACATTTTAAAATAAAACTATTTTAAAAATGAGGTTTGGGGATGGAAATTTAAGGCAGTTTCATGACAGTAACATTGATCTCTTTTGGCAGTTCTGATATTTATGTATTGGGTTTTCTCAAAGCTAGGTCACCTTTCTCTGCAACCATTTGGTCTGTTTCAAAAAGTGATTTCCTAAAGACCAAAAGACTACCTTTTTCTATTTAGAGTCCAACTTCACACTGTCAGAACTTAAAATTCTCTAGACTCCCATGGCAGAGCTGCTTTAGGTCAAAGTACAGCCAGAAATAAATGCCCAAATCTACCCTCAAAAGGGTCTCAGCCTTCAGAAGGGTTAACGGTACCACTTATGACAGACTCCATAACAGGTCCATTCAACTGTTGTGATTACAGACCCCCATATCTAGATCTCAGACTTGGCTTTTGTTAGTTCTGCAAATACTGAATTGGATAAATATTTATTCAGCACTATGCCACATACAGTCCTGGGCTCTGAGAATGCAAATTTAAATAAGACGTGATTCCTGCCCTAGAGAAATGGACTATATTCTGGTAATTTCATTACTCTGCCAGATAGTCTACCCTCACGACTATGTTTTCCCTGGTCCCTGACTCCTAGCCTAATGTCACCTAAATAATCGATTTTGCAGACATCCTGAATTCTAGAATGTTCCAGAGCTCACTGGTGCTATGACCTGTGGACTAAAAGTTTTTCTTAGAGTCTTAATTCATTGAGATCTGATACACACCCAACAGAAGGAATAAAAATGCTTAGCAAATACTAGATAATACTAGATCTGTGCTCACTCTAGGGATCACAAATTTCCCAAAAGAATAAGAGCAGTAAGATATCATCTTAAATTGGTGCTCCACATGCATGCATTTTAATGTGCATAATGATCACTTGGAGAAGTTGCTAAAATGCAGATTCTGATTCCTTAGGTCTGTGAGGGGGTCTGAGACTCTGCATTTCTAATAAACTCATAGCTAATATCCATGCTGCTGGTCCATGGATAAGCTTTAAGCAGCAAAGCTATATGGTTTTTTCCCACTTCTGAATGAAAGCAAATCCATGAGAGATGTTCAGGATCCAGTCCATATGGTCTTAAATTCAGAAAAAAAAAGGTAAACATTTTTAAATGAATTTAGTCAACCAGTAGAAGAAGTAGATTTTTAAAAAGTCAGTAGCAACTTTAGTGGGTATGCAGTGGACAATCAGAGTTCTCTCTACCTAATCAAAACATAAAATTAAAGGAAACTAAAAACTGTATTGCAGCTTGTTTAAAAATTCAAATAGACTTACTATATGATTCAGTGATTCTGCTTCTGGGTATATGCACAAAAAATTGAAAGCAGAGACTCAAAGAGTTACTTGTACATTCATGTTCATAGCAGCATTATCCACAATAGCCAAAAGTTAGAAGCACCTCAAGTATCTATTGACAGATAAATGACATACCACAACATGGACCAACCTTGAGGACATGATGTTAAGTGAAATAAGCCTGTCACAAAAGGACAAATACTATATGGATTCATTTATATGACGTACCTAGAGTAGTCAAACTCATAGAAACAGAAAGGAGCAAAACAAAGTGAATGCCATTGAACTGCACCCTTAAAATGGTTAAGATGATACATTTTATGTTATATGTATTTTACCATAATTACATTTTTTTAATTAAATGAGGTTAAAAAAGATTTACAGGAGAGTGTGAACTATCCAATGAAATAACATTAAAGATATCTTTGGAGTCAGATTTGTCTTACAAGAGTTCAAGTTCAAACCAGCAGTAGAGGAAATTATAAGATTCCTCTTTATTCAATTCAGACAGAAACTCAATTAATGGTATGACTTGTACCCAAGATTATGAACGATAGGACTAACTTTTTTATAGGATGTGAGTGTTGTGAAGACCACAAACCAGAATTCAATATACCTGTCAGCATTGAAATTAGAATTACCCTGTTTATCTGTAATCCTAGGTTTTGTGTCCTCGCCAAAATCCCCTGGGTCTAATTTTCCTGGAATAGATAGCCACAACTTTCTCAGAAAGATAAAATTGTTCACTGGTGGATAAATGTCTTATAACTCTAAGAAGTCTTTTTTAATTCAAGAAGATGTATTAAGTAAATCAAAACTCTATGAATAATTTGTGTAAAGATTACTCTGCAGATTTGGTATTTAAACTATTTGTAAGTTAGATAAATATCTTTAAGATTCAGCCCCGTGATCAAATATGTAAACTTGGATTTATAACCAAACATGCAAAATATGTAATTAAATAATTGATTTCAGTTTTCTTATTTTAAGTTGAAAGGTATGTTTATTTAATTTCAACATTCTTGAAATGATTAAAAAAATGTTGTTCACTATATTCATAAATTTTAATTGTTAGACATATTAGCATTCCAATATGTTTTACCTGCTAAGTTGAATATTTGAACTATTTATAAATGAAACTTGAATGTATTGAACTTATAAACACAATTTTAAATGTTTAGAGATATTAAACTAATGAACTTTGGAAATGAACTGATTATTAAAGGTATTTATTGTGTTCTATCAAAGTTGATTGAACATTGATCAAAGTAATTGAAAATAATTGCTAAGATTTACTACATATGAAAATCAAAAAGCTTAAGTAAAGTAAGATTTTGAATTTAATACTGTTATAAATTTAGTGTTAATTTCAAAGACCAAGGAAACATCAAAATCTTTTCTGTGCTCAAAAACCCACCCAAAAACTTCACATTGACGCTCCTAAATCATCTTAGACATTCAGCCTGCTTGATATGATGAGGGAAGTAGATTCCAAAAACTTGTTTGATGGAGTTACATAACCTTTAAATATTTCCTCCTTCCATTTGCGGTGGTTGCACAGCCAAAACTGATTAAAAGGCTTCAGGCAACACTGAGGCCCCCATAAGCCTGTTTAAAGTACCCTGGGTCTAGAGAAAGTCTGAGAAATTAGTTGTCAATGCCACACTGAGCGTCAGCAACCAACTGTGTGGCATGAAGGATTTGAAAGTCAGAAATCAATTATGTAAATCATAGTTGAGGAATGGAAAAATATCAGTTAGAGCTTGCATTGGGATAGCAGCCAGTCAGATGGATCAGAAGCCAAAAACCAGACAAGAAGTTCCTTGAGAGCAAAGAAAGCATTGTTCTTGCTCACTGCTGTACCCAGGGGACTTCAGGCAGGGATCACATCTTATTTATCTCTTCCATCATCAGTTCCAGGGGCTCAAATATCTGTTGAATGAATGAAAGACAAGACAACAGACTTAAAAAAGATTTGGTAAGCAAAAATTAATGGAGAGGACAAAGTAAAAAGAATGCTCTGTATACAAAGACTTTAATAACCAAAGAAATGAACATTCTGCCCCTTGATCTGCCTTCAACTGTGGTCAGCATGGATTCAACAGGCAATTGAAAATAAAATGATTGGGAGGATTTGTGGAAACTACAGCTGGTAGACATCACTGAAAATCTCCATAGACCTTCAGCAAACCTGATTTCTGAAATAGATAGAGTTTGTCATTCCCTGAGATTAGCATTTCTGGGAATGTGTTCTTTCCACCATAAATCCTGTGGGATGGTAGTGATTATAACTTGAGACAAAGATGTCCATGGAAGATTTCTTAAGCAATTAATCCCTAACCCTAAGATATTCAACCTTAGTTAACTAACTTTTAAAAGCTCCCTGGATGAGCCTATATTCAGCTTAAAAACAAACAAATATATGAATAGGTGTTACTTTCTGCCAAATAAAAGTGAGAGGGGATTCCTCTCATCAACCAAATTTAAGAAATGTTGGTTAAACAAAAATAAACACAATGGCTTTTTTCCTTTGTAGGACTCCTTGGAGTCAGTAATATTTTTATTTTCGTTGTGAATTTTTAAAGAACGTATTCCATCGTTTTCTAAATCTTTTGACCCTTGATTCCAAAGTGACTTGAAGAAATAATGCTTCATAGAACCTGCTTGGGTCCTTAAAATCAGGCCTAAATCAGGTTTGAAAATCAGGCTAGTGGGGATCCCTGGGTTGCTTAGTGGTTTAGCGCCTGCCTTTGGCCCAGGGTGTGATCCTGGAGTCCAGGGATCGAGTCCCACATCAGGCTCCCTGCATGGAGCCTGCTTCTCCCTCTTCCTATGTCTCTGCCTCTCTGTCTCTCATGAATAAATAAATAAAATCTTAAAAAAGAAAGAAAGAAAGAAAGAAAGAAAGAAAGAAAGAAAGAAAGAAAGAAAGAAAGAAAGAAAGAAAGAAAACCAGGTTAGTGAACAATTCTTCATAGGACCTCACTGAAATTTGGCTTTGTGAGATATAAAATTTTATTTAATGTTTTAGTTCATTGATTCCATTGTTGGTGAAATTTCCCCCTTCAAGTATAGCTCTCAAAGGTTAATGATGCAACTTCACAGAGAAATTTTAAATGTAATGCCAATTTTTAAGGACTTTGCAGTAATAGATGAAGTCTGCATGGGACTCACATTTTTCAAAGAAACTTTGCTCATTTATTTAGGTCTCTCCAGTACTCTTGTGAAACAGTCATGATGCACAAAACAGCAATAGAACCAGAGCTGTGGCACCTTATGGACAAGTTACATCTCAGCAATATTTCTTGATTTACAAGCCAGGCTGTGTTATTTATTTCTGAATTGGTTTTGTCTATCAGCTATGTAAATGTTTATTCGCTACCCTTATTAAATGTGGTATAAAAAGGGGCCATGATTATACACTAAAATGAATATTTAAAGAATTAAGTTGATACTTGAAGAATTTTTCACAGACAGAACAAGTCTAGCAACCTAGCAATTGATCAACCTGACAATTTTAATTCAATTTTTTTTTCAAATGAGTTGCTCTCTCACTCAGAATATGCAAAGTGTATTTCTCCCATTTCCATGTACTTTACTTTCTAAATCAATGTTCTCAACTTTCATGAATGACATAATCAGTTAAACCATTTCCCCTCACTGGTCTATCTCTTGAACATTAAGCTATCCGGATGGTTCAGCAAGAATACAATCCAACATGATTTAGATGTTTTCTTTTTTTCTTTTTTTTTTATTGGAGTTCAATTTGCCAACATATAGCATAACACCCAGTGCTCATCCCATCAAGTGCCCCCCTCAGTGCCCGTCACCCAGTCACCCCCACCCCCCGCCCACCTCCCTTTCCACTACCCCTTGTTCGTTTTCCAGAGTTAGGAGTCTCTCATGTTCTGTCTCCCTCTCTGATATTTCCCACTCATTTTCTCTCCTTTCCCCTTTATTCCCTTTCACTATTTTTTTATATTCCCCAAATGAATGAGACCATATAACGTTTGTCCTTCTCCAACTGACTTATTTCACTCAGCATAATACCCTCCAGTTCCAACCACGTCGAAGCAAATGGTGGATATTTGTAGTTTCTAATGGCTGAGTAATATTCCATTGTATACATAGACCACAGCTTCTTTATCCATTCAGACTTAGATGTTTTCTAAATAATTTTTCTTTCTGACGTTTGAGTGAAATGTCAATAAGTCTGGGCCTCGCTCACACAGGATGTCAGAGTCAGAATGAAAAAGCATCCTAAATTCTTGGTTCTTCAGGTGACCAAATCTAAACCATTCACCAAACATCTCTTTTTGTAATAGATATTACAGGAAATGTTTCATTCCTAAAGATCCCCCAAATCAGTTGGCAGTTCCATACTTTGAGTACCTAAAGGATTCTAAAGTAATGATAGATGCTGATATAAATTCCCCAGCATTTCAATTTCCTCTCTATAGACTATAAATATGAAATTTTGATGCTTACAGGAGAGGAATTTTATTTTATTCATTTCATATTTTCCAAGCACTTGGTACAGTGTTTGGCCCAAACTATGGGTTCAAGAAAGGTTTATTATTCTTATTAAGTTCTCTGCCTGACAAAAATAAATAAGTTTCCATCATTTTTTGGCCCAATCCCAGCATGAAGCTAAGGCACTAGGATAAATCTAGCCCCATGATATATAAAATTCCTTTCCCCAAAATATTCAGAGCATCGGATCAGCTGACGACACATAGGCCCGAGATAAGAGGGCACCCATCAGGGTTTTGGTGTTTTGGTTTCATAAAAACCTTGAGAAATTCTGTTTTGAAGTTGATATTTTCAAAAAAGTTCTTTGAATTTTTTAGAACATTTCAATCACTGCTTTTCAAGGGAAATTTTAGTAATTTTTTCCAACTGCATGGAAAGCTGTGCTATGCAAACAACAAAGATTTTTTTCTTTTGAAAGTTATTCATGTCCTGCTTCTAGGATTGCCAGGGGAATTGAATTTTCAAAAAAATTTAACCAAGCTGAATTACATTGTGCTAGAAACAACCTAAACTCTAAAGTTCAGAAGTTTTATGTTTCCTTCTCAACTTAGAGCCCATGGTTTTCACATGAGTTCTTAAGTTAGCCATATAAGTTTGCATGACCTATAGCCAAATTTATCTTATTTTTCAGTGTGTCTTTATTTGTCCTAATTTTTATTTTCTTACTTTTGTCTTATGTGAGTAATACAAAAGGGTTTGAATTCGCACATGCTCCTCAGCAATAGGGCAAACTCAATTTGTGATAAATCTATATCCAACACTTTTTAAGAAATCACTTTTTGGGGGTGCCTGGGTGGCTCAGTGGGTTGAGCTTCAGCCTTCAGCTCAGATCATGATCCCTGGGTCCTGGGATTGAGCCCCACATCTGACTCCCTGCTCAGCAGGGAGCCTGCTTCTCCTCCTGCTACTCTGCCTGCTTGTGCTCTCTCTCTCAAATAAATAAATAAATAATTTTAAAAAATGAAATCACTCTTTCACTGCATTTCCTCTTGCTTGCATGTTAAAATTTTTCCATAATTGCCTGTGTTATTATCTATATTTTAAATAAAGAACACTGAAGTTCAGCATCAAGCAAGCAGCTTAGTAGAATGACTCTGCCTCAGACCTAGAATTGTTCAGCTCCAAGGCCTACTGGCACTCTACTTTCCAGTAGTTCTCAAACTTAGGTGCATAAAATCACCTGAGGTAGTTTCTATAGACACACATTCTCAGGCACTATTTCTGGGGTTAGTGACTCAGTGGATCTTCCTTGGGCTCAGAAATCTGAATTTTGAACAGTGATCCTGATTGGTTGTAAAGCAAGTCATCCACTTGCCAACTAATTGGATCACATTCCAATTAAGATTTGACTACACCTGCTTCCTCTCATCTGCCTCTAGAGATGAAGCAAGATTATACACATTCACTGTCTCAGCTCTACCACCAATCACCATATGGTATAAAACAGAGTAAACCACTTTCCCTGTTTGAATCCTGGTTTCTTTAGCCCTCATAAATAAGAAAAATTGTATTCCCCTTACCTCAAAGGATTGATATAAAGATAAAACGACATGATGGATACCACACATTTATAACAGCAGAAAATGTGATTTAAATGTTTTAAAGCTATTCTAATGACAAAAAAAAAACATAAAATGCAAGCTTATTTGTATGTTATTAAAACATACAGGGGAAAAAATAAATAAAACATACTGGGTTATCTGATCACAATATTGCAAAGAATAGTTAGACATTCAGTCTACATTTATAATCAGTTCAACCTACTTAGTCTTCATCTATAACCACTATGGAGTGCAGAAAACCCTCTGCTAATGCATGCACACACATTTGGTTGCCACTGCCAAGTTAGTAGCAGATTTTCCATTGTCTCCACCCTAGACATTACCAAAAGATTAAAGATATCTCTTTTTAAGACAATACAGGTGGATTAACATCCAAGTGTTAACTGTTAAAACTGTTACTAACACTCCCATCAACCCACATAGGAATTGTAGGACCCCCACCGCCATCACCTAGATGACTCCTTTTTCAGGTGTTTGGACTTCCACTATCCTTTCAGTGGAAGGAAAGTTCTGAAACAATTGGTATGACAAAAGAGACTGACACCAAACAGACACAGCTTGATTTCATGGCACACCACATGGAATTTTTCTAAAAATGAAGAAACTTTAGCATTTCCTTGTTATTTGGGGCTACAAAGCCATAAGCCTCCCACCTATCCTGGTCGGCTTTGAAATGAGCAGACCGGCTGGAAAACAAGAGGCAATTTGCATGTGAAGAATAAACAAACAGAAGTCTGCTGCATACCATGTCAAAAAAAAAAAAACAGAGTTAATGTCTTTGTTTAGAAAGCAGAAGCAGCAAAGTTTAGCAGGTTAGTAACACAGCACTTTTCTCTTCCTGCCTCCTAATACATATTCTAAATGAAACTGATTTGACCTCAATACATCATCAATAGCCTTCTCCCAAGCCTCACTGAGTCAAAGCTTTTGCCCACTTCAATATATCAGGCACAAAGCATCAAATGTCTTAAGTAATGATCTCACCATCTCCCCTGCACTCCAATCATGAAATCACTTTATAGTCTATAGCATCGAGTCTATATCCCTTACTTTCCACAAAATTTTTCCTCTGTCAAATTTCCAATTATTCCTCAATTTGCACTTACCTCCCAACCCCTACCCCTACCTTACATTCTGGAATTGGACCCCTGTTACTCATTATGTGTCACCCTATTATGCACTAGTGAATTGGATTTACTCAAACCAGTCAAAAAGTATTTAGTGATGGGGCATCTTGGGAGGCTCAGTTGGTTGAGTGTCCAACTCTTGGTTTCAGCTCAGGTCATGATCTCAGGGTCCTGAGACTGAGCCCTGGGAGGGGTTCCACACTCAGCAGTCTGCTTGTCCATCTCCCTCTGCCCCTCCCCCACCATTAGCTCTCTCTCTCTCATAAATAAATAATCTCTTTCTAAAAAGCATTCAGTAAGACTCCATGTACTTAAGAGACAGTGCAAGGTCAGTAGGGAGGGATTCCAGACATTAAGGTTTAAGGAGCTGATCTCTGACATGGATAGCAAGACTTTGATTCACACACATAACCACGAATACATGCCAAAAGGACAATTTAAGTGGTCACTAAGATCCATTTTCTCTTTCTCCTGAGCACACACTTATTTATCTTCATGTCCTGGGAAAATGAGGCCATATGTCTGATTGCTGGCTAGAAGACTGGGACAAAACTGATCTATACCTCTTTCAGGCCTGGCTTATAAAAGCTTATGATTCTCTGCACTGTTCCTTCTGTCTTCCTCCAGCTACAGAAGATTCAAGAGAGAACTTTGGGACAGTACAGTCTAAGAGAAATATAATAGAAGTCACACGTGGAGTTTTAACTTTTCTAGTAGCCACTCCAAAAAGTACAAAAGTAAAAGTGAAATTAATTTTAATAACATATTTTATTTAACTTAATATGTATAAGATTTCATTTCCACATGTAATTTAAAAACTATTAATTCAATATTTTACTTTCTCTTTCATTATATGAAGTTTTCAAGATCTATGTGTATTTCACACTTCCTGTACATCTTAGTTCAATAGTGCATCCATTTCAAATGCTCAATAACCACATGCAGGCTAGTGACAACAATGTTGGACAGAATAGCTCTAGGGGATGGTGAAGTCTCAAGATAGAAGGAGCTTTTTCTTTCTTTTTCTTAGCTTATTCCACCACTAGTATTCCCAATAAAATGTTGAATAGAAGAAGTGAAAGCTGATGTACATTTATACTTCCTGCCTTAAGCATCTAGTCCTTCACAACTAAAAATTATGTTAGCTGTAAGTTGTACTATTGAATTCAATTTGCATAAATTTTGTTTAGAATTTTTGATGTTCACAAGGGATTTGGTCAGAAGTTTTCTTTACTTCCTATATCTTTGTCTAGTTTTGGTATCAGGGTAATGCCCAGCTCATGAAATGAGTTAGGAAGTATTTCCTCCTCTTCAATTTTACAGAAAAGTTCACATAGAATTGGCATGAAATGTTTTTGTAGTACTCACCAGTAAAATCATCTAGGCCTAGAATTTTCTTTATGGAAAAGTTTTTAACTTAAAAATTCAATCTCTTTGATAAGTATAGAAATATTCAGACTACCTGTTTCATCTTGACTAAACTTTGGTAGTTTGTGCATTCTAAAGAATTTTTGATTTTGTCAAAGATGTCGAAGCTATTAATAAAGAGTTGTTGATAATAACCCCTTACTGTTTTGGTAATACCTGTATAGCTTTAGTGATACTATCTTTCGGATTTCTATTATTGGTAATTTGTATCTCTCTGGTTTTTTTTTTTTTTTTCTCATCAGTCTCTCAAGATGTTTCTCAATTGTATTGATCTCAAAAAAGCAGCCCTTAATTTCAATTATTTTCTCTATTGTGTTTCTATAATGTATTTCATTGATTTCCAATATGGTCTTTAGTTTTTTCTTTGGGTTTTATATTTATTTCACTTTTTCTAGGTTTTTTTTTTTTTTTTTTTTTTTTACTTTTTCTAGTTTTTAAGTTGGAAACTAAGGTCATTGGTTTAAGATCTTTCTTCTTGGGACGCCTGAGTGGCTCAGTGATTGAGCATCTGAATTTGGCTGAGGGTGTGATCCCAGGTCTAGGATGGAGTCCCACATCCGGCTCCCTGCAGGGAACCTGCTTCTCCCTCTGCCTGTGTCTCTGCCTCTCTCTGTGTGTCCCTCATGAATAAATAAAATCTTTTAAAAAAAGACCTTTCTTCTTTTCTAATATGCGTTTAATGCTATAAATTACCCAAGTACTGCCTTAACAGTATTTCATAAACTCTATATTTTGTGCTTTTGTTTTCTCTCAGTGCAAAATAATTTTCCTTTAGATTTCTTCTTTGACCCATAGGTTATTCAAAAGTATGTTATTTGATTTCCAAATGTTTTTATTATAGTCCAGAGATTTTCTCTTATTAATTTCTGAATCAACACTATTGTCACAACATATTTTGTATGACTTAAATACTTTTAAATTTATTTGCACTTGTTTTATGGCCCAACTCCGATCTACCTTGGTAAATATTTTGTGTGCATTTTCAAAGAATAAGCATACTTCCATTATTAGATAGACTGTTCAACAAATACTAATTAGATCAAATTGGTTGAGTATTCAAATCTTTTCTAGTCATACTGAGTTTTTATTTGTTTTGTCAGTTATTAAGAGGGGAATGTGAAATCTCTAACTATAATTGTGACAGTGTCTATTTTTTTCTTGTAGTTTTATCAGTGTTTATCGTTCGTTATTAGGTATGTGAACATTTAGGATCACTATATCCTCTCGATGAAACGATTCCTTTATTATTATGAAATGACCTTCTTTATCACTGGTAATAGTCTTTGCTCCAAAATCTACTTCTTCTGATATTAATATAAGCACTCTGGGTTTTTTTTTTAAATTACCGTTTCCATGTTATATCTTCATCTAACCTTCATTTTTAAATTGACTATGCCTTTATGTTTGAAGTGACTTTATTGTATATAGCATATTTGTTAGGTCTTGCTTATTTTATCCAATCTGACCACTTCTGCCTTTTATTTATTTTTAAGGATTCTATTTATTTATTTATTTATTTATTTATTTGACAGAGAGTGACGGAAAGAATGCAAGCAGGGGAGCAGGAATGGGAAAAGCAGGCTCCCCACTGGATGTGGGGCTCAATCCCAGGAACCTAGGATCATGACCTGAGCTGAAAGCAGATGCTTAACCAATTGAGCCACCCAGACACCCTAATTTCCACCTTTAATTGAAAGTTTAGACCATATTTACGTTTAATGTGAATATTAATATGTTTAATCTGTCATCTTGCTATTTGATTCTATTTCTCCAATCTGTTTTTCTTCCATTTTCCATTTTTCCTTCCTCCTCTTGTATTATGTGAGTTTTTAATGATTCTATTTTATCTTCTTTGTTGGTTTATTTGCTGCAACTTCTTATTTTATCATGTCATAGGTAGCTTTAAATATTTACATCTTTATACATCTTTAACTTATCATAGTCTACTTTCAAGTGATAGTATATCTTATATAATATAAGAAATTCTAGCTATCTCGCTTTACATGTCTCCACTCTCAACCCTGTGCTATGGCCATTATGCATGTTACATTATCATCCCCTACTACACTGTGAGTATATATGTTAAAGTAGGCATGTTTTAAGGTGATTTATATATCAAGAAAATATTTTGTATTTATTCATGTTGTTACCATTTCTGATAGTCTTCATTCCTTTATATAGATCCTTATTTCCATCTGTTACCATTCCCTTCTGCCTGAAGACCTTGCTACAATATTTCTTTCAGTAAGCATCTACTGATAATAAATTGTTCAAATTTTGTTATATCTGATATATTCAGATACTCTGACTAATTGCCAAGATTAACACACATTCTCAAAGGTAACTTTGTAAAAGTCCCTTTCCTTTTTTTCCCTAAAACTTTTAAGTTGAGTTTTTGCATTACAAATACATCTCTTGCAGATTAAGTCATCATCCTCATCGACAATGCCATTTATTGAGCACTTAATATTTTCCAAGAATCCCAGTGAGTACTGTAACATATAGTATCTCATTTAATCTTTATAATAAAGATGAAGAATTTTTATCCTCACTTTACCTATAGGAAAATTAAAACTCAGGTAGATTATCACTGTCAACTTTACACAATAGCAGAGAAAAACGAGGCCTTTCTGGACTTGTCTCATGCTTTTTAGTCAATATCTTACACTACCCTACACTACCACTGTAAAGATTCTTATTTTGCTGGTTTACCAGGAAGTTAATTGGATGAGATTCTAATTAACTGAGGTACAGCAAATCTTATTAATTTTAAAGCACTAGCAATTGGAATTCATTTTATGGCAGATCTTATAATTTATCTTAGAAATCTTGTTGGGAAGTTAGCTTTCATGATGCAGCTATGATTGCTTCTGCTTGTACATTTTTTTAATAAGATAAAAAGGGCACTATTGTCAAAATTTGAAGAATGGACATCTATACCTTGAAAGAAAATTTCAATAATAATAGTAGGATGTAATTTTAAGAAATACTAAATCACCAAAATTCTTGATGATGCAGAAGACAGTGTTATTCAGAAAAATACAAACATTGACAACTCTTAAGTTTAAAAGTTATTCCAAATAAGATAGACTCAGTGTGAAAAAACTTAAGAATATCTTGAAAATTCATTTTGCTTATATTTCTCCTTTATCTGCATGCCCAAGTGTGATTGAATATAAAATTTGTGTCTAAATAGATATCAAAACCTGTTTTCAATATATATAAAACAAATGTTTAAGCACTAAGGAAATATTATGTCATATATAATTCACATATTTTTCTTTCTTTGTGATACATGACATGAGGGGGCATGTTAATCATCAAAGGCATTTTAGATACAATAAAATGTGATACATCACTGGACAAGACATGGCTTGTGAGTTTTTTTTCCAAAATGTTAATAGAATCAATGGTATCCGTACACATTATAGCCCCTGAACACCTTGTGAAAGAGGATGTATTTTCTTAAGATAAAGAATCAAGGTTGAAACTGGGCTGTACTCTGTGAGTATAAAACATAATACTGTTGAATTAGATTCCCAAACTCGGTCTCATTAATATTATATTAATGTGTGATAAAAAGCATTTCTCTCACATAGAAGCTATTTTGCCAAATTTATTGTTGATTTATTCCTTTTATTCTTGAAAGTAGGGGGGTAAAGTATAGATGAGGCTTATTAAATAATTCATAAATTGACCCTCTTGACCTACTAGCAAAATCCTTAAGCATGAAACTTTTCAAAACAAGAAGAAAATAAATAAATAGGACAAAATCCCAGCTAAATGCAATTCCCTAAAGAAAATACCTAACATAGAGTAAGATTAAAATAGGTCTTTCTCTTATTTCCATCAAAATAGTCATCTGGGACGCCTGGGTGGCTCAACAGTTGAGCATCTGCGTTTGGCTCAGGGCGTAATCCCGGAGTTCCAGGATCAAGTCCCACATTGGGACTCTTTGCATGGAGCCTGCTTCTCCCTCTGCCTATGTTTCTGCCTTCTCTCTGCGTCTATCATGAATAAATAAATAAAGTCTTTAAAAAAATAGTCATCTTCTAATTATTGAATCGAACTCCAAGAGATATACCTCAGTATATCTTGAGAAATCAACTGTGTCAAGCTATCAGTAGTATGTTGGGACAGGGGGGATGCAAATGGTATGCCATGGGTGCAAGCAATAAGAGATTATGTTGTCTATTGAAAATCTTAAAGCAATAGTAAGACCAACTAAAAGTTAGTCTTCGTTTCTTTATCACCATATACCAGCAATTCTGAACAATGCTAGTAATACTCCTCCTTGCCACCATAAACTACTCTTACACATCATTTGCCCTTGGTTCCCAATTGGATCATCAGAGAAAGAAGAAAAGAGAGAGAAAGAAAGAAGAAAGAAAGAAAGAAAGAAAGAAAGAAAGAAAGAAAGAAAGAAGAAAGAAAATAAAAGATGCTTAGGGGAGAAGCTTGTCAATCATTCCAGATACCCTACAGAAGTGTTAACTGATTTCTAGTATATAGAAATCCAAATATTCACAGAGCTACAGCTTCATGCAGAAGTTTTCTTTAAAGGTTTCCCTACCCACACTCATACAAGATTAAGAAAACTATTAATATCAAGCATTTGTGTAATTAATGAATTAAATTAAAATTGGCAATAACACACTTCCTTCTTGTTCTTTTCTGTCATACACCACACCCTAAGGCGGAAGCAGATCTCACACAACAGCTTTCTCTGCAGCCTGGAGGACTGCTTGGCACCTGGGTAATGAGACAAAAGCTTTAAATCAAAGGGTTTTGAAGCCATACAAACTGAAAAGTAACACAATCATTGGTCAGAAACCAAGGAAAGTGGAAAAGTGGTGATCTTTATACATATAATTTGCATTCTTCTGGTCCCTGGATTTATATACACAGTTGGTAATCAGTGTTGATAAACTATGTTTTATATACTTTTGGGGCTAGTTGCATAGGAATATGTGTGAGCTTTATTGTTGTTGTTGTTGTTGTTTTTTAATTTACCCCTCTGGAACCATGTGGGTAGACAGGTGTTAGGGTTAAAAATTCATATGGTATGTGATAGGATTTTGGTGAGGAAATGGAGCAGAAGGGATGGACATTTTAACAGCTTGTGAGGTTTTAGAAGTGAAAAGGGAAGGGGGAGAAGTATTTTGCCTATTGAAAAAAATCATTGAAATATACAATTGTGCATACCAAGGAATCAAAAAGGTCTAGCTCTTAAAGTTAGAGAAGAAATAAAAAGTCAAAAATATTTTATAAGGACTAAGAAACTATGTAAACTGAGGATTTTTTTTTCTCCAGAGATTTTTCTAACAAAATAGCCCAAGGACAGATTAATTCCATTATTAATCAATAAATCAATGTGAGATACCACCAGAAAGAGAAAACAGATTCTTGTTGGAATTTTAGTTCTTAGGATAGCTTGTCTGGAAAAAAAGATAGCTTGTTTATATCTATTCATTTATTCTAAAAACATTAATTGTGCTCTTCATATATGCAAAAAATTCTACTGGTGACTAAAGTATACCAAGAGATTTTTTTAATTAGTAAAATCCTCATTTAATTTATAAATTAATTATAATTAATTGGTAATAACCTCATTTGATTTATAAACAGGAGATTATGTAATAATAATAAACAGTTGTTATTTTTGGAATCCTACGTATATACCTTTGGATAGGCATTTTACAGGGTACTTTACAATACTGACAATAATGACACAGTGAGGCAGATATTTTTAATTCACATTTCACAAGAAATTGTGGCTCAGAGAGTCTCAAAGATCACAGGACTGATACATGATGGAATCAAGATTTGAACCCCAATTTTGTTGGCATTTTGTTATATGAATAACAGCAAAGGTACATGTCAGAAACACACTATCACAATACAAAGTAATTAAAAGTACAAAGGAATGAGAGAAGTGCATTTTCAATCATTTTCTTTACATCCTTTTATGTCTATATATGCCTATATTATTAGCATTAACTTTTACTTTTCCATTTACTCAATAATTTATTTAACAAACATCAGTTGAGCTCCTACTGTCTATCTGGCACTATTCTAGTTTTGGAAGGCATGGCCCTTGCCTTTATGGAGCGTACATTCTAATGTGAGAGTGGAGCCAATAAACAAACAAGTATAGTATCAGGTAGTGAAATATGCCATGAAGAAAAAATAAGTAGCACAGATATAGAGAATCAGTACTATTTAGAATCAGACCATTTAGAACAATCATCAAAGGGAACAACCTCTCTGGGGAAATGTCAGTGAAGATGCTGTAGTATAGTGAATCATGTGTATACCTGGATAACAGGAAACACTAGTTTAAAGGCTGTGGAGAGTTCAAGTACGGCAGGGAGGGCCAGTATACATGTGGCTATAGCAGCATGAGTGATGGAAACAGTAACGGAACATGAGGTCAAATACAGAAGCAGGTTATATATGAACCAAGTAATGTAGCTTCTTGTGTGTCATGGGATTCTTTAATTTTATTTATAGTGTAATGAGTAGCTATTAGAGAGGTTTGAGCATGGAAATATCATACAATGCACAATTTTTAAAAATCACCCTGGTTGCTACATGAAGAACAGACTCTATAGGAGGCAAAACTTGAGGCAAGTAGACCAGTTAGGAGATTGTTTCAGTTCTGTAGAAAAAGGATGACCTCTTCAATACATGGCTCTGAGATGTGGTAATCTCTATGGGAAAAGAGTGAATCTTGATCTCTAATACACATAATACACAAAACTTGGTTTGAAAAAGCTCATAAGCCTAAATGTGAAAGTTAAAAATATAAACTTCTGGAAGAAAATATAAGAGAATATAGCCATAACCTTCACATATCCAAAGATTTCTTTAAAAGAACACAAACAACAACGACATAAATAAATAAACAAACCTAACCCTTAAAAGATTAATAAATTGGACTTCCTTAAATTTAAAAATATCCATTCAATAGAAAGTTACATGTATGTGTAATCCAGAAAAAACATAGTAATAGTAATCCCTAGATAGTAATAAGGCAAAGAAAAATAATATAATCATAGAAGTGATAACTTATCATCTTTGTCATATTCTATCAGTTTCAAAGGAGTTACAGTTCCCACCAACATTCAATCCATTACACAAAGGCATGAGAACCAGGAGGCGAGGACTGAGGATCCTAGTAGATTCTGTGCATCACATATCCCACCCTTCTTACACAAAAGGAAGCCTTCTATACACACTATTCTCACCTGGCTTTTTTTTTTTTTTTATGACACTATGTATTCCGTTGCTCACTCTAAAACAGGATATAGAAATTTTTCCCATTCTTTTTTATAGCTTCAGAGTAGCCTTTGGTGTGAATGTGCCATATTTTATTTTTATCAGTCCCTTATTAATGGACATTTTGGTTGTTTCCAGTCTTTTGCTCTACATATACCATGGTAATGAATAGCCTTGCACATACATGATTCATCTTTCTGTTTTGTTTTGTTTTGTTTTGTTTTGTTTTGTTTTGTTTTGCCAGTTTACCTATAAGATAAATTTTTAGAAGTAATTTCTTGGTCACCGGCTTAATGCATATGTAATTTTGTATTCCCTTCAGTAGTATCTGAAAGTGCCCATTTCCCCACATCTTTGCTAACAGAGTGTGTTCTCAAACTTTTGGATATCATAACTCATTGTAGTTTTCATTTGCATTTCTTCAAGAACAGCTAACGCTTAATAGCATCTTTTCATACATTTTAAAAAGATTTATTTCTTGGGATGCCTGGGTGGTCAGTGGCTGAGTGTCTACCTTCAGTTCAGGCCATAATCCTGGGTCTGGGGATCAAGTCCTGCATCGACTTGATGCAGGGAGCCCATTTTTTCCCTCTGTCTGTGTCTCTGCCTCTCTCTGTGTCTCTCATGAATAAATAAATAAAATCTTTAAAAAAGGGCAGCCCTGGTGGCTCAGCGGTTTAGCGCTGCCTGCAGCCCAGGGTGTGATCCTGGAAACCCGGGATCGAGTTCCACGTCAGGCTCCCTGCATGAAGCCTGTTTCTCCCTCTGTCTCTCTTTCCTCTCTGTGTATTCTCATGAATAAATAAAATCTTTACAAAAAATTCTTTAAAAAAAAAAAAAAGAAACGAAAGATAGATGCTAACTCCCTAGGGCTGAGGTGTGAATGTGTATATAGGTGAATGTAAAGGTAGGTACATAATCAGGCTAAGGTAGTAACTACCAATTGATAACTGATTGTGTATTTTTCATATTAACAATTTTTGAATTTTTTCAAATGCTTTTTTCCTGTCAAGTGATAAAATGTATTTTCTCCTTAGCTCTATTAATAATTTGTTGAATATTAATGGCTTTCCTATTGTTGAACTGCCCTTGTATTCCTGAAGAAAAATCCCCTTGATCATTATGCATTTTTTAAGGATTTTATTGATTTATTTTAGAGATTAAGAGTGGGTGAGCATGAGTAAGGGGGAGGGGCAAAGGGAGAAGGACAAGCAGTCTCCATGCTGAGTGCAGAGCCCAACATGGGGCTGGACCCCCATGACCCTGAGATCATGACCTGAGTTGAAATCAAGAGTCAGATGCTGGACAGACTAAGCCACCCAGGCTCTCTGATCATTATGCATTTCTGAGTGTTCTTGGAATCTGTTTGCTATCTCCTGATTTGTAAATTTGGCATTGATAATCTGTAGTTTCTTTTCTGGTACAGTTTTTGTTGGGTTTTTGTATCTATTTATAGTTGTTTCATTAAAAGAATTAGGAAGCTTCCTTTCTTTTACTAAGCCCAGAAAAAATATAATTAGCTTTGGAATAGTCTTGTCTCTATATATTTTATAAAATCTTTCAGCTCATACTCATACCTCGACTGGAAATTGGAGTAATCAGGTAGAAAAAGAATATGACTTGTGCTGGCTACGTCAATAAGGTGTTGCTGAAAAGAGAGACTCTTCAGACTGATACAGTATCCTTTGAAAAGAAAGAAGATTAACAGCAAGAATCTTTGTTATAAGAGACCTTTTTTACCCAGACCAAGACATTCAAGGCTACTATGGATCATATTAATTATGCATTTTTCAGAATTTGCAAAAACTTAATAGGCCATTTTAAGACAAATAAAGTGTAATCAAAAGGGAGATGTAGAAGGGAAGGATATAGGGGAAATTAAGCTGTGATTTGGGAAGGGTCAGAGCAGTGGGGGAACATGATCTGAGAGGCTTCTCCAAAACCTTCTTGTAAGGTGCTTCAGCCTGACTTAAGTACTATCTACATTATGAACATCACGTATAGAGAAGAAGCTTAGGGGCAGGCATTATAAACCTGTTGACCTAAGGAACAGGGACAAACTAAAGCCAATGTTAGGAGGATTAGGGAAATGGACAGAGTTGAAGCCAGTTGCTAAAGAAGAGAAACTACAAAGGGAAACAAAAGTGAAGACTATGATGGTAGTCTACATTCAAGGACCATGACTGATTAAGAACACCAAGATTGGTGAATAGCTAACAGTTGGAAGAGGAATTCAATAAAGTAGCAAGACAATTAATTCTTTACCTGCTGCCCCCAACAAATAACACCCACAGAAAGTGAGTGGATCAAGTGGTGCATGCTCTAGAATAAAAATCGCTCTGTGTCTATTTTAGTTGTGGTCATGGAAAACAATGAACAAGGCAAAGACTTCTTTTGGGCTCACCAAGAAACATCTCCCCTGCAACAGCAGAGAGATTCCTAGTTCTTCCTGCCCAGGAGAGAGAGACAGTGAAATTGATTGTCAGATCCTGTGGCACCAAATCTGGACACAAACTCAAGAAAAACTTACCTGGAGTAGGCACTAGATGCAGCAGCAAGAAGTGACACAATGTATCTCCCATTGGGGAGGAGTGAGTATATTTTTAGTTGCAATCTAAAATGGCTCTTAAAATCATAAATGCCAAAAAGCGCACAGGTGCTACCGTGTATGTTCCAATATGTATGTCTTAGCTTAAGTGTGTAAAAAAGCAGAAGTCAAATATAGTAGACTGTTACTTTATCTGTCTAGCAGCTCTTGTCTCCTAGAAAAAAATTCCTCTTTTCTGATGGAGAATCTTTATGTGTTGTTTAGATAGGGCTGACCTCACCTTTTCCTCGCCTAGGTTCTGGGTACTGGGGATACAGCAGTGAATGAAATAGACCGAATCCTTGGCCTCTTGGAGCTTTCATTCTAATCATTAAAGAAAAGCAGTAAACATAAAAATTAATTCATTTCAAATATGTCTGAAACATTATATACTAAGAAAGAAAGACATAAAAGGGAGATGGAAGTGAATTATTTAATGGCTCAATAAATGTTCTGGAAATAAAATTTGTTGGATTTTTATGCACAATACACTCAATTTTGAAATGTAGGAAAACACAAAACAAAAATCACACATGGGATGCCTGGGTGGCTCAGTGGTTGAGCATCTGCCTTTGGCCCAGGGTATGATCCTAGAGTCCCAGAATTAAGTCCCACATCGGGCTTCCTGCATGGAGCCTGCTTCTCTCTCTGCCTATGTCTGTGCCTCTCTCTCTGTGTCTCTCGTGAATAAATAAATAAAATCTTTTAAAAAATAATTCTTGAGTAACTTTTGAAGATTTTTCTCCTCTTGGGGTGCCTGGATGGCTCAGTCAGTTAAGGATCCAACTCTTGGTTTCAGCTCAGGTCATGATTTCATGGGTCGTGAGATCAAGACCTGTGTCAGGCTCCTCAGGCAGTGGGGAATCTGTCTGAAGTTTCTTTCTCTCTCTTTGCCCCTCCCTGCCCCTTCTCTCTCAAATAAATAAATAAACTTTTAAAAAAGAAAAAAGAAAAATTTCTCCTATCAAAAATTTATTTTTTTGAAAAGTTTTCTCCTACATTTAAAGCTTATTTGCTCAATACTGAAAATATTTTGAAGCTGATGTATTATAAACACCAAAATATGCCTTTCATCTCATTTATAAGATGTTAAAGAGATCAGCAGATATTCCAAAACTCATTTTTCTTTGTGTAGAACTGTCAAAGTGGAGTCTGTGACTTTTAAGTATCTTAAATCCATCTCTGCAGACTAGTTCTACTTTTTTGAGAAATATACCATTCGTGTGTAATCATTTGGTTTCAACCCATGTGCAGAGGAAACAATAGAAAGAAAGGTTTGCCATGCAATCATTTTTAAAGAATACATTTTAAACCATATTCACAAAAATTCATGAAGCTTTAAGAAGAAAAAAAAAGATTGTATGTCATCAGCTTAGCCATTCCAAATAAGAAAACTCATGCATTAAACATCGCAAAAGGAAGTAATACAGCTTTAGTTCAATCTGTAATTTGTGAGCTATCACAGAGATTCTGGCTTGGCACCACTCAGAAATGTTCACTGAATGTCATTGTAAAGGTTTGAGAGGACTCTCCAAGGACCAATTAAAGGAATGGAGAACTAGGGAAGATTGCTCACCAGTAGGAAAAAGCAAGAATAATGGTACAAGATGGATGTGGTTTTCCAATTTTCTTGTTTTGACTGTAAATATGGAAACCCAAGTCAAAAATAAACAATAATAATAAACATCTCATCCCGTTATTTGTTTGTGATCATTAAAAACGGATTTTCATGCACTCCATTCTGTCCTCAGCCTCTCTAACTCCAGTAGCCTTCACCTCCAAACATCAAACTAAGTCATTGACTACATTGTCACTGCTCCTTTACCATGTGTGAGTGTACACATACACACACACACACACACACACACACACATACACACACACGATTCGAGCTTATGTTCATTTTATTAGCAAGCAGTATATGACACAAAAAAATAGAGACCAAAAATTCTTATTTAAGTATATGGACAAATTTTTTTAAGAAATATTCTTTATCAACTTAAACTCATTACTAACCATCAATTTTTATGTTTTATGTATTATATGCATGGCCATTCATACATATATTTTAGCTTCTCAAACAATTCAGAGCATATTATAGAAACACAAATGTTGATTTAATAATTAGTCAGCTAAAAAAAATAAAAATAAAAAAATAATTAGTCATCTAATTGAATAACTGGACTGGTTGGACTATGAGTTTTTGCTATGTCTTTTAGAAAAAAAGTCTTTCTTGGGCACCTGGGTGGCTCAGTGGTTGAGTGTTTACCTTTGGCTCAGATTGTGATCCTGGGGTCCTGAGATGGAGTTCCACGTCAGGCTCCCTGCAGGGAGCCTCCTTCTCCCTCTGCCTATGTCTCTACCTATCTCTCTGTGTCTCTCATGAATAAATAAATAAGATCTTTATAAAGAAAAAGAAGAGAGAAAAAGTATTTCCTCTTTTTCATATGTATTGTTTACCCAAATCCAGCTGATATTTTCAGAAATTTAGGGAGAAAGTTGCTGACTAGGTTCATTGCACAGAATGCTTCCTTTTACTTATGGATTTATCTAAGTCTAGAATATGAATGGAGGAGACCACAAAAGAAAGAAAGACAGAATGGATAGAAAAGCAGGTTCCTACAAAGTAGGAAAGCCTACTGCCACTTCCAGTTAGAATAATAAGAATTACCACAGAGCCTTGGGTTGAGCAAAGTCCTGGTCTGGAGATAGTAAAGTGGTGAAGCAGAAAGAGCCCTGGGCTGAGTTACCAGACATGTACTTTCACACGATTTGCCTTTCCTGTCTGAGATCCAGCTTCTTCATTTGTAAAATTAAGGGATGAGCCATGTTTCATTCCAGCTCTAATTTTCCATAATTCTAACAATTTCCCTAAAGTGCATACTTGGCGGCGATTTATAAATACCACAGATACATTTTGCACAGACATGCCAAATATCGAAGTGAATAAATATTCCTTGAAGATGTTTTTTTTAAACTTTGCTATGACCAATTGGTATGTAAAAGACTGAGTTCCACTCTGTAAAATAAGAGTGAACATGCTTTGTACAACTACTATAGAAATTGTTAGAATACTTCATTATCAATTTACAGGTCCTTTAAATTTAGTAAACTATAAGCTCCTCTGGGGCAGTACTGTTTCTTAGTCATTTTTATATCCCCAAGTACATGCTGTTTAGCATGAACAAATTAAATGTTTTTAATAATTAATCTGAACAGCTTAGCCAGGCTGGAGAAAAAGCACATGGAAGAAAAACATGGTGACCAATCTCATTTCCAAGGCATGACCAAAAGCTTTGAGGGTCCTCAGTGTTGCCTGGAAATCATACTATATTTCCCTAGCTCGTCCATGCTACACTCATAGAGTTCTATTTCCTACTTCATTTTCTATCCTCTAATCCTCCAACACTTCCTGCCTCGTACTTGCTCCAAAAGAGAACATTCACAAGCTCCCAAATGCATTCCTATCAGCATCTGTACCATATGATAAGTCTTCCTGTTACTATTAAGATTGAACTTTTTATGCTCTTGGGCAAGTCAACGAGCCCACCTGTACAATAGATCCATCCTCTTACATCAATACAAGAATAATCATTCCTTCTGGGATTCTCCTCACTCTATTGAATCACTTGGATTCTTTCTCTCCACGGGATCTTTTCCATCAGTGCACAAACATATTATTGTTTCTCTCACCTTAAAAAACAAAAACAACAACAACAAAAAAAAAACCTCTCTCTTGACTCTCATTTCTGCCTCTAACTGCTGCCCTATTTCATTTTTAAATTTATTATTGAAGTATAATTGGCATACAGTATTATATTATTTTCAGGTGCACAATACAGTGATTTGACAACTTTATACATTATGTTATGTTCACAACAGTAAGTGTAATTATCAAGTCACCATAAAACATTATTACAATATTATTGACTATTCTCCCTGTTTTACTTTTCTTCCCTGTGACTGATTTATTTTATAACTGGAAGTTTGTACTTCTTAATCTCTTTCACCTGTTACACGCATCCCTCCTACTCCCTCCTCTCTGTTTGTTCTCTATATTTTTGAGTCTGTTTCTGTTTTGTTTGTTTGTTCCTTCATTTGTCTTGCTTTTTAGGTTGCACAGATAAGTGAAATCATATGGTGTTTGTCTTTCTCTGTCTGACTTATTTTATTTAATATAATACCCTCCAGGTTCATCCATGTTATTGCAAATAGTGGGTTGCTTCCATATCCATACCTACCTCAATAAATTTGTTCTCAACCTCCTTTGTGGATCTCTCTTCTTCTTCTCAGACTAAATAAACAGTGGTGGATACCAGAGCTGAGGTTTTGGGCTTCTCTTTTTCTATTTCTCAATGTTATCTTAGCCAGATCCATGGGTTTCTAAATTATCAAATGCTCATAATTCAAAAATTTAAACCAAATTTATAATTCAAGAGCCAAACTCCCCATATCCAAACTTGTATATCCAATTGCCTTCTTAACAACCCCACTCTGAAGTCTGATAGGCCTCTGAAACTCAATACATCCTCAAATCAAAGTCATAAATTTCTGCTTCAAGCTGCTCTTCTCTTAAGCTTTTCCATCCTGAATAATTATAACTCAACATTCCAGTTGCTCAAGCCAAAAACTTGGGAGTCATTCTCGAATTCTTTCTTTCTCTCACAACTGTAATCAAATCCTATTGAATACAGTTTTAAACTATATTGAGAATACAACTGTCTCTCATACCTACACCTTCACCAATCTGACTGGGACAACCATCAACTCCCATCTGAATTATTGCAATAGCTAATTCTTTCCCTGTGTTTGTCTCAAGATAATTTTCATATAGTAGCCAGAATGATGCCACAATATCAAATTAGGTTAGAATTATGCAATTTTGTCTTATCTCACTCAAAGTAAAAGCACAAGAAAAATAAATAAATAAAAGCCTCATCAAAATCATTTGACCCCTTAAAACTCCCCTGACTTCCTCCATTTTCCCCTGCTATATCCCACTCAGCCACAATGGCCTGCTTTCTGTACTTTGAACACTTCTGGTACATTCCTATTCAGGTCTTGGCACCTGCTATTTTGTGCCACCTATCACATTCCTCTCCCACATGGCTTGCTCCTTCTCTTCCTTTATGTCTTTACTCAAATGTCAACTCAATAAGATCTTCCCTGTCCTACTTACCTAAAATTCTAACCTCTCCCCACTAACCTCCAGCAGGTCTCTCTCCCCCTTTCCTGCTCTATTCTGAAGCAAAGTAGGATCTTCTATAGTTAGTGAATGAACTGAAAGAAAGGAAGTAACAGGGGAGCCTGAGTGGCTCAGTTAAGCATCTGCCTTAGGCTCAAGTTGAGATTCCAGGATCCTAGAATCCAGCCCACATGTGTGTTCCTTGCTCAGCAGGGAGTCTGCTTCTCCCTCTCCCCTGCCCTTCTCTTCACACAAGATCAATAGCTCACTCTCTTTCTCTTTCAAATAAATAAATAAAATCTTTATTTTTATTTTAAAAAAAGAATGGAAGTAGCAATAACACACAGTCAGTATTAGAGATAATTTTTGAGAAATGAAACTTACTTTCAAATGCCTCCAACGATCATGAAGCATTGCCTAAGAGAGAGGACCCTGAAATCTTTCTACAATTAATAAATAAGAATTGTCTGTAATGAGTATATAAACTTTTTGGAAACAATTGGATGTTATTAACATACTTAAAATAGTTTGAAAAAATTCTCAAGAGATTATTAACAGATGTAAATATCACAGAATTAATGATTGCTCATCTTTGCTATAGACAAGCAGGAATTTATTCATTTCTCTGTCATAGGAAGATGTAGGGGGGATCCCTGAGTGGTGCAGCACTTTAGCACCTGCCTTTGGCCCAGGGCACGATCCTGGAGACCCAGGATCGAGTCCCACGTCAGGCTCCTGGTGAATGGAGCCTGCTTCTCCCTCTGCCTGTGTCTCTGCCTCTCTCTCTCTCTCTCTCTCTCTCTCTCTGTGACTATCATAAATAAATAAAAATTTAAAAAAAAGGAAGATGTAGGAAAAAGAGGAAGCAGTTTAAATCTAAATGGAATTTTATTTTCACCAACCAAGAAAGGAAAATTCATTAACACACTGAAAATATAGACATAGCACCTACCTATTACATGCACAGTAGGGAATTAGTAAATGGAAGTCCCCTTCTTCCAGTGTATTACATATATTATTATATTGTAAGTATTTTTACAATTTACTATCTAAACTATTTATCATATCATAATCAGTGTTTTCTTAAGCAACCGAAAATGTCGCACATATACAACTTTCTGCAAGAAAAAGATTTGATCACTAAATAAAATAAAACTTAAGACTTTCTTTTTTACTCATTTCACTGTTGTTGTTGTTTTTCTTTTTCTTTTTTTTTTTTTCAGGAAAGGGGGTTTGCTACTTTGACATTACCTTCCTGAATTATCTTATTTAATTACTACTGCAGATGTTTAACACTTTAAATAATAAAGGGTCTAAAACACAAAAATCATGAACACAGTAATAGCTGAATTCAAATTTTAAATTGCACCCTGGATTTAAGCATCAAGGAGGTGGTAACTTGGTTAGCTTCTCATCATATCATGTAAGTAACTGTTGAATAAAAAGAAATGCAATCATTATTTTTCTGAAGAAAGAAGATGTTGGGCCACCTTCTGATGATTTCTTAGCCTGGAGGGAAGCTTCTGAATATAAGCTACTAGAATGACAGTGGAGAACTGAAGTTCAGCAAAATCTGGAGAGATTTAGGAAAACAAAGAAAGATGGTTTTGTTTTTGTTTTTGTTTTTGTTTTTAAAAGAAGTCTGAAATTAGTTCTTAATCCAGAGGGCCAAACTCTCCTGGTTTCAAATGAGCTCTTGAACTACAGTCAAGCTGCTCAAAATGGGGGTTGCCGATTAAAATGTCTAGGAAGCAGAAAGTGACTTGCTCCTTCTGTTTGTTTTAATGATTTACCCTTCCTCCGGACATTGTATTACTTCCTTTCAAAGATGTGGCTAAATCTATTGTTTAGTAGACAGATGTTTTTCATTTACCCATCAAAGCACCTTCCCTCCTTCTTTTCAGAGTATTGTCCAGGGGTGCGTCCAGGAAGATGAAACAAAGGATATAAGGTCAATGGTCACAGGCAGAAATTAGCTACAGTTATAAAAATAAGTAGTAGATATCCAGTGGTTTTGACTTTCTGGTCTTTGAAGATCTCCCTGGAGAGATGAGGAAGGGAGAAGATATCCCTTTAGTTCTTACAGAGTTTTCCTCTCTAGTTAGTCATAAACTTGAGTGACAGAGAAAAGATGATCCAAGGCCCCTGCTGCTCCTAGAAAAAGAAATCAGTATAAGAATGTTTTTACATACTCTTGCACAAAAACCATCATTATGTGTGTGTAACCTCTTGCTGCACCCCAAACCAATCCCAATTAAAGTAAGAATAGTACTAAAAATCACACTGAAAATCATTTCTCCAACCTCCACAGTGTTTCTTTTTCTGAATAGAAGAAATAATTTCTCCTTTCTTTCTTTTGGTAATACCCCTGTGCATTTCCACTGGTAGATGAAGTAAAAATCTTGAACTATTTTACTAGCCTCCATTCCATGACAAACTGCCATATAATGGATGTCACATGCCCTATATTTTCATAAAAGGCTGTGAACCCTTCTTACAAATATAAAATATTAAATGTAAAAGTTACATTTACCATTAAGATGGATGAAAATGAATTTTTCATTTTTATTAGTCTATTTGCACTTGTGATAAGCCAAGAAAGGGGATGAAAATAAAATCTATCTAGAGTAATGATGTTATCACATAATTGGTCTTGAGCCCCACCCAAATCACAAATTTGTGAAAGGTTATCTCCAAGAAGTAAACATCTATATTAGTAGTTCAGTTGCAGGGAACACAGGTTCAACTATGTATGAGTGCATGTGCGTATGTGTGTGGTGTGTTTATCTTGTTACTTTCTATACATACACTTTGGAAGGAAGGCCTACTTCATCACTATGCAAACTATCCAACACATTCCCACTTGCTTCAGTGACAATGAGAAGTCAGATAAGTCATAATTTACAGACCCTATCCTCAACCAAATCTCAGCCCCCAATCCAATCTATATATTAGATTTTGCTCTGCTTTAGGTTATATATATATAATTGCTTTTGATTGGCCTAAGAAAACATGAATCACCTGACTACTGTCATGATATTTATGTGCCCTCTCTTGTGTTTGTCACAGCTAAAAGAAGATCATGGCTAGGCGCACTGTTTTCTTTTACTCTACAACTCACCACCACCACCAAACATACACTTTGGCAAGGATATGCTTGTAATCCTCCTGTTACATGGCATTTATCAGGAGCATTTCAAAACCTGCTATAGTATACATGGGTAATCCTTCATCATTTGCATTATTAAACCAATAAAATCTTGCCGTAATCTAAGCATCCTTACCACAGAGAGAACTCACTGTAACTTAATAGAAAGCTTATTTTAGGAAAAGTAAAGTATCACTGGTGAAATGTGACCTAAGTGCTGCTGAAAAGTTCAGAAGATGAGCTGAAGTCCTTCTAAAGAGTACACATCACATCCCTGAAGATGATAAGGCCAAGGCCTGAGATCCAGTGTTTTCTTTAACAATTCAATTACACACTGAGAATTCTTTTTCCTTGCCTTGATCAATGACTTTACCTTCTGTATAGTCAGCTATTGCCACAATAATGCTGCATAACAGATAACCTCATATTCTTGATGGATTACATCAACAAGTATTTGTTTTTCTTGTTCACAGGAGTTGAAGCTTTGTTGACTCAGCCAGACTTGGTCCTAGGACAAGGGATGGGTCAAGCTGGTTCCATGAGTCTGATTCTGGGGTCAGATTGAGGGATAGCAGCCACCAGGACATATTTACCTGCAAATGGCAGAAGTCCAGGAGCAAAGCAAAATTATGAAAGCATATTCTAGACTTTTGTAACACTCCATGGGCCAAAGCAAGTCACATGGCCAACGATGACATTGAATGAAGCAGTATACTCTACCCTCAGTAAGAGAAGAGAGTGAATATGTGTTGAAGAATAATCCTAACTATCACATCAACTGATATCAAAAGTGAGAAGAATTTTAAAAGAAAGAGTAGTATGGGGAGGAAATTCAGCTACTTGCAACAACATGGGTGGACTTTGAGGGCATAATGCTAAGTAAGAGAAGTCTAAGGCACATACTATATATCACTTATATGTGGAACCTAAATAACTTGAAAAAACAGACTAGAATGGTGGTTACCTATGGTGAGGCAAAATTGGGGAGATATAGTTTAACGGTACAGACTTTTAACTAGTAGATAACTAACGCACAGCACAGTGATTGTAGCCAACAATACTGTATTATAAATTTCAAAGTTGCCACCTGCCTGGGTGGCTCAGCCGTTGAGCATCTGCCTTCGGCCCAGGGCGTGGTGCCAGAGTTCCAGGATCAGGTCCTTCATCATGTCCCACATCTGGTTCCCTGCAGGGAGCCTACTTCTCCCCCTGCCTGTGTCTCTCCCTCTCTCCGATTCTCTCATGAATAAATAAATATTTTTTTAAAAAAATACATTTCAAAGTTGCTAAGAGACTTGATCTTAACTTTTTTAAAAAAGATTTTATTTATTTATTCATGAGAGACACAGAGAGGGGCAGAGGCAGAGGGAGAAGCAGGCTCCCTGCACGAAGCCTGGTGTGGATCTCGATCCTAAGGATCCCAGGATCACAACCTGAGCCAAAGGCAAATACTAGACCACTGAGCCACCCAGGTAGCTCTGATCTTAACTTTTATTACTTTTATTACCACAAAGAAGGAATGATACTCATGTGACATTATAGAGGTATTAGATAATGCTACATGGCAATCATGTTGCAATATGTAAATGTATCAAACCAACACATCCCACACCTTGAACTAACACAATGTTACATCTCAATGTTTTTTAGAAAAGAGTAGCATGGGGAAAGACTTTCATTGTATCTCAAAGATACATGAAATCATGCTCAAAATCTACTTTTTACTGTATAGTGAACAGTCACATTTGATAAATACATAAGGAAAG
The DNA here is from genome assembly GCF_048418805.1 of Vulpes vulpes. Classification (NCBI taxonomy): domain Eukaryota; kingdom Metazoa; phylum Chordata; class Mammalia; order Carnivora; family Canidae; genus Vulpes; species Vulpes vulpes. Next base: position 147,223,216 of record NC_132780.1, read on the forward strand.
TATAATGGGAACATTTGGCTATTCCCAAGGAGATCCAATAAACCCCAGTATCTAGAGTTTCCAAACAGAGAGTGGCATGATTCAAAAGTGTCCATCCCATTGACATCACAAAAATGGTCATACAGTTACTCACTTAAGGAATCTGCTCTGTTCAACAGTGTGCTTATATCTTTAAATTAATACTCATTATAGGAAATGTCTACACTACTCAAGTAAATGTAACAGAGCCTGCGGAACCATGACATGGCCTAATCTGTCTTGACTATAACATACTGTCCAAAGTTTGTATATCAATAATAGCAGCAACACAAAACAACAACACACAGCCTCCCTCATTAAAAAATATTGGAAAGAAGCAAAGTCTTGAAAGAGATAAAAGGATAGAGGGATCATACGTCCAGAAGCAACTGCATCACGCCAGGCCTCTGGTCAATGACACTTTATAAATGAATTGGAAGTCCTAATTCTGCTTTAGTTTAGAAATCTGATTATCCTAGAGCTTGTAAGAAATCAGCTTTAATCCTCTTTTAAATGTCATTCAACAGGTTCTCTGTTGTACGTGGGATGCAAATGAATTTCTCTTATCAGATCTTTTCTAATTCATTTTCCTTCCACAGGACATTCTCAGAAATAATTTAAGACTGGACTCTGAAAATTGTTCCAATCTTGAATAACATATGTTTGAAGCATATTGTCTCTCCAATCAGCAAATCACTCCTGAATCATTATTCAAAAGCAGAAATCCTAGTTACTCTACATGAAAATTAAACATAAAATTTTTCTGACATATTATGTCCACATCTAAGGGGCTCTCTGTGTATTTCAGTGTCAGCTCAAGATGAAATTTTAAAATCCCAGCATTGTCTACTATATTCAAAATACACCAGATTTTCTTGTTATCCTTACAATTGTAGCCAAGATCGCAAGGATTTGGGGGATGTAACTCAAGTTTTGCCTTTTTCAGATAGAGAAAAATAGTACTAGCCATGACTCCTCAGACAAATCAAAAGGAAAAAGATAATTGAAATGGAGTCCAAGTCATAGTTTCAGGCCCAAATCTGTAAGATAATGTGGGAAAAACTCCATCTTTGTAAATTATTCTATGGTGGAAAACAAATTTTGCTTTTGTTTTGATAATTAGGTCCTTTAAAGAGGCATAGCTGCTTAAATGTGCCATTAAACAGTATGAATTATATATATATATATATATATATATATATATATATATATATATATATAATATGTTCAGTCTAAAACTAAATCCATATAGTTGTTGAATCTAATTTGGAGATTTAAGATGAGATTTATTAAGTGTTATTAAACATGTGTGGACCTTCTAAGAAAGGCTTGGGATGTGTGATTTGTATTTCTCTCATTGCTTAGAATGTAGACAATTACACAGGTTAAATGATTTCATTTACCCTACACCAATGTTACCTTTTTGATCTTTAAATAAGTTATTCATCATTGAAGATCAATATTACATTTAGAGTTAGGAGGATGTCAGTAATTGTCAGTATCTTTTACCCCTAAGATAGAGCTTTTTTTATATCATCCAGTCATTTTATTATTATATATGTATATACTAGATTTTATTATATATAAAATACAGATGCAAAATGGATAACCATGTGAAATTAACATGTGTGATTCCCAGTATTTTAATCCTAGTTCTGTATTTTAGGAATTCCCTATTTTGTAGTCCTGTTAGGGGGGAAAACCTGTCCCTTGATGGAGAGCAAAGAACTAGAAATCTGGATACTTGCTTTTTTTGGCCTGTTACAACTAAGCAAGATCCATGAACTAGGACTGGTCAATCAGACATAACTCTTCTAGGTCTGATTCCCAGAGTTTCTAGCAGAACAAACCTTGGAAGTGGTGGAGAATGCATTTGGAGGTGGTAATAACGGTTCAGGATAGCCTCCAGTGCACAAAAAAGCAGGGGTAATCTTGCCTTCAACAGAATGGTTCTAGACATTATTTATGTCTGAGGTTCACACTTCTTGGCTCCTTTACCTTGCCTTTTCTCCAACTTAATTTATTCAATCTTCTGGTAACTCAGTGAGCCACTCAAAATCTTTTCAATAACTCCTTTCTGCATAATTAGCTAAAATCTATTTGGGTCGCTTATGACAAGGAATTTGAGTAGTCACACAGTCCTGTGAATAATGGAAGACTTGGGCTTTGCTGGAAAGATATCGAGGTATGAAATATGTTAGCTGTGGTACCTGGCAATGTTTGCGGGAACTATGGCATACAATCTTCTGGTATTAATTACCTTAATAAAATAGTAATAGTTGGTCATCTAGCATTAAACTAAGTAAGTAGTGGATAGCTCTCCCCTGACATACTTCTTCCACCATTATTTACTGAGCTCAGGAGGCCACTGGAAGCCTACCTATCTGTTCTATTAAGTAATGAGGTAGATTTTAGGTAAAGACTTAAAATACATTCCTAAAATTATATTCTGTCTACCAACACATAGGATCACTGCCCCACTCCTACCTCTAAAAATAGACTATAAAAATCCTATGCTTGTTTTTCTCAATTAGCTTCCTCTGGGAACAAAAAGATTATTCCCTACCCTTCTATGCCCTTCTCTGTACTCCACAGTAGGCTCACCTTGTAATCTGAACTCTGTAACCATTATTTTTTCCCTTTGGATCCTCAATGGGTGGCAACAATGGCACAATGTCTTCAGCAGAAACTGTTGCTCAGCTTCTCCTCAGAGCCCCCTTCTATCTGACTCAGCTCTCACCAGTCTCTGATAACACTATTTCCTTGATTTTCCCCTTTGATCTTAACAGTAGTCTCCTATTATTATGTCTACTGATTGTTTTTCCTAGGGTAACTCAACATCCTTCATTCCTTTAACCCTAGTGACATCTCTAGAAATAGTCCTTCATGAAAGTCTCATTATCTGAATCATCTTAGCTGATTTTTTTTCCCCACCATAACCCTGACTGACTTGGCAGTCCGAAGATAGAGGCTAGATCTTAATCACCTTTTAATCCCAATGATCAGCAATATGACTATCACACACAAAGTTCTCAGAATATGTTGATGGGTCTGAACTAAGCATACAAGGAACGCTCCCAGACTGCTTCCATATTTAGACTATATATGTCTGCTTTACAGTGAGTTCCCAAAATCTATTTCATTGTCACTCCTAGGACTCTTCCCATTGTGTCTGGAGCTGGGGTGCTGGAGTAAAACAGCATGGAATTTGAAGTTAAGCAGATGGGTCTGTGTAATCTTAGAAAAATCATTTAATTTTTCTCAATCATTTAAATTCTCAGAAATAAAACTGACGTTAAAAGTCCGAATTGATTATTTTATAGGCTAAACTGTTGTACCAAATAAAAATAAAAATACAATAGCTTTTATAAGAGTAGTTTATTTCTCTTGCACATAATAGTCCACATACAAAGTAAAGTGGCTTGCAGTGTGGAGCAATTTGTTCAGTATGGTCATTTAGAGCAAGGTTTTTGTCATCTCGTTGTTCTTTTAAACGTGGGATAATGTTTTCCTCTGCTTGATAGAAGCTGATTGATGACTGCCATACAAGTGGCTAAGCAAGAATATGGAAAATGTATAATTTCCTTTAAAATGTTTTCTTCTTTTTCCATTTTTTGTTGTAGTAAGATACACATAACAAGATTTAGTATCGTAACACTTTCAAGCTTACATTTCAGTGGTATTAACTGCATTCATATTGTATAATCATCATCATCTATCTCCAAAATATTCATCTTTCAAAACTAAAACTCTAGACCCATTATATCATAATTCCTCATGACCTCCTCCCCCAGCCTCTAGTAACCATCATTCTACTTTCTGAAACTATGACTTCTTCTCCTTTCCCTTCTCCTCCTCCTCATTCTCCTTCTGTTGTTTTTTTTTTTTTTTTTCCAGATTCCATATATAAGTGAGATCATACAGTATCTCTCTTTCCATGTCTGGCTCATTTTACTTAGCATCATGTCCTCCAGATTTATCATGTTGTCACAAATGGCAGCAGGATTTCCTTCTTTTTTAAGACTGAATAATACTCCATTATATACATATAAGATTAATACAATAGTTTTAATTTGAACAATAATGGAGGTAATAAAAATCCATATCTACACACTAATAAAAACTATATAAAACCTAATAAACCTAATAAAAATCCATATATATGTATGTATATATATACTTTTACACATACACACACACACACACACACACACACACACCACAATTTCTTCATCAATTCATCTGTTAGGTTGTTTCCATATCTTGCTATTTTGAATAATGCTGCAGTAAACAGGGAATTATGTGTATCTCATTCAGGTAGGATTTTATTTACTCTGGATGTATACCCAGAAATGGTATTGTTGGATCATATGGTAGTTCTATTTTTACTCTTCTGAGGAACCTCCATGCTATTTTTCATAATAGCTATACCAGTGGCCCTGTGTGTATCTGTGTGTGTGTTTTGCTTGACAAGATTCTAAGAAAATGAAACAATCTCAGACTCTGGAGTAAAATAGTTAGGCTTAAATCCTGACTCATATCTTTATCATACAGGCTGTGTTGGGCAAGTGACTTAATCTCTTTAAGCCATTTCCTCATGTATGACTTTTGGAAAACAATAATGAATACTGCATAGAATTTTGGTGATAAATAAAAAGACAATATATATAAAATAGCACAGTATCTAGAACATAATATGTGCCAAACCAATCACTATTAAGAACTGCATTTCTGGGACGCCTGAGTGGCACGGTGGTTGAACCTCTGCCTTCGGCTCAGGGCGTGATGCCAGGTCCTGGGATCGAGTCCCGCATCGGGCTCCCTGCAGGGAGCCTGCTTCTCCTGTCTCTGCCTCTCTGTGTGTGTCTCTCATGAATAAATAAATTAAAAATATTTAAAAAAAAAAAAGAACTGCATTTCTGCAGAGGCTGAATAAGGCAAAGATAGGTCTGTTTATTTCGCAAGAAAGGCAGGTCAGAGTGGGATACCATGGCAGTCAGTTGTTAGACCAAATAGCTTACAAGTAGTATTAAACCTCATAAAGATAGTAATATTGTTATGTTGACCTTCACCTAGGCTGAAGATGGCATAGGACTTTAATATATCTAGTCGAGGACATCAAAGGAAAGAGAAACACAGAAACATGCAAAAATAGGAAGAAATAAAAAATGACCATCTTGAACTATAAAATTTTGTCTGAAGGATATTACAAAACTCTAGCATCACTTATTTCTTCTTCCCCACTTTAACACTTTTTTATAATACTATAGGAATTCTTAGGCTGAACAAGAAAATAAAAAGCTATAAAATTTTGTCTGAAGGATATTACAAAACTCTAGCATCACTTATTTCTTCTTCCCCACTTTAACACTTTTTTATAATACTATAGGAATTCTTAGGCTGAACAAGAAAATAAAAAGCTCCAAAGCTTTTATCCAAAGCAGTGTGCCCGGGTGGCTCAGTTGGTTAAGTGTCCGACTCTTGATTTTGGCTCAGGTCATGATCTCAAGGTTGTGAGATCAGGCCTGACTTTGTTCTGCACTGGGTGTGGAACCTGCTTTAGATTCTCTCTTCCTTTCCCTCTGCATCTCCATACCACCCCCATTTTCTTTTTTAAAAAGGGGGTGGGGGCTCCAAAGCAAGAATCTCAGCCCACAGACAGGATGGAAGCCTTTTTAGTTTTGTAATTCATGCCATATCTCTTCCACAGCATTCCGTTAGCTAAAAAGAATAACTAAAATCAATTTAGATTCAAGGATAAGCAACACACACACAAACACACACACACTTCTTGATGGAGACTGTAATTAATTTTGCAGATAAGTTTTAAAACCTCTATATGATGTATTATTATATTTTTGGACTCAGGTCCTAAGTGGTTATATTATGTATTCTGGGCTTATGCTGAATTTACCACATACTTTGAAATTTAAGACTACAGCTCAAACAGTATTTAAACAAAGTCATTATATGGCACATAGTATATATTTTTTAAATTATTATAGCACCCATTACCCTAAATTCTCTTTCCAGAATTTGTAAATAAATATGTATCAAATGTAACAGACAGAATATATTAGAAAAAAAGTGTTTGTCATAGCAAGAACTTTCTCAAAATGATTGTTAAAAATACAAATTAGATGTAAATGCTATGTATTTTTGTAGAGAACAGATGATATTAAATAGTCCTGTAGATGTTTCCCCAAAACTCCCCTCCCTAGAATTACCAGTGCATTAGAAATGATGTACTTGCTGAAAAGCAGTATCCTTAACTTATTTTTTTTTAAGATTTTATTTATTTATTCATGAAAGACACAGAGAGTAAAGAGTGAGAGAGACACAGGCAGAGGGAGAAGCAGGCTCCATGCAGGGAGCCGGACATGGGACTCGATTCTGGGTTTCCAAGATCACGCCCTGAGCTGAAGGCGGCGCTAAACCGCTGAGCCACCCAGGCTGCCCAGGATCCCTAACTTAAAAGCTCGTACAATCAATTTTATGGTTCACATATTTGAATTATCATTATTTTGATTAGGATTTATTAATCCTAATTCACTCCAGATCACATCTAATTTCTGAGTCTGTGGTACTCTATTTGCTAGATCATTGCTTTAGAAAAACTCAATTTATTGTTCAATGACAAGAATATTATCTTTATTTAAGGAAGATTAAATAGAGCTGGTCTGAAAATTATCTGATGTAAGCAAAATTCACCAAACTTGACTCTAGCCTTGGTTTGTTATGATATGACCCACACTTCTACCCTAAAGTAATTCTCTTATCCAGTTATCATCCAAGCAGTACCATGGGAAGTTGGGGTTTATACTTTGAATGCAAGTATCATTTCCCTCCTTAGAGCAAAGTAAACATAGATTTTCCTGAAAGATAAAGGCTTAAAGAATAAAATAGAAATGATACCCATGTTCTAATATAAAAGTAGGGAAAAATTATCTGTCAAACAAGAGTTAGAGGTTGAAAATGTGAATACATTATTATGATTCTGTAACTTTGATTTTTAATGCTGTATATCAATGCTTAAGCTATGACCATATTGTTTTAGAATATCCCTCTCCACCAAGTCCCAGAAAACTAACCTAAACCCATCTTCCCTAGATCATGATGTCATATTGGTTATATTTTGACATTCATATAATTGATTTTGCATTCTTAACTTTTTTAATATGTGAATATGATTTCCTCAACTGGATTGTAAGTTCCCCAAATTCTGAAAATTATGCTTTATACACTTTTTAATGCCTTCCTTCCTATCTACTGAGGTATTGAGTATAAATAAGTGTTTATATAGTTTTTTGGATTTAATTAATTTTTTGAGAAGTAACATGTGTAATTTATATCTAACAGAGGGCAAAATACTAGGTTTGAATACCGGAATCAGTTTAATTTTGTATAATAAGTCTTTTCAAACAAAACAAAACTTTGATGATAAATAAATCATCCTGACCCTGATTAGTTATTAAGAAAGCAATAATAGGGATGCCTGGGTGGCTCAGCAGTTAAGCGCCTGCCTTCAGCTCAGGGTGTGATCCTGGAGTCGCAAGATCAAGTCCCACATCGGGCTCTCTGCATGGAGCCTGCTTCTCCCTCTGCCTATGTCTCTGCCTCTCCCTCTTTGTGTCTCTCAAGAATAAATAAAATCTTTTTTAAAAAGCAATAATAATCTTTTACATTTTGACAAAGAATTAATTATTCAATAATAATACAAATAAAGGCGATGGGAATGAAAATAACAGATAAACCATACATTGTCAGAGAAAATAAGTAAAAGCTGAAATAATCTGATGATTTCAGCTCTGATTGTTGACCAAAATTTCCATATTATTTACCTGTATTTGAAACAAACTAAAAAGAGGGATTAAACGAAGACATCTTTTTTTAAGATTTTATTTTTAAGTTATCTCTGCACCCAATGTGGGGCTTGCACTCATAACCTGGAGATCAAGAGTTATATCCTCCTCCAACCAAGCCAGTCAGGCACCCCAAAGAATACACATTTTAACTTTAAAAAAAAAGTCACAATAGGACATGCAATGAAAATTTTAGAAGTTGAAGATGTTCAGTTAAACTCATTGAAGGTCAAAACATGAGGAAATCTTAGATGCCTGATTTACCTCCTTAACATAAGAGATGAGGATCAAAGACCAAAAGATTTGCTATGAGCGTGAAAATCAGTGACTGAACCAGGAATAGAAAAAACACCTCACTCTCTGTAAGTCTGCTTTTTACCACAAAGTGCACTTTTTGACACAATAGAGAGAAATTCATTCAACTATCATGTATAACAATGCACACTGGCCCAATTATAAATGCTGTTATTTTGAACATCCCTAAAAACCTTCTTCTATTCCAACGAATGCCTCAAATTGACCATTTATCTTCTTTTCTCACCACCTGCACAATGTATCAGTAGAGTCTTTACTGCTAACCAATTGTCTGGGTCATATAGTATGTCACAGACAGAGGAAAAACCCAAATTGAAGTGGACCCTTCCAATCTGAGGCTACCTTTCATCAGTAGATAAAATTTGCACAATCAAATGTTGATTTCATAGTCAAATATCTTGTTGTATTCTTAAAAATGAATTCTACTAATTTTTTTAAATGCACTTAAACACAATAGTTTGTATTCCATGAGCATTCTGGCAAAAGAAAGCAAGAATTAACCCAAATTAAGGGCTTCTTTCATTAATTTGGGATGTGTCCCAAATATGTAATCAGAAAATAATTTCAGAAAATATAATATGAGTAAAAACCAGCAGAGTGCTCACACAGAGTAGTTAATCAATGAACATGTATTTAATGAATAAAATTATTTTTCTAGATGCTATTAGAGTTTTGATCCCTTTTGCCTGGGGACTTACTGTCCAGTAAAATCAGAAGAACCATGTAACAAAAATAAGTAGGAGCACCAAAAGGTAAATTATCAGGGCCAGATGTAGATGCATAATACAGACAACAATGCATGCTCCAGTAGTTCAGTGAAAGAAGAAATGTTTGGCAGGGGGTGGGGACAAGGATGGCTCATATAACTGGACTGGATGTTGTTGCTACAACAGAAATGTCTCAGAAGAAAATAAGAATGATTCTGCAATTAAATCCTTTGAAAGTTGTTTCGCTGTTTCCATATAGACAGCTTTTGAATGCAATATGTAGGACAGCTTACCCAACTGAAGTGCAAAAATCCTTTTCAAAAAACGCATTTTCCTTATTACCTGAGGATCAAATAATAAATAATAATAATAAATGCAGCTTGAGGAGGAAAAGCCACACTCCCATTTATTCTTTTTTGTGTTTTACCTTAAAAGAAGCTTTGATATTTTTATACATCAGTCAGCATCCAGCTCATTTCCGTGCTGGTGTGTTAACCTTCTCCCTCTGGACACTTGGGATATTAATATTATCCTCTGTAACAATCAGCAGAAGAAATAAAGCATTTACGCAAATACTGCAAATTAGATTAAACTGCAGTTCTGATGTAACCCTGTGACATACAGTTTCTTGCGAATTAAGCCAAATGTACAAGCATTTAATGACTAATCCTTTTAGGTATTTTAATGCCCACATGAAGATTTATTGAGGAGAAAGGGAAAGCATATGCGGTTTTCCGTTAGAGCCTGCCTGCGGGCGGAGGATTGAGCAGATTGGCTTTTTTTAATTAATATTTCAGTTCTTTGTGTTTTGGCGGGCAGGTTGCACGTGGTCCTGGTACTGAACGGACAGCTCCTTTCTCTTAGGCTGTGCGCTGGGGGCTAGCAGTCTATGTGGGCAGTGGCAGACCCTGGAGAGAGAGGAGAGAAAAAGAGGGCTAGAGAGTGAAATCAAGTGCTGACTCCCCCCTCTTCCTTATACCCCACACAGCCATAGGCTGGCCTCCTCCAGAAATTAACCTACTGATCTATATTGGTAAAATTAGTTATACTAGAAGGCTTCTCAGTTCAGCCACAAAAGAGGAGGAGAAAGCTTGTCAGACCCTCCTCCCTCCCCTGGGCTTACTACAAACAACTTTTCTGATGCTAGGAGGAAACCTTTGAAGATAAAGGCAAGTTCGCCTACACTTTAGGAATCCCTCCTGCAGATGGGAGGATTCTAACTAATGAAATCTCCAGGATCACATTTGTTTTTAATGTTATGAAACCTTGTTAAATAAAGTAATACATGCCTGTGTGTATGTATGCACATGTACGTATATGAGTATATACATATGAGTATGCATGTATATACAAGTATGTACATGTATGTATATAGGAAAGATGGAAATATCTATATAGATATCTATATGTCCATAGATATAGATGGACATAGAGCCTGATCAACCAACCTAAAAATATCAATGATCTTGAAAAGTTTCTTCTATTTATGCCAATTGCATATTACTTTCAAACAGAATCTGAACTTTGTTTTAAAGTTCATCAGGGTATAAGAAAAAGATGTAAACAATTGTGAGCTATTGGTAACCACACATTACATTCATTTAAGTACTTTGTAACATTAAAATGTTTTCACAGAAATATGAGCTGGAGAATTTAAGGATCTTTTTGATGCTATGTTCAACATCAGTGCTTATATCCTCCAAAATAAGTCTCCAAAATAAAATACGTTAGGTGTATATCAAATGTATCACACATTTTTGTCAAGCTAAGACCTAAAACATGCATTTCTATTTACATTTCTTCCCATATGGGAGATGTAACTATTGCTGCTCATTTGTAGTTCTCCCCTTCTTCTGAGAATATGGGAAGATGATATTCTCCCCTTGTCCTGTAGTTTACCACAGCCACGTGACTAGATCTGCTTAGTGTGTTTCTGAGACAAAAACTTTATTTACTTGTGCCAGAACCCCCAGACTCCTTCCCAACATAATCTTATGGTAATGCAGAGATAAAGATCTCACTAGATCCCTGAGCCTCCCTATGGAGAATAGCTGCCCTGGTCAGGTGTCCAAATCCCCAGTGAATTGTATGTACGTTTGAGGGAAATAAACTTTTGCTATGTTAAGCCACAGATATTTGGAACCTATTCGTTATCACAGTGCAGCATGTCCTAAGCTGACTAATAAGCTCCTTTAAAGAAAAAAAAAAAGTAGTAAGTTTCCCAAGGTCAGAATTGTCAATGATTGACCTTTCTTGGTACATTATAAACCAGTGCTATTCAACATAAACAAAATGCAGGTTACATAAGTCATTTTAAATCTTCTAGTAGCTACATTTCATAAATATATGAAAATCAGGTGTGTATTTTATACTTACAGCACATCTCAATTTGGACTAACTTTGTTCCAAATTGCCAATGCCCTCTAGCCAAAAATGACCAAACACATACTTGTAGTTGAAGAAACTATAGGGAGTCATGGACCATCTTGATAAAGGGAGTTAAAAATAATAATCTATCATAGGATTTGAAGTTAGGCTGGGTGATTTTAGGAATGGCCCAAGGAAGTAGAGGTTCACACTGGACTGAGTATTCTTAGAAAAAGGGAAATTTTTTTTTGTTTTTTGTTTTACACTGAGGGAAGACTAAAGCAAAAGCTCTGATTAGTAAAGAAGCAGTAGTCACTCACATCAGCCAGGAAAGGAGGATATTGGGTATTTTCATGTGTGAACAACATTCATGTCTGTGTTGATTACAGAGTAGTCTTATTTTCATGTAAATCTGTCATGGTCACAGAGTGGCCCTGTGTGATGTTGATGTTCTGTGAGATGGTTTGTATTTAACAGAACACCAAGACCTCACTGGGAGTGAGGCCAGTCTGTAGTAACACCATGGCCTAGCTGATAACGCTAGTTCAACTCCTGGATGTCAGAGCCATTTGAGGGGTTATGGGATTAGGAGGAGGTAGTTTAGTTTAGTTTTTTCTCAAAGTGCTTGTATTAGTCTGCTAGGGCTGCAATAACAAAATATGACAGACTGGGAGGCTTAAACAACAGAAATTTATTCTCTTACAGTTCTGGAGGCTGGAGTCCAAGATCCAGGGGTCAGCATGTTTGGTTTCTTCAAAGCCTTTCTTGCAGATGGCCACTTTCTTGTCTTGCAGATGGCCACCTTCTTGCTGAGTCCTCACATGGTCTTTCCTCTATGGGTACACATTTCTGGTTCCTGCTCCTCTTCTTAGAAGGACATGAGTCATATTAGATTAGGGCCCTGCTCTTATGACCTCACGCAACCTTAATTACCTCCTTAAAGGCCCCATCTCCAAATATATAGTCACATTTGGGGTTAGGGCTTCAATATATGACTTTTGGAGGGAACAGTTCCATCCATAATGGTACTCCGTAGCCACATGTAGCTAGGCATAAGAGTATAATTATAGATAATTTGAAATTGATTGTGTCTATTTACTAGAGACTCACATTGGCTGGGGACATTTCTCAGTAGAATAAAAAAATTTTTTTCAAGTTTCATCATTAAAAGGAACTCTGGATTTTTTTGGGTCCCTCTTTTCATTATGTCCTTTCCTTATTATGTAATGCACTGATTTCATGGTAAAGAGGTCTGTAATTAGGTTTTAAGATGACCCACCTTTTCACATTAAGGTGGGGTTCCATAAGCAGTTAAATAAAGTGGGTGAAACATCTCCCTATCCTTTAACATTTCCTAATTTCCAGTCAATGAATCACTTCTTGAGAATAGATTTTATAGTGTCATAGGAACCCTAATTCTGTCATTCCAAGCCAGTGAAGCAGCATTCTTCCAATCTAGCAAAAGTTATAAAAGAGCCTATGTTTCATGCTAGATATACCATCTTGGGAGGGAACAGGATGAACTTCCTATACTTATTTCATAAGAGGCCAATAGTCTTACTTTTCTGTGGAAATATGAGTAGGTTCCTTGTTCTATGGAAAATCACAAATTTTGAAGTGATCTTCAGTTTGTTGATTTTGAAAAGGGAAAAAAATATGGTTAGCATGAACAATTTGAAATCCCAGACCTTTTATAACAATCCTTTTGAATTACTTTGGCCATCATGATCTACATAATGATGGTAAATAAGTACATTGTCAAGGTATACAATTTTTACATCTTGAGAATTTTGAATTTTGCTGTCAACTGTACCTGAGACACACTTGACCTTGTAAACGAAAAGTACATTAAAATGATGTCTCTCTAACATTCTGCATTACTACTACTACTCCATTGCCAGAGTCCAGATAATTAATGCAAGAGCTTCCTCCTCTAACTCAAAACTGGATGTGCCAGTGCAGAGCATCTGCATGTGCTTAGTTTTGTCACCATCTAAATCTTAGCATTCAGATTGGAACACACTCCTAAAAGACTAATGCTGTTTCAACGTATTTAACTAGGGAAAGAAACCTGTTCTCTTTAACTGCTGGCACATAAATATATGAGAAGTAGATAGTGTTCAATCATACAAAGAACCTTACACTGTATTATTTATCAGAATGTCTACATTCATTACAGATATCTCTAATATGTGGTGCATATTTAATACATCACAGTCTATACCTGTTTTCAGTGTCTTATACTAGAGAGAAGTCTCAATGCTAGATTTAGTCTCTAATTTTCCAAAAGCAGAGCTTGAGCAGTGTTATTCTTACATCTGAAGATTTTCATTAACCCACACCATCCCCACTTCACTGAACTTAAAATGGACATTCTATGACATATTCTGTTCTCAGACAGATTGAGAGGATACTCCCAAGGGGATGAGACTCCAAGAATCATTAGATTAGTTGTCTTCTTTTCTGCAGTAACTTCTTCAGTAAAGATATTTTATCTAAGGACAGAGAGAAAGAAAGGAAGTGAGTGATTGAGAGCAGGAAAAAAAAGTTAATAGTAAGAGGATGACCAAAGGTCACCATTCAGTGGTGATCGGGTATTTCTGGAATGGCTACTTCCATCCTTTGCAGAGAACACTGAGAGACAGAGGGGATTCAGGAGGATGCCTATAGGTTCCTCAAGGCCTTTCATAACACCAGAATGGAGAAGAGGCCTGAGAAAAGTTGTCCCTTCTGAATCTAGACCTCAAAAAGATAGTACTCTGACATGAAAATCAGTAGAAATGTTTACAATGAAGACAGACAAGCTAGAATGGAGTGTTGGAAAGGGTGGGTCATGGAAGAGAAGCAATCCTGTTCATCACTAGTAGGATTGATACAAACCCATGGAAGGATTGGCCAAACCAATCATTTTAAAATGCATTATCAATTACAAAGTTGATTCATTTATATTCATCCCCACTTATTGTAAACTGACCATGAAAGAGGGCAGAGCAGTTAGGTGACTTGCCTGATGTCACAGAGCCAATCAGCAGCAGAATCTATGCATCCTTTGCCTTCCTCTACTTGCTCAAAGGGAAATCAAAAGAGATAAATTCATCCTGGCAATTGTCTTTTGTCCATATGATGCCCATAACCAGAAGTGATTTGGGGAGAAGGGGCATTACCTCATGCAACCAAAAATGGCAGGACCAAAGTAGGAAAAAAAATTCTAATGGAATGTCCTGTTAGGTAAGATATGTAATAAAGCAGACTGGTACACATTTCTGGACAATGTCCCTGAACATTCCAGGCAGCAGACAGATAGTAGGAAACAAAGGAATAAGGTAAATATGGATGGACCAGGAGTTTCAAAACAAAACTATTCAAGGGTAAGTAAAAGACAGACGTGAGGTCTAAACAGCATGCACAGAGCGTGGAGATTCGGCAAGATTACATAATGAAGTCAAGAAAGTGTAAAGGCAAACAGTAGCACAGCCAAGTTGAAGAATAAAGGGCGATTGCACCAGAGATTAAGATAAATAAAATAATAAGGCATTGTTCCAGTACATAAGGAAGAAAAGGTCAATGGAAAAATAAAGGGGACCTCTGAGAGGCTTGCTGGGGTAATTGACAGAAGAGGAAGACAAAGCTCTTTCAGTTAAAAAAAAAAAAAGTAACTGGAGGCCTTGATTGCCTCAAAGCTCCTCAAGGCTGCTGGCAGGGAGAAGAGGCAGGGGCTTAGGGTCAGCAACCAGACACATCAACACAGGTCAGTTAGAAGGTAGGCAGTGAGATATGTACTAGGGTGACCAGAACTTGAAGTATTACAAGTGAAGAAGCACACACACTGTCTCAGGCCCCATGTCACTGAGAAGATGCCCAAAACATGGAAGTAAAAGAGAGATAGAAGCCTGTGGACATTGGAAGGGAGGATTCCTAAACCAGGACAGAATTCCAGCAGGGCATAAGGGGCCCTGGGACAAAAATGGGGGCAGAAAAGGAGGAAGAGATGAAGACGAGTGGAAGGGAAGGAGAAAGGGAGGGAGAAGGAAAGAAGGAAGGGAAGAAAGAGAGAAGAGAGGAAGAAATGAAACTCAAAATTTTAAAAGACCAGAAAGTTAATTAATCCTGGAGCAAAAACTCAAAATAATTAGCCATAAAGGAAAAGGAATTGGGGTGTGAGGAAGAAGGACTGAGCTATCCATTTTCTGGATCCTGGGTGAGAGATTTTGGATGAAGTGGATGAAAGCCTCTGAGTCCTACCTCCAGCCCTGGCCTTGTCACATGCTTAGCTGTGTGACTTCAGCAAAGGGTAGGACCGGATGACCTCCTACGTCTCCCCCAGCTGGATTTTCTTTGGTGCCATCTGTCCAAGGGCTGCAAAAACCAACTCTAGGGAAGCAAGTGTGCCCTGCTAATAATGTCTTTCTTCAGTAACCTCCTTAGCAACCCCTCTCCTTCCAAACAACAATACCCAACATTTCTTAAGAGCTTCCCTCGTTCCAGGTTGATAATAATTATTATTATTATCTATTCCTTAGCTTATCAGGACACTGAGGTTCAACTGAATATATACATCGTGAGGCTCAAATGAATATATATACATTCATATATATTCACTATATATATATATATTCATTTGAGCCTCACAGTGTCCTGATAAGCTAAGTGTTCACAGTCTTTCCCATTTCACAGGGGAGAAAATTAAGTCACTGGCTGAGGTAGGATCGGGATTGAAGCCCCAGGCCCTGTGGTTACAGGGGTTGCAAGTGGGTCCTGGAATCTAGCGCTGGATCCAGAGAGGCAGTCACCACCCTTCTGGGGGAGCAGGTGCTGAAGAACTGGCGGGATCCTCAGGTCGCCCTCGCGGCCTGGCTCCTGGCTCCTGGCTCCAGGTGCGTTCGGCACCCGCGGCAGGCCGGGAGCCACTGACCCCCAGGGACCGTGACCGAGGGGTCAGGGCAGGGGTCAGGCTCTGGAAGCCTGGCACTCAGTCACCACCAGAGAAGAGAGGGATGAGATCAAAGAGGATGGATTTGGGGCCTCGGGAGTCCGGAAGGCATCAAGTTGGCACATCTCCTGCTGCAAAAGAAACCTGGCCCCGGCCGCCAGGTGGATGGTTTCTGTCAGGCGTCTAGAATGGAATGGAGAAGAGGGAATGAATACAAAAGAGGCAATTAAAACTCTGGGAAAGTTTCGATGCAACAGCACGAGCCAGATGTAACAGTAGGACACCTTGGCGATCACTCCTACCATTTTAAGCCTCACTTTCTCGAGGCTTGCCTACCTGCTGGGGGGCGGGAGAGTCTGCAGCAACCGCCTAGTGCTTCTGTCACCCCCACCCCGGGGAGGGGCACTTACACCTCGTTACCTCCACCTAATATTAGTACCCAGAGACCTACCTCAGAGGGTTGTTGTCAGGATAAAACGACACGATGCTTGTAAGGAGCCTGACGATAGGGGATCCCTGGGTGGCTCACCGGTTTAGCGCCTGCCTTTGGCCCGGGGCGTCATCCTGGAGTCCCACATCGGGCTCCCTGCATGGAGCCTGCTTCTCCCTCGGCCTGTGTCTCTGCCTCTGTGTGTGTGTGTGTGTGTGTGTGTCTCATGAATAAATAAATAAAATCTTAAAAAAAAAAAATAAGGAGCCATAGTAAGTGCTCACTAAATGCTAGCTCTTGCTGTTAATTCGTTGTTATTCTTCGCTCTATAAAAAACAAAGTCATGACTACGCAAGTCCTCCCTCCTGGAGTTGTAGGGAGGGGAGCGTTCTGGGGGCCAAATGAGTCAATACTTGTACAGGTGCTTAGCCAAGGAAGGCTCTCTTCTGCGACCCGAATGCCTCAAACACCCCTTGCGCCCCACAGGGTGAAACACTGATGAGGGGAGGGGGGTGCGGACGCGGGAGGACAGAGCGAGGCCCTTCCCGAACTCACGCATTTCTCTGCGGAAAGGAAGGAGCGAGTTTCCCCGGGGGCGAGCCAGCGAGGCCTTTGGCTGGAAAGGCGGCCCCTCGCCTCCAAGAGCGCAGGCAGCGAGGAGGCCTTTCCCGGCTCGCGCGGCTGCGGGGGGTGAGCGCCCCGGGACGCCGGGGCTGGCGAGGCTGGTCCCCTCGCGCCCGGCCGCGCCCGCCTGGGTCCCGCTGCGCAGCGGGGGCAGCCGCAGGGCGAGGTCCCTGCCCTCCCGCAGGACGGCCTCAGCTCCAAGTTCCGCTGTTATCCAAGAGAAGACTTCAGACGAGAGTCCCTGTTTGATTTCGGCTGATGCAGTCGCCAGGCTTTTTTAATTGCTCGCAGATGCATCTTCTCTGAGCGGTTTACGGACCCCGTGTCGCCTGCCCGCTGCAGCGCTGGAGCGGGATACTGATCCGCGGGAGGCTTCGACAAGCCGAGCGGAGCGCGGGATGGGGTCCGGCGGGAGGAGGTTAAAAAAAAAAAAAAAAAAGTATGTAAGTAAGAAAAAGGAATTTAGAAAAATCAGTGACAACCCTTAAACTGAAATGACTAGAGAGTCTGTTAAGAAATGTTAATCTCTCCTAAATACCCCAGAGCACTTAAAAAAAAAAAAAAAAAAGGTCTGCCTTTTCTCGTCTGGAATTAGGAAACATTTTACGCAAAGTGGCCCTTCTGTTGTCGACATTGGGATCGGGGTCAGGGGAGAGACTACCAAGAGAGAGTAGAAGAGTTAGCACAACCTGACTGGAAAAAAGGACGGGAGAAACCTTTCGGAAGACATCCAGCATCAGTATGAGCTCAGGCTAATAGAAGTAGGAAAGGCCAGCGATTTGTTCTTGGCTGGGGTGGGGGTCTGACCTGGAGTGCCTAAGCGTGAATGTCCGTGCTGCCCACGGCTTTTCTCTTCAGATATCCTGGCACTTGTAACTGGGCCAAGTTTTAGCTTCTTGGCTCCTGACCAGAATTTTCCTGGTATTTGGAACACTCTTCTCTCTCCATCTTGCATTCATTATTAATGAGGAAAAATGAATGAACCAGGGATCGGAATACTGTGTGATGGACCCAATAGATTTGCCTTTTAATGACTTGAGGATTGCCCCCACCCCCCTCCCACCCACAGCATCAATGACTAGGAAAGGTTAGAGGAATCACACCAGAGAAGGTCTTTGGATAAGTCATTTCCATTGTCATTAGAATCCTGAGCGATTGGAAAACTTGGACCCCCTTCCCTAAAGGGCCCTGAGAGCTTCCTTCATTGTTGGCTGCTGGAGATCCCAGGCTGAACTCAGAAGCTTATCCAGCCACAGTGGAGTCACTCAGAGGGATAGGGACTCGGGTATAGGTGGAAGGGTACCTGAGAGAGGATAGAACCAGATACTCCTAAGATGGGACAGAGCAGGGATGCCTGGCTGGCTCAGTTGGTAGAGCATACCACTCTTGGTTCTGAGTTCAAGCCCCATGTTGGGTGTAGAACTTACTTGAAAAGAAAATAAGAAAGGACACAGAAGTCATTGGCTTTCTTTGGGCTCTCTAGAGGCCCTTCTGCTCTTTATGTGCATCCAAAATAAAAAGTGGAAGGAAGGGATTGGAAGGGTTAGGAGGGGTACTGATACTCAGATTGACACCTCTTATTTTGCTTTGTGGAAAGAATGTCTGTCTACTATATTGGATCTTCAGTGCTCCACTCTCTCCACATACTAGTACACACATGCTCTGATAAGGCATAAGTTTAATGAATTCAGTCTCATCTCTACCTTCTTCTAAGGAGGACGGAAGAAAGGAAAAGGAGATGGAAAGGAAGATACTCTGGTTGATTCATAGGTGTGAATATATCCAAGGAAATAATTTTGGTTAAAAATGTCCAAATAATTACAATCTTTACTCCATTTCACTTAGCATTATGCAGGCAGTTTTGTGGGGAAAATCTATTTAGGCAACAGGAAAACACACAAAATCTGTTTGGAGGAGCAAAGGAAATCCCAAGAAGGAAAAAGAAAGAAGAGTGGGAGGAGGAGGAGAAGGAAGAGGAGGAGGAAAAGGAGAAACACGTGTTTAATAAGGTTAGGGTAGGTACTTGTTTGCTGGTAATTGTCCACCAACTGCAAACACACAGTGGGTGGCAGATCCTTCCAGTAGAGTTGTTTCCGGTTGGAAGAAAACTGAAGGGACCTGAGCTTCCCACACCAGCATCTGAACTGCAGGAAACAGTTCAGAAAGTCTCTTTTCTAGCTCTGGATCCTAACCAAAACAGTAATGATAGATAAAATGATTGCAGATTCCTAAAGCGACTGCGGTAGAACAATCCCTCCTGGAGTGCGAAGCATGGAATCAGAAGGCAGAACAGAAGCGCTGGGTGCTAAGGGAGACCCTAGGGTGCGAGGCTGGCGGGGGTTCTCCTGTGCTTTTTGAGCTATTTCGCGTGGGCGGGAGTCGGCCTGGCCTTGGGCTCAGGCTGGGATGCTCACTACCGGTTTCCCGAGGGAGGGAGCCCCAGGCGATTGTCACCGTGTCTCCAACTCGCCGTGGCCAGTTAATTCAATTACGCGCCCGCTGGAGAATGTGTGGCCAATCGGTCTCCCAGAAAGGGGCAAAGCAGAGAAAGAGGAATTAGCTTTGCTGAAAAGCCCAGCCTTTGGGTCAAGCAGGATGGCACTTATTAATTGCTCAAGACTATTAATTGGATGGGAAGGGGAGATGGTGGGGGGTAGGGGGGACTGTCTGACAGAAACAAATCCCACGCGCGCACATCACACACACACACACACAGACACCAAGCACAGCACACACCTGCCTCGATGAGTTTCTTTAGAAAAGGGGCGCGCCGTGCAACCCCAGAGCAGATGGAAGAGAGAGCTGACCAGTATGTGCATATGGCGCGGATGATTTCCCCAACTTTTCTTTCAGGGACAGACAGCTTTTTTTTTTTTTTCTTTTTGTTGGGATGAGGCGAGAAGGAGCAGTTGGCCAAATGGAGTTTCCCTACAGTTCAGACGCTGGTGTGGGAAGCTGGGACACTGGAGTGGGAGGAGAGCTTTCCAAGGCAGATGTGGGCTCTGGCAAAGTAGAGACTCTTAAGCCAAGATACGCACTTTACCCTTTTGGCTTCGTTTCCTTTAAATACAAACACAAGTTTGTTTTTTCTCATTCTGCGAGATCTATAGTTTCCCCTAATTCCACCGGGTTCGAGACACAGTAAATGAACCCTGGACACCTTTTATCTTGGTATCTAGAAGTCACTTGGGAAAATGAAATGGGGATAGGGAGTGGAATGGAGAATTAAAAGACCACCCCGTTCTTCTGTGGGGTCCAGAAGTATTCAGAGGGAGGAGACAACTAGAGGTCATTCTGTGGATGTACTCAGCTCCAGGCCAGAGCTCATTACCAGGAGTATCAGAAGTGCAGGGACCGCGTGTAGATCTTCTTCCGGACAGGGACAAACCTAGGGACCAAGCCCACTGGCACAGCAGGCACAGCAGGCGGCCACCCCACCCTGAGCCTCATGGCTGTTCCCAGGGGAGAGGGTTTTGCTTATGCTGCCTGGACCTAGGGGGGAGGGGGGGAGAAGGTCCCTTCGCCTTCAATGAAGACATATCTGACAGTAGAGGAGTTGGGGGAGGGGTTTGCAGCTTGTCTGAGAAGGGGGCTTCCTTTTCCATTTGAGCTTGGACAGGCAGGGAAACCAACATTATCCACCTGGAAAAGCGTGCACGGCAATTCCCAAGATAACCCGAGATCTCTACGTGTTCCCAGGGTGGGGGTGGAAGGGTGAGAGGGGTGTTATACCTTCAGAGAGACAGGAGTTCCTGGGGTAAGGTCGTGGGGGCAGGCCTCAGCTCCCACAAATAGTTATTTATTTCCTCTGTGGATGGAACATAGAGGCCTCACTCAGTCCTGACAAACAAAAGATTCCTCTGCAAGCATTTTGGGATTCAGCCTCTTAGTGCCAAGGGTACTCTTCTTACCCCCTCCTACTTAAGATCAAGTTGGGCATTCTTTCTTTTTATCTTCATTAGGCTCTCATCCTGACTTCATTGGACCAAAATACAGAATTTCAAGTGGGGGGGGCACTTGCGCACCTTGAAAAAGGGAGCAAGTGTTGGCTGCTGACCCTTGTGCAGGGCTGAAGCATCACGGATCTCCATTTCAGACAGTGCATTTCAATTCTTGTCGTGTGCCTTTGTCCATTTATATAAAGCAAAGAGCGCTGAGTGACAGCCCCAGTTAGCCTGCATGAGCAGATCCTAATAAACCCTCCCAAACCCCGACCTAAAAAAAAAAAAAAAAGCCACATGCCTGTTTGCCTGCGGCTTATTATTAAGACACCTTCTCAGCTTAAACACTTAAAAGCTAACCAAATGAAATGGCAATTAAGACTAAATTACCCCTTCTATCTCTGAGATGAGTCTGTGGGGCCAGCCAGTTCTTATGAGACAAGGTTGGAGAGCGGACTTTGCAAAGCCTCAGTATTGCGGGCAGGTGGCCACCGCTACCCCCTCCAGGTGCTAGAACACTTGGTGAAGAAAGCTGAATTTTGAACGAAGTAAAGCTCAAATACTGTTTGAAAGTAGAGAAATCCACCAAAGAGACAGGGTTGTGCACTGCTTCCTTCCTGCCCTTTGTAAAATATAACTTTCAAACATTAAGGGTTGTTTTGGAGTAATGGTGTTCAAATACCTGGTGTCACTGTTAAATGGTCTACAAACCCCCCCCCACCCCCGCAACCCCCATCCAGCACTGTTTCAGAAAGGAAAGAAGGAAAACACAAAAGAAGGGGAAAATGGGCTGGGTTGGGGAGTGCAAGACAACGTTTTACCTAAATGTAGAATCTTGTCATACGTCTTTATTCTCTTGTATTTTTCTTAAATATACTGCCAGTTACACCATTTCTTTATGATGAAAACTTGGGCTGTCCACCGTGGCTATTTATCTTAAAAGCTGCTGAAAGTGTAAGCTACCGCAGGGTGTTGCCTTAAAAAAAGGGAAAAGAACCCAAATTCGATGTAAATATGGGAAGAGCAGTATTGTTTCCACTTGGGGAAAGACAGACACCCCAATCTGGGTGAAATTGATTTGGGTGCTTGTTGGAAAAAAGCAGCTTTCAGCATCTAGGGAGTGGAACCAATAGGAATGAACACTTACTCGTGTAAAAGGAAGCTTTAATTAATATATATTTCTATCTCTAATATACACACATCGGGGCTGGATCTTTATCTTCACAATAAAATGTGTGCAAATGCTCTCTGTAGAGATGAGTCCCCACCTCAGTCGGTATAGAAAAGCATGATAAAGGTTGGAAAAAATGGATAAAAATGTTGAAAGAACCTCCAGTTCCTTATTAGGCGAAGATACAATATTTATTCCTTGTCTCCTGGGATAAATCTCTTCTGCCTATTGTCCTCCCAGTTCTCAGTGCTGATGCTTAATTTTCAAAACTTCTATATTACCAAGGGACCTACGACATCAGCCAAAGAAATACTCAGCAAGTACAAAATCTGTTCCAGGGAGCTGCTTTTGTGCAGAGGGAAAATTTTGTTCCTACAGGTTTTTAAGTGGGTACGAGGCAAGGAGCTATCTGATCCGGGCAAAGCCATTACAATTTAGATCTCTATCTATAGAACATTTTTTTTTCCTTAAAAAAAATTGGAAAATACAAGAAGTTTGGATTTTTTTCCCGATTCTTTTTTTGGAGGGGGAAATTGCATCGTAAGCTTTCGGAGAACCCAACATGTCAACTACCTTTCCGGGACTAGTCCACGATGCCGAGGTATTATTACTTTTTTTTTTTTTTTTTTTTGAGCGCGCGTGTGTGTGGCGGCCGCGGCGGCGGTGGCTGCGGCGGTGGCAGCTTTCCCTGTCTCTAATCTATATTGGACCGTTACGTTTAATTATAATCTGGCTTTCGGGGGAAGTTAAGGAAGGAAAGGGGAGAAAGTTCGTTATGACATCTGTCGCCAGGAAGGGCGACTCTCTGCCACGTTAAGAAACATTTGCCATAATGAGGGGGAAAACATAATCCTAATAATAAAGAAAGGGAGGAGGGGGTGAGGAGAAAGAGATAGAGATTGGAAAAAAAGATACTCAGAAAGGCAAAAGTAAAGAGATTGATGGGGGGGCGGTAGGTGGACAAGGGGGGTGGGGAACAACGCACCCCTTTTGGAATGGGCTTATTCTTAGGAAAAGTGAAGCAGAAAGAGGGGGGGTCGGGTTCCTTGCCCCAAATGGTTAAGGGAATGAGCAAGTTGAACGCTTTGCACAGACTGGATTTTGTAAAATATATGGATAATGGTTTTGAGCAGCTCTAGCGGAACACCTCAGCAAGGACAGGCGCGGAATCCCGGGGTTGGGATCCGGTTGCAGAGGCGAGGCGCCGGCCCGCGCTCAGAGCGTGTGGGCTCTGGGTCTGCGCCCCGCCGTCCCGGAGTCAGTGGCAAACCTGGCTCCCAGCGCCCAGCTCCCCGTGCAAGTTAGGCAGGGGCTGTGTGTGTGTGTGTGCGTGTGCGCGCGCGTGTGTGTGTGTGTATGTGTGTGTGGTGTGCTGTGTCACCCGCACCTATATAGGGTGGGGGATTTTTTTCCGCCCTCTCGACTGTGAGGACGAGGCCGCCCACCCCCAGTTCGCCTGCTCGCAGGGGCTCTCTGGCAAAGGCGCGGAGCCGGGGCTGCGGCTCGGCCCCAGCCCTGCGTGCTCGCTCTCCTTGCAGAGCCAGAAAAAGCTCCTGGCTCCGGGAGAGCGGCGCCTCGGTTGCAAAATGACAAACCTCAAGTTTTTCTGCTCTCCCTTTTCCCCCTCTTCCTTCCAGATACGTCACGACGGATCAAACAGCTACCGTTTGATGCAGCTTGGCTGTCTGGAGTCCGTAGCCAATTCCACTGTCGCCTATTCCTCCTCCTCTCCTTTAACTTACTCCACCACCGGCACCGAGTTTGCGTCCCCCTACTTCTCCACTAACCACCAGTACACCCCGCTCCACCACCAGTCCTTCCATTACGAGTTTCAGCACAGCCACCCGGCCGTCACCCCCGACGCCTACTCTCTGAACTCGCTCCACCACTCTCAACAGTACTACCAGCAGATCCACCACGGGGAGCCCACCGACTTTATTAACCTGCACAATGCGCGGGCGCTCAAGTCGTCCTGCCTGGACGAGCAGAGGCGGGAGCTGGGCTGCCTCGATGCCTACCGCCGCCACGACCTGTCCCTCATGAGCCATGGCTCTCAGTATGGAATGCACCCAGATCAAAGACTCCTGCCAGGGCCCAGCCTGGGGCTGGCCGCCGCGGGAGCAGACGACTTGCAGGTAAATAAGCATGCGGCGAATTTGTCTGCGCCCTCCCCTCTTTGCCCTCCCCCTCCCGCTCCGTGCAGGCTCTGACTGTAAGCCGCCTCTCCCCTCTTCTCCTCTCCACTCCTCTCCTCTCCTCTCTTCTCTCTCTCTCTCTCTCTCTCTCTCTGACACACACACACACACACACACACACACACACACCACTTATTATGGAAAGTTATCAAAACAATTAGAGGAGGGGTGTGCCGTTCTGTCACTCTCATTGGATCAAGGCATTTCACCTGGACGCCTGAGAGTCTGGCTAACTCAGGGCCCCCACTCTCAGTCGGTCTATACAGAAGTCTGTCGTGAATCCTCATTTCTATCCCTGAGGGGATGGGGTGGAGGAGATCACCGAGGCTCAGTTGAGCCAACTGGGCTCTGAGTAAGACCCGATTAGATCTGCGCACCCTCAATCTCTGCCTTGTGCTGGGTCTACCCGCGTGTCCCAGGTGTTTGTCCCAGACTGAGCTCGTGGGAAACTACTAAGAATTGGGGGACTGGTTTGTTCTGCGACTTTGTTAGGCTCTAGAAAAAGTTTCCCCGAATGTACTAGATTGCTGTGGGAAGTAAAGAATCGCCAATGGAAAGTCTCAAAAATTTACCCCAAAGAATCTGCACAACGCACTTCACCAGGTTATGGATTTGAGCCTAATTCTGTTTAAGGAGCATTCAATCCCACCACCCAGTTGGGTAATTCACAACTTTATTTTCCTCACCAGGTTATTAACTTTTACGTCAGATACAATTTCTTAAAAAGAAGGAAATGAAATAAAGAAAGAGGGGAAAGAGAAGAGAAATAAGAAGGGAGGAAGAAAGGAGAAAAGGAAAGAGGAAGGAAGGAAGGAAGGAAGGAAGGAAGGAAGGAAGGAATCAAGATATTATGGAGGCCATCAATCAGATGATCTCTCTCCTGCTTTCTTTCTTAATGTATTTTTGCCCATTCTTTGCCAACAATAGAATTTATAATTTTGCAAACACATTGTCACAACCACTCTTCAAACAAATAAAATCACAAATATTCAAAAAAGAACTCAAAAGATGTAAATTTGTAGCTTCTTTTGGCTGAAAGGACAGCAATAGCTGAGTCCCTACTTTTTCAGTCCGCACAAAGCTGGCCACCTCTCCACAGTCTCCACAACGAAGGGGAGATACTCCAAAAGCACGAGTTGGAGACGTAAGAGATTCCTTGTTGCGCACAGAAAATCTTTTCCCCTCATTTACCTCTGAGCAAGAGATTATTTTAAAATTAAAGTGAAAGCCCTTACTGTCCCAACAAAGAGCCGTGGGCACAAGATCGGCACACAAGAAAAGAGATTTGGCTCCATAAACCTTGACTTTCTACATTTATATTCACAAAATAATTTTATACGCTCAGAACATTTTTACATTTTTCACAAGGATCCCCTTATGTCTCAAGGGGGAAAAAATCTGCCATTCAATGCTTAGCTCAACTAAAACCTATTTACTCCTTTTAATAGCCGCGTCTGCTGCTGATTTTTTTGTATCTGTACAAATTTTTTTTCTGTGCTAGGCACAAAGCCGGGCATTTTTCAAAAGAGGGGATTAGAACATTTGCAAGCACCAGACAAAGAGCGAATCCCGTGCAAAAGAACACCGTAGTTTATCCAATTTTCGACTTAGTGCCATTCAACTGGTCATTTATGCAATGTCATCCGACCAAACAACATGTTTTACTTATGAGGGGGGAAAGTTTGTTAAGTGTAGAGACCAAGATTCGTTTCTTCTAAGAAAATAAACATCTTAACAGTGCGCCAGAGAATGGGAGGGAAAGTGGTTCACTCTCTTGGAGAGGCTTGGGGCCCTTTACCCTCTACATTTCGGATATTTTGAGACTTTTTTTTCAGTCTATGTCTGTTTTATATTTTTAGTCTTTCTTCAGCTTATTGTTCATACTGAGGGAATATTCATACTGGGAGAAACACTTCAAGATCCTAGAAGAAATTGAGGAGTATGATATGTGATATATTTATGTATCTATGTCTAAGGCATATCTATATATGTATATATCATTGTGTGTATATGCATATATATATGTATGTATATATATATGAAGCAAGTTGTAAATCTGGCAAGTTATTTTCTTCCACTCCTGCTGGATTTAGTTGGCAGAATGAAAAAGAAAGAGAAAAAAAGTAATAGCTACTTTTAACAAGAGAAATAGGGAGGGGATGTGTGGGAGAAACCCGTCTCTCTCCTTTTATTTCTTCCTTTTTAAAACATTCATCAGCATATGCCTCATTTCAAATGCAACAAATGTAAATATACTTTTCCCTGCACAGAATTTTAAGTGAAAGTCCAATGGTTTGCATGGCGGTCTAAGTCTGCCTAACAGATGCAAACAGTCTTGTGGCTTCAGTTCCATCTTTGAGTCCCCTAAAAAGATTTGCTATGGCCAACAAAGGAAACTGTCACACCTTTTCCCATCACCGCTTTAATTTATGCTCAGTCTCCAAGTTTTTTTTTTTCATATTGATTTGATAATCACTTTAAGGCAGAACATTTAAAATAAGAAAGAGCTCGTGAGTAGGTTGAAAAGGGGGTCTTACAGGCCTGCCTCAATATGGTGAAAATGGGGAAGCGAAAGGGAGCCAGGGCTGTAAAGGTTGTTTTGTAAAGTGGGTTTTTATTATGCACCGACTCTCTCCGCATTTACTTAACTCTTCACGGGCTGTTGGGTAGGTTAACACCCTTCAAGGCCTCTTTCATGTCCAATACCTCGTTTGTTTGTAAAGGAAAATGAGCCTTTAACACATTTCAACTCAGGGAAAAAAAGAGAGAGAAATTTTTTATTTTTCTTAATCAAAAATCAGCAAACCCTTTCCTTCTTCCCAGCTCACATGATCCCTCAATCCATTAGGAGCCTAAGGATCTCCTGTGGATGAGCCTGAAGGTGTTTCCCCTCTAAGACATATTTTGGGTAGGATACTCCTACTTCTGTGGTAAAGCAGAACCAACATCAGATATCTTGAAGCCTGCACTTGAAATGGCTCCTCTGAGCTCCCAAGAAACCCACAGTGCCAGACTTGACACTCTTAGTATAATTTGCTCCACGCAGAAAGTGCCGTGGAAACTGTCTATATATGTGCTATGTGCCTTGATGGAGACTCAAAGGGCTTCTCATTCCCTTATGTCAAGATGAAAGGCACTCAGGTGCTTTGAAGTATAATATTGTATGGTACTGCAAAATACATACCTTAAGATTTATACAACTTTTAGATTGTGGTTTTTCTGGTACTTTTTTCCCCTTAAAATCATGTGTGCTGCCAAACTTGCTCCAGCTCAATGGTTACTTTCAAATGTCTACTATGGGGATATGGGGTTCGGGAATGGGGCAGATTGAGAGACTTAACTCATGTGGTCATACCTATTAGTATTTCTTTGAGTGCTTTTAATTGTTTTTCTTTTATTAAGGGTTCCGTGGAAGCCCAGTGTGGGCTTGTTCTCAATGGTCAAGGTGGAGTGATAAGAAGAGGTAAGTGATGTGTTAAAATGAAACATTCTTCTCTCATCTGATACTTTGTTTTGAAGATCTAGTGGTGCTGTTAAGCATCAGATCCCTTGTCTGATGATTAAGAAAACAACTGCTCATGGTCAATTACTTTTGTCCCACATAGGCATACTCCCGTCCTCCATTGAGGCTTGAACCCAGCCTGTGCCCCAAAGAGCTGTGATAGAAGCAATTTGTTGTTCTTCATGGAACAGTGACAAAATCAAAGTTGAGGGGTTGGGGGAGGAGAAAAAAAGAAAAGAAAAGAAAGGGAAAAAATCCTTCTCACACCTCTTTTCTCTATCACCACATCCCCAAGCAGAATTTCTGGTCCCTTTTAGCCCTAAATGTGCCAGCCACAGCCTGGGTGATTGAGGTGATGGTGTTAGCTTGAGGCTTTGAAGGATTCTATGAAAGGCTAGATTCGTTGAGGCTTCAGGGAAGGCTAATGAAACACCAATATTGTAGCTGCCCTTATTTTTCTAAGTGTCCAGAACATTTCTTTCTTTAAGGGAGGTGGGAGGAGGAGGTGGTGTTAACTGTACCGGATAAAGCTTTCTTGTTCCCATCTGTTGAGGAAAACATCTGAATCCAGAGTTACCCATGGAATTGGAAGGGGTGGGGGAGAGGCAAGAGTTGAGAGCTGTTGATTTTGGCTCAGACACTGAGGGGGGCTGCATCTCAGATGTTCCATTTTGACAAAAGGTTTTGAACTATGACATTTTAAGGGCCTCAAGGCAGTGCAGATTTTGCTGGCTTCCCCACTTAACTGTACCCAGAGCCTCTGAAGCTTATTTTCCTAGCAAAGCTGAGTAACCCGAGGAGCACACAAGGCAAGGGGACCAGCTGTTATCCCAACTTCATACGAATTAATAAGATGTGGCCTATTCACCAGGGCTAATTCCAGCTCCAGGGCCGCAGTTGTCTTTAGTAACTGAACTACTAAAGACCGAATCACTTCTGATGGCACCAAATAAATGTCCTCCAGTCCCTGCCCATCCCTTTCAAAGCTTGTTGAAAGATTCCACTGCTTTCCCGAAGAAAGAAGTGGATTCTTTCATGTTTAAACTGCAGGCTTTACAACTGGGTGTCCGATATGAAATTCCATTTAAATCGAGGAGGAAAGAAAACACAGATTGCCTTTCTTTTGGAACTGGACAATTGTCATAGTGGGTACTTGGAATAGCCCTTCAACTCTGTTGTTTCACTCAATGGAGATTGGAAACTATTAAAAAAAAAAAAAAAACACTAGTGTTGCTCCATAAGGATTTTTTTTTTTTTTTTTTTTTAATGAGTAACATCAGGCTTGTCATCCAGGCTAACATTCAGCCATGTTGAAGCGATATGAAATAGTCCCAAGACTGGTGAGAATTGAATTAAAATACACGTACGGTTCAAGGGAGGGGTTAAAATGCATAGTGAGAGAGGTGTCTGGTGAGACATGCTGATCTGGGTCTGTTGGGGCGGTCACGCTAAAGGTGAGGCTGAGCGCTCAGGGCGCACGGAGATGTCGGTGGTGCTGAAGGACAGCGCCACTAATTAGCGCCCAGAGCCGGCTCCTCCCAGAGCCCGGCTGGCGCTACTGCGGTAGACGCGCTCAGTTCGGCCCTGGCTCCTCGATCACCTTCTCAACGCTTGGAAATTGCATCAGATCTTACAGTGGCTGGCTGAGGGTGGGAATTATTTGAGACCGAGGGCGGGAGCTGGATGGGAGGTGGCTAGGTAATCAGTTGAGTTTTTGGAGATTTAGGGGACACCCCCTCAGCATTCCCCACCACCACCAAGAAAGGCCTAGGCTCTTGGGGAACTACAAAATGGGAACTGTGGTCCTGTCCTATGAGGGCCACAGAAATGGTCTTCCTTAGGTAATGTTTTATTGTTCTTGTAGGATTCGGTGTCACTTCGTTTCACCTGAAACATCAGTGTGGATCCTGTTATTTTAAACCAAATATTGATCTTTTAGGAGTTCAACATAGCTCCAAAGAGAAAGGGGCGGTAACTTGGGGCTTTTATCTGTATTGTTTGACTAAACCCCAGACCTCCTCCCCCTACCCCCCACCCTGCAAAGGAATTCAGAATTTAGCTGCTGAGTTTATTCCATTTCCACATGTCTTAGAGAAAGGCCAATTAACTTGGTTGAACCCCGGAGACCAAGTGTGTGTCTGTGTGCGTCTGTTACTCTGAAACAATCAATGTTCATGACAATTTACAAATGGATAGCAAGGAAGTCTTGCTTAAAAGGTTTTGTACATCCTGCAGGAGTCTGCCCAGCCCCTCAACTCAGGACTCCCCGTTTTCGAAGAAGAGCTAAAGAAGCCCCTTCTCTCTGTTGTCTTGGTGGTGCACTGTATTCTTACTACAAATAGCTCAAGTCACCTTTGTTCATCACAATTCAGAGGGACACTAAGTCAGGCAGTCTGCCTTATTGCCATATTGTGTAATGTTTTGTTTAGATAGGAATGTTCTGTTTCTCTTCTAATCCATGTTTACAGGTGACTCTCCACAGGAAACATGATTTCTTGAAAAGCACAACTTTTTGCTATCTTTCCTCCCCCTGCTAAGTTCTCTGATAAACTTACATTTCCAATGATTTCCAGAATTTACTGTGGGGAGGAACAAAACAGATTTCACTTGCAAAGTCTCCTGAGTATTCTTCAAGAAGAAAGACCACAAAGTGCCCACATGAGTTCACCAGGGAGAGGCTATCCTGGTTTGCAGTGTGTGTGTGTGTGTGTGTGGTGTTGAGGGTGGGGGGGTTGAGGGAGGTGCTCAGTTCTTTAAATTTGGCCATTTCTGTTTACTTTGCAAAGAACAAAATACCACTTCTCTGACTCACTTCGATAAGTGGCAGTCATATTGTTTTTGCCTCTAATGAAGGCCTGGTAGCCAAAGAAAGCGCCTAAGAGGGGCAGCGGCAAGGTAATTACCACCTAGATAAAATATTTGCCACCGCCTCGGAGGTACAGCTCCCGCGCGCTCACTCTCGCTTAATGGTGTGCGCGATTTTGCCCGCAGCCCCGCCACTCCAACCATCAGAACCAATAATCTTTACTTTACCCTGCGCTCGAGTATCGATAGCTTCTCTCGCCTCCGGCTTCGGCTTTGATATGTTAATATTTCTGAGTAGCAAATTCTGCAGAGATCATATTAATGTTGTACGTACAGAGTGGAGCTTTGCCTTCGTTGAATATTCAGATACTGGGTTTCAAAAGGCATCTCTTGAAGAAATGAGGCTTCTATTTACAGGAGTCGTCTGTGTTTTTAATCATTAAAAAAAGAAAGGAAAACCCACTCTTCTTTTCCCCATGAATCTTCTGAGGCTCCCTCATGGCCTCCTCCCCTTTGTCAGGCGCTGGTCCCTTTCATTTCTCGCTCTGAGAATTTAATAGTAGAACAATGTTGATGACGACGACGACGATGATGATGATGCTAATAATGAATGGGTCTAGATTGGAATGGCGGGGGTAGGGGTTCAGTTGGGTAGGGGGCTGTGGCCTTCAGACGAGGATGGAGGTGAGACGAGAGGACTCAGCTTTCCCATAGTTGGGTGAGAAGTGACATTTTGGCCCTGGTCTTTTTTGAGAAATCGGGATGGCAAACTCAAAAAAAAAAAAAAAAAAAAAAAAGGAAGAAAGAAAAAATGAAAAAAGTGAAGAGGGGAAGCGCCCTTGTTTCGCTTTGTGATCACTCTGCCTTGCAGCCCCAGGCTAATTTCAGACGCTTAAATACCGCCATAGCCTCTGGGCCACGCGGAGAGGGAGCGGACCCGGCCACGGGCAGGCAGGAGCGCTTTCCGGATTGCCCGTGGCTACACAAAATACAAACTACTTTGAATCAAAACATTTTTGGGGAATTAATATGATCTGAACTCTGCACGTTTTAAGAGAGCTGGAGTTTGTCAGATTGCTTAGAGGTGACTGGCACGCCAAGGAGGAGGCATTTACGCTGAGGTACAAGCATTGTCAGATCTGATTTAATTTTTTTAAAATGCTTCTGTGAAATGGAGTTTAGCATCAATCACCCAGTCTGCCAATAACCGGGTGGATGCACCTGACCGCTTTTCCCTTCTACAGCCCCAACAGCCGGCTGCCCACAGGCTGCTTGGGCAGGAGGATGGATGAGCTGATTCTGCGCTTTCAGTTTTGCGAGGGCCCTGAGCTTTGGAACTCGAGTTAGAAAGAGACTCGGGCTCTTTCAGCGGCTTCCAGAAGGAGTTACATTGGAGTAGGGTGGGAAGCCTTGTTCCTCTTCTTTTGTCAGGCCCCCCAGAATCTCTCTTTACTAGAATCGCCAAAACTCATCTCTAAAGCTCATCCATTTTGAAAATACAGCAGAAACACACCTCTCCTGCCTCGTTAGTCCCCAAATACAGATGCTGCAGATTTGGAATCCAATCTTCTTTATATAAAGACTAAAATTCATATACCAAAGGATCTATAAGCATGGTTTCTTAAAAGCCTTTTTTTTTTTCTTTTGCAGGGGTAGGGGAGCACCTTTTCCTTAGCCTACTGCCTTCTCTCTCATTTCTTTGTTGCTTTGAAAATAACAAGAATCAAAACACTCCCTGCATTGAGAAATGGGGATTAATTCACACACACACAATTACACACCCACTGCCACATTAAACCAGTAAGTCTCTTAGTGCAGACCTCCCTTCTTTTGTTCTGCCTGGAATCTGCACTGGGAGGAGCGTGTTCAAACCTGGTAATCCAGTTATACCTGTAAGGGTATATCCTTCCCTCAAACAGCTCAGTTAGCGGCTGATGCATCATTTGAGGCCTATTTGATTGCAATTAAACCACTATCCCTTTGCTGCTTGATTACAATTAGTATCTGCTGCGGGGGGTGGGGAGGAGAAACGAGGGGATTACACGGGAGGTTTGGGATTGAGAAGGGCGAAGGGCTGGAGAGGAAGCAGCAGCGAATGATCCTACCCCACCCAGCTCACACGCACACCTCACAGAAAGGCACCCGCAGAACAAACAGGGACAGGAAACTCCTATAATCGCTTACACATTTTTAATGTGTCAGAAAAAAACGAGCGATCACTGGAGATGAAGAAGGGGAGAAAAAAAAATCCCTGCCGTTTGTATTTCTTTCATTTGAATTGTAAACATCTGTTTGGCTGTAAGGCGAACAGAACATTTATTTTGCTCTCAAGATTTGGTCTAATTATGTCAACACCGAAGCGGCGGGGAGTGGGGCGGCGCTGCGGCTTTGGAGAGGGAGAGGCTGCGCGTCAGGGCCGGGCGCCCGCAAGCCAGCCGCGAGGTATCGATCGCACCTGCCCAGCGCGCGGGGCCTCCAGCCATCGCCCGCTCTCTTAGAGAGGAAGGCACCCAGAGGGGGCACGTGGCTCAGAGGCAGCTTTGGGGGCGCCAGGAGAGCCACGGTTCCTTGGAGACGGCCGCGGCTGTTTCCTCTGCCCTAATTGCCTGGATGAGACGAGGAAAAGCGCGCTCAGGCGTCGGCGCTTGTCCTTGTATCCCGCAGCGGCGCAAAAGGTGGGTGGGGCTCCTGTTGCGCCCCGCAGCTCGCACCCCTGAGACGTGGTAGGTGCTCAACGCAGTGGCGGAGTTGAGTGGGCTTCACTCAGGTTGCTGAGCACAGGTGCGTCCATTTTCCTTTGCTGCTCCCCACGCGCTGGGGAAGTGAATGGGGCGGGCGTGAGCATCCCCATTTTGCAGAAGGACAGACCAAGGCTCAGAGTTATTCCTCAAAGGTCGCATGGGTCGTTGAGTTGACCAGCCTCTTACTCGCAGACCATACTGTGTCTGACAACCCAGCGCCAGGTGTCTCCAGCCACACCAGAAAGGGCAAAGCCCCGCCTGGTTTTTCTTTGGCCTCATGAGATCAAACAAGTTCAGGCAGTTGAAGGATCTGCATTGTGTGTTTTTCATGCCTAGTTTTGTCCCCTGCAGTTTCTTTGGCTGACATTTCCCTGTTGCTATGGCAAAGTTATCCCTTTTATGATAGTCATGTTCTAGACTGGTGACCTTAAGTAGATAGTACCTGATTTCTTATGCCTGTTTCTACAGCTACAGATTTGAGTTAGAGCGTCACTAGAAATGGGAAGCCCTATCTCCAAATTTCAGTTTTGAAAATAGTGCCCTCCATAGAAGTTTTACTTCTGGGCACTATGAATACCCGGATTGTGGGGCCAGAGATACCTCTAACTGGAGTGCTGGATATAGAATGAACGCTACATAATTTCAATAAGAGCCAACATGCAACAAAGGCACCATGAAGGACTTCAGCTGGTAACACTGGAGATGAGTACTGTAAATGGCTTGGCATGGTCAACTCTCCTAACTTTCCTTTGAAATCTCATCATTGCTATCTGTGGTCTGGATCCCCTTAAAGAATCTCTGAACCTTCATTCTAAATGCAAAAATCTGGT
Source organism: Vulpes vulpes (assembly GCF_048418805.1). NCBI lineage: Eukaryota > Metazoa > Chordata > Mammalia > Carnivora > Canidae > Vulpes > Vulpes vulpes. Next base: position 147,257,654 of record NC_132780.1, read on the forward strand.
TATGTTGACCCATTACTCTTTTCTTCCTCCCCCAAAAATAAACCACTGAGAAGAAAGATACCAGGTTCTCCATGCTGCTGTAAATTCTACAAGTTGCCAAATCTTTAGCCAGGACGAGAGAGTTCCCCAAGGCTGCAGCAATGCCAACTATCAAAGCAACAGAAATTCCCTTTAAAGATGCTGTGACATAAAAAATAAAAGCCTCTAGAGTTGATGGCTAATTCTGAATACAAAATAAATCCTCCAGGCAGTTTGTGTGTGCATAAAGCATACTCTTAATATGCAGCCTGTGTAACTTACCTAATAAATGCTTATTTGAGCATAAGCCAAAAGCCCAACCTGGATGCAGGAAAGACCCGGAGCCTGGGGAGATAGCACTTGGCTAGGTAGCAGATCCAGTGACTTCCCTGGGAGCAGCTGGCTTTCAGCACATGGGATTCACTTTGCCAAAAGGGGGCAATTTTCCAACTGGAGAAAGCCAGATTTAACTCCTTTTTTTTTCCCCCAAAAAAATATTTTATATTCTTCTGTGGCTCCCTAAATTAGGTTTCTAACCCACTATATATTAGAAAAGGTCTAAAACTGTGTCCTTCTTTTCCCTTGGCTTGCTGGGAAAGTAACACATGCACAAATATTCTTCTCTCATAATTTACTTGAGAACCATTGGATAAGATTCCTTGTGTCCTCAGTTGTGTATTGGCTATTGTACAAGTGAAGAGGGCTTATGTAAGAATGTAAATTTGCTTGTGATTCCATGACTGTGGGTGGAGGCCCATTTTCAGAAGAGGGCTCTTTGAATTTTAATATAGACATGATTTCTTAATATTTTTGCTTCACATGACCCCACAATGACCTAAGTCCTAAAGTGATCAGGGTCCTGAGCCTGACAGTATGATGCTAAAAGCCAGCTTCATTGATATATTCTTGTTCATCTCAACTTTTGAAAAGCCATATAAGAGTTTATTTGTAAAATGCATCTTGTATCTGTAGGTATAAAGGGAGAGAATCAATGAAAGGATAATGGTAGTTCCAGGCCCCCAAATCTGGGAAAACTATGATGATGATGATGATGATGATGATGATGACGACGATGATAATGAGCTTTAAAATTCTCTATGACAATGAAAATTGGGGAAGCCCAGGTGAATTTGTGTCAGGAACTCCTGAGGAAGGCATTTGCATGGTTTTCTGCTATGTTAACCACAAGTTTAATGCCAGGAAAAGGATTTCAGTTTGACAGTTTGACAGATTGTGACCTCTCAGATTTCAGACTGAGGGCCAGTTTCCAGACACTAACATTGGGAATTTAGCCAAGTGTACAGGACTTGTCTTCCAGTTTGGAGAAGGCTGGCTACTCCAATATTTGCAATATCCTCTCTTCTGTTTTGGGAGATCATTCAAGGTGATCACCAGCCTTACCAATGTCAAGGAGAAAGACATTTGTCCCAATACTTTTAGGGGAAACTTGGATGACTCTAGGGCAGCCTCCAAGAATTCCAGGTAGTACAGGGGTAGAAACACTTTAAGAGTGAGGTAAAGTTAACCTGTCTCTCCACTCAGATCCAGGACCCCTTCACGTTTTTAAATATCCTCCCAGGTTCCTTAGCCACAGTGCCCAGAGAACACACCTAAATCTGAATGCCAGAAACCTCAGCAATACATTGTACCTGAGCGGCCTAGTAAAGGAGGGGAGGAGCTATGTGAGAGGCAAGTAGCAAGTCCTAGACCAGGGTTTCTCAAACTTTAATGTGCTCATGAACCTCCTGGGGATCTTGTTATAATGCAGATTCTGACCCAGAATGTCTGAAGTTGGACCTGAGATTCTGCATTTCTAGCAAGCTCCCAGGAGATGTCAGTGCTGCCAGTTGAGGGTGGTCCCTTTGAGTAAAAAGATTTTGGGCAACACTCTCCTGTTGTTTTTCTTCTTCCACCTATTTTTCTCTTTTCTCCCATAGAATTTGACCCTTTTTTGGAGATGAGTCTTAAGATCTCCCATAGTTGAAGAACCAAATGTGTGCTCAGGAAAGCAAGCCTTGAATTTGAACTTGCCAATGAACCTCATAAGCTTGGCCTTCAGATTGTTCAATGCATAAAGAGGCAGCCTTAAATGTCAGGGCTGTGTAGCCACCATGTTAGCAGTATGGACTTTGGTCAGGATTTTTGCAGTATGGGAGAACTGGGCAGCAGGAAACTCTCTTCAATGATTATCATCTTGGGTCCTCAAGTCTACTTTAGGTGCCTGAAGTTAGGGAATGTACTCTGTTACCCTAGAGGAGAGCAAAACTCAAGGGGCTCTTTGGAGCTTGGAGACAAAACGATTCTGCTCCAGGGGCCCTAGGATGGCAAACTTGCTTTGGTAACTTAGCTATTAGCAGTTATCTTTGCATTGTTTCCTAATAGTAATAATGATAATAACAACAACCAAAACAATAATATCATTAGCCACTAACATTTAATGTAACCATTACTACGTTCTAAGTCCTGTGCTGTATTTGACTGTGTATGCCAATCCTGAGATCTTAGCATGTGGTAGAGAGATGTGACCTATCATCCACACCCACATGGGTTGAAAATTTATGACAATGGGCTGATTATTTTTGGTGGTACCTGGAAACTGAGTTATTCCAGTACCTACAGTTGGTAAGTGGATAAGCGAAAAGAGATGGACATTTTCAAACAATTCGGAAAAGAGATTTCAAAACTCTTGTCTACATTGTAAGTCATGTGTAAAATATATCCATCCATTGTATATATTGCACATACATGCATACTCATAGAGAAATGAAAAAATAATACATACCCTCTGTGGGGTTAACTGGTGGAGTTTTGGGTTCTTTGAAGTGTGTTTTGTGTGTGTATATGTCAAAATTAGCACTGATAAAAAAAATAAAAAAAATAAAATTAGCACTGATGAGCCAGCCAACACTAGATAGGATGCTAATTTTTGCTAAAAATTGTAACCCCACAAACATGTTTTATATGATATTTGAAGGATAAAGTCTTTATTGTTATTTGAAAGGACATCTTCAGAGGAGCTTTCTGAGATGATCCAGGTGATGTATACATGAGAATAGTTGTTGCCATGTATTCCCAAATCCCAAGAAGTGCCTTGATGTTAACTGTCTTTCGTGCAATTATCTCCTCTCGCTGTCACTAATATGTAATATATTTCCCCCCCCCCTTCAAGGTGGCACATGTGTGGTCAACCCCACAGACTTGTTTTGCTCTGTCCCTGGCCGTTTGTCCCTTCTCAGTTCAACTTCCAAATACAAGGTGACCATTGCTGAGGTGAAGAGGCGCCTCTCACCACCTGAATGCCTCAATGCTTCACTCCTGGGAGGCATTTTGAGAAGGTAAGAATTGTTTTCTGGCACATTGTGTTTTCTAACTGTACTGATACAATACTCCTCAGCCCTCTGCCTTTAGGCCTTTGGTCTCACGTTGAATTCCCCACCTGGTCACATCCTCTCATCAATTCCCTTAGAATGTGAACTTTCAAAACCCAGTTTTTATTTTGTTTTTGGGCAGAGCAAAATCCAAGAATGGGGGCCGCTGCCTGAGAGAGAAACTGGATAGGCTTGGCCTGAATTTGCCAGCAGGAAGACGGAAAGCAGCCAATGTTACCCTCCTTACTTCCTTAGTTGAAGGTATGATTTTTCAGCTCTGCAAGGTAATGGTAGAAAGTTAACAAACTCAGATTTGTCGGGATTATGCTGTTTCATTTTTTGTCTATAGTATTAAGCAAGACAGTTAACAGTTACAGGTGAATTTCCCAGTTAATCATGACAAAGATAACTAAATTAGACAACATAAGGCTTAGATAATTAAAATGTCATTTAATATACTAATCCTGGCAAAAATAAAGAAGAAGACAATGCAAGATTTAAGTACTTCGACCAGTATTTTCTAAATAACAGCAAAAAAAAAAAAAAACTGGCTTTGCTACTGTCGTTTTTATTACTATTTATCTTGGAGTTCAGGTAAATCTGGTTTACCTAATTATTATGCAGTGCAACATGCTCTATAGGATAAGTAATCACCCTTTATATAGTGTTCACAGGAGTCTAGGCAGGATACCAAGCCTGAGAGCATATTGTGTTAATCCTAGTAGGCATCTCTTAAAGTACAGTGAAGTTCCATGGCTTTATGGGTGGATAAGCTGAGTTACAGAGGGGTTAAGGTTAACCAGTGATATAGAGACAGAGGCAGTAATATATTCCCAGAAGGTATTATTTTCCAAACTTACCTTTTCCTTTTTGTTTCTTCTGTAAGGACTAAACTACATAATCTTATTCAAACTTCTTTTAAGAAGAGGTATTATTGGAGGCTTATTTTTAACTTTTTGGGGGAGCTTTTGAATGTCAAAGGAGAGTTCTTCCATAACCCAGAATGCTATTATTTTAAATCTGAACAAAGGGGGCTTTTTATCAAAACTCTTGTGAAACTTTTCTTGCCTTGGTTACTCTATTGTCTATAAGGCACTATAGGAAGTGAAAAGTAAGGGAAACACACGCAAAAAAAAAAAAAAAAAAAAAAAAAAAATCTTGCCTTGGGCAGCCTGAGTGGCTCAGCGGTTTAGCGCCACCTTCAGCCCAGGGCCTTATCCTGGAGACCTGGGATGGAGTCCCATGCCAGGCTCCCTGCAGGGAGCCTGCTTCTCCCTCTGCCAATGTCTCTGCCTCTCTCTCTCTCTCTCTCTCTCCCTCTCTCTCATGAAAAATAAAATCTTAAAAAAAAATCTTGCCTTTATCCAGATTATCAATTCATACCATTTACTGTATAACTTTGTAAACCAGCATGTTCTAGACATTTGCTTTGTTCCCTAATTGCAGTAATGACAACAACAACATTATTGACCACCAACATTTAACTGGTATTACCATTACTATTGTCCTATGTTTTGTGATGTGTTTGCTTGTGTGTGCTGATACTGAGAACTGACGGATGGTAGAAGTTGACCTGTCATCCGCTCATATGGGTTGGGAGTACTGGGGAAAGGATGAGGTAGAAAAAAATGACACATGGGTTGATTCTAAAAGTAGACAGATTCCTGTTCAATTTAAGTAAGAAGATAATTATAGCTATTTAACAATGGAACAAAACACTCAGAACATAATGAAGTGCATTGAAGAATCATATGAGTGGTAGGACTTGATTGGCTCTTAAACCCAACTCTGCAGGAAAATCAACTTGGGAGGTTTATAAAAAAATTTTGGGCCCCTTCCCTAACCAATTGAAACTCAATCTCTGGGGGTATGGCCCAGGCATCTATTCTTTTTTCAACATCCCCAATGATTGTAATGTATTATGATGTTTAAGGATCATTGATCTAAATGTTTCTTGAAATCCTTTCCACTTCCTAGGATGGACTGGCTGAATTCTCATAAAATTTGTAGTAAGTGTGAAAATTAAAGGCCATAACAAAGACCATTTTCTGTAGTGTCTGTGAATATACTGGCCAATATATCTGAAGAGCCATACATAAAAGGGTATATTCACAAGTCTTCTTACTGATTTTTATGGTAACCAAGCACTGAAGTATCCTGTGTAGGAATCATGAATCTATGCTAACAGAAGAAGTACAAGTTAAATATGTGAACTCCTAGGATGATCTTTGTGGTCTTGCCGTCAACTCTTCAACATACCTTTCCTACCGTAGAAATATCTAGCTAACTGTGTTCTATTCATTTGATGTGTGTTCATGGAGGAGTCACATCAGCCTTGGCTGATGAAACCTAAGATTTTATTCTTTCCAGACACTTTAATTGGATGCTTTTGAAATCCCCTAAATCCTCATGATGTAGAGAAATACATTTTTTATTGTTTAATTCTAGACACTCACTGTGATGGAATTGAGGAAAACATTTATTTATTTATTTTAAAATATTTTATTTATTTATTCGTAAGAGACACACACACAAAGAGGCAGAGACATAGGCAGAGGGAGAAGCAGGCTCCATGCAGGGAGCCTGATGTAGGACTCCATCCTGGGTCTCCAGGATCACGCCTTGGGCTGAAGGTGGCGCTAAACCGCTGAGCCACCGGGGCTGCCGAGGAAAATATATTTAGAGGCAAAAGGACCTTTTGCATCCCTTAACTCTCCATGTATTAAAACCCTCAAATGCATATGCACACTATCTCTCTGTCTCTCCACCCCCACACACACACTTAAAAGTTTTACTATGATGTGTTATATTCTCTGATTTTTATATGATTCCATATTTTTGTGTTCTTTTTAAATGCTGATTATAAACCTACTAAATTTATTTCAAAACTCATACTGAGTCATGATCCACAGTTTAAAAAACTGTAAGTTGTCTTAGCACATGGAAAGAATCTAATACTTGAAGAACAAGGATATGCCATCTAAATTAAAATAGGATTCATTTTATCGCTGGGCTGACCTGAAGAGCAGTTGTGTTGTTGAGGACTCTCCTGTATATTTTTATTCTCACATTTTGGTTGGGTTGGTTATGACACCTGATGACTCTTTTCCATCCAGCAAGATGCCATTTTGTGCAGTAGGCACATAGTCTTTGGAATCCTGTAGATGATGCTAGATGTATACAGAATAATGGTGACTTAATTCTGACTTATCAAAACCCCTGGAAGTTTGACATAGTTAATGCTTCTTTTCAGTACTTTTGGGATTTTGGTCCTTTTTTTGCACTAATATGGGTCTGATTCAGTTCTTTCAGATTCTTTAGTGAAAGGGCAGCTGTGCTGGGTGCCCACTCAGGCTTGGTTTTTGTCTGCTGACTCTCTGAATAGCGCCCACAGAGAATAACTTTCTCTGATTGTTTGCTTGGTGGGGCAGGGCCATGCAAAATTACTCACATACTTCCTTAAATGAGAATTCAGCAAAGTGTTTTTAAAAAGTTCCCTCAAAATGTCTTAAACATTGCCTTTTGGTGACTGTACTCACTAGCTAGAAAACACTAGATAATCTTCATGGTAGGATCACCATTTGTGTTATTGTTTCTGGTGCCCATTTTGACAAATGTTTAGGTCACAGAGATGATAACTCCTAAGTCGTGTGGGTGTGGGGGACTAGTGAAAGAGTTAACTGAAAAGCTGGCTAGCTGTTCAGAAATGTTTAGTGTTTGTAAAGTTTGCAACAATGAACAACGTGCCATTATCCCAATGTAAAAAAAAATGCTTATATAATTTTAAGTGGTAAATTAAAAACTTCCCCATATTTACCAGTTGGTGCTTGTAAGACTTTAAACTGACCATATCTTTGGGTGAAACTTGTCTCCTGTCAAACATGTATTGTAAGAGCCAGCAACATTTCAGATTAATTTTTTTCAGAAATTCTAAAACTATATTCCTAGTCATCAAAAATCGTCCATCAGTTCTTATGGGAAGGAATAGTATTTTTTGACCATTCTTATTGATATTTCCCATTTATCTCCTAGATTTTCTTTTTTTATTTAAAGTTTATTTATTTATTTTTAAGGATTTATTTATTCATTCATGAGAGACACAGATAGAGGCAGAGACATAGGCAGAGGGAGAAGCAGGCTCCCTGCGGGGAGCCTGATGCAGACTCGATTCCAGGACCTTAGGATCAAGCCCTGAGCTGAAGGCAGATGCTCAACTGCTGAGCCACCCAGGCGTCCCTCCTAGATTTTCTTCAATAACCCATATGTATATTTGAATACCAGTATCTAGTAATATAGCTTTTCTTAAATGACTCTCTTTTTAAAAAGCTTTTATTTTAATCCCAGTTAGTTAACATATAGTGTAATATTAGTTTTAGGTGTAAAATATAGTGATTCAACAATTCCATACATCACCTGGTGCTCATCACAAATGCCTTCCTTCATCTCCATCATCTATTTCATCCCTCCCTCTAAACCCCTCCTTTCTGTTTGTTCTCTCAGTTTGTTCTCATAAAGAGTCTGTTTCTCGGTTTGTCTCTCTCCCTTTTTATTCCTATTGCTCATTTGTTTTGTTTCCTAAATTCCACATATAAGTGAAATGATACAGTAATTCTCTTACTCATTTTCTCTTACTGACTTATTTTCCCTAGTGTTATACTCTCTAGCTTCACCAACGTCATTGTAAATGGCAAGATTTCATTCTTTCTTTGGCTGAATATTCCATTGTGTGTGTATGTGTACATGAACAACCGATCAACCAATGAACACTTGGACTGTCCCTATAGCTTGGCTATTGTAAATAAGACTGCTATAAACATAGGGGTGCATGTATCCCTTTGAATTAGGGTAAATACCCAGTAGTATGATCACTGGGGCAGTAGGGCAGTTCTATTTTTAACTTTTTGAGGAACCTCTATGCTGTTTTCCATAGTGGTTCCACCAGTTTGCATTCCCACCAGCAATACACCAGTGTTCTCTCCTCCCTTCATTCTCTCCAACACCTGTTGTTTCTTTTTAGCCATTCTGACAGGTGTAAGGTGATATTTCTCTGTGGTTTTGATTTGCATTTCCCTGATGGTAAGTGATGATGAACATCTTTTCATGTGTCTGTTAATAACCTGGATGTCTTCTTTGGAAAAATGTCTATTCAGGCCCTCTGCCCATTTTTAAATTGGATTATTTGGTTTTTGGCTGTCGGGTTGTATAAATTCTTCATATATTTGGATACTAACAGTTTATCAGATGAGTCATTTGCAAATATCTTCTCCCATTCTATAGTTTGCCTTACAGTTTTGTTGATTGTCTCTTAACCTGTGTAGAAACTTTTTATTTTGATATATCTTAAATGTCTTTTAAGACTGTTGATTGAGACTCTTATAGAGTTATTTCTCAAACATCCTGATGGTCCAATATACTGTTAGTATCCAGTCACACACCTCACCCCACCCCCATTTTGGTACAGGGTTTAAGCACAAATGAGCTAATATCTAACTGGCTTTATTCCTCATACACTAGACTTAGAAATAAATTTCATGAATGTCAGCCTTCTATGATGTCATAGTAGTTGTCAGCCCCCTTCTGGGAAAGATTTGAATACAGCATTGCCATTGGTTCTGTTTTGGTAGAAATTTCAAAAAAAAAAAAAAAAAGTAGTGCATGGATACACTGGTAGGCATTCCATGCAGAGATGATATAAACTTTGTAAAAGCAAATGAACATTTGTTTTTCAAAAACTCCCCCCAGTCATTGGCATAACAGTAGTTTCATCATAATAATCCAAATTTCTATGCTTGCCTTGGGCTTTCCATCATTGTTTTTAATTGTTTTATAATAACTTTCCCCTGTATTTCTTTTAAATGGAGTTATTCAACTAATAGTGCCATCTTAAAATTGTTCTTAAATCAATATATTAAAGTAATCATTTTAGGGATTATTTTAAGAATTTAAAGGAGAGGGCTATTTAATGCAAATGTATATTTAAATAATTCACAGCATTTCTGATATCATTGTACCTAGTAACTGCTGGAATGAAGAACTTGAAACTGACTTCACAAAGTTGTTTGAAAATGAAAACTTTGATAAAGCAGATATTTAGAGTGGGGATTTTTTGGGCCCATATAACAGACATGTTTGAACTAGACTGAGATATGAATTTGAATTTGAATTTGAATCCACAGTCCCCAGAATGTAAAGTAGATAATATTCTCTTTTTATCCATATGCCTTCATCTAAGGGGTTTTATTTTTTTTTTTAATTTTTTTTTATTTATTTATTATAGTCACAGAGAGAGAGAGAGAGAGAGAGAGAGGCAGAGACACAGGCAGAGGGAGAAGCAGGCTCCATGCACTGGGAGCCTGACGTGGGATTCGATCCCGGGTCTCCAGGATCGCGCCCTGGGCCAAAGGCAGGCGCCAAACCGCTGCGCCACCCAGGGATCCCTCTAAGGGGTTTTAGATATATAATTAGTAGCTGATATAACTTCTTGTTACCCCCTTTATCATAAATTTGATGTTCTTTTTGTTTCCTCTGTTTTAATCATATTTCTGTGACTTCTCTTCTGTTTCATTCTGGTTTTCTAACATCAGAGAGATGTTACTCTCTGGAAAATATTGTGGGTTAGAGTTGTTTAACCCAATACACATACCTTTCTGAGGAGATCTTGGTATAATCTTCTATAGTGGAAATACTTCTATCTTTGAAAAACATTCAAAGGATTTGGCCAATATTATTGTTCTCATTCTAATATCCTTACTATTTATTTATTATTTATGAATCAGCAGCTTCTATTAGCTGCCCTCTCTGTGTTTTATTGCAGAACAATCTTTGCAGAGTCAGTGGTTATTAAAATAAACATGAGGATTCAATGATGTAATTATTCCTACCCATTGCTCCCCCCTCATGTGAGGTTTTCCAAGATGGTTAAAGTTGTAGAGTGTTGCTGGAGGGAAGTTTTGTTCACTGGAGTGGGTGCTTTCCTGGGACAGTTCTGCTGAATTTGCAAAAGCTCATGTAACATTCTTGGGCAACACCAGGCATTCTGAAAGCACTGCTTACGTCCATTAACATAAATACCTTGACTTGCATTCTGTTGTGATGGGGTCAAATCTTGTGTGTGTGTGTGTGTGTGTGTGTGTGTGTGTGTATTTCAAAACAGTATAGAACAGAGGAGAGTGTGAATATACACCAACAAAAGAAAGGGGACCATTTACCAATATTGTATATAATTTCCATTCACTCTTTTTGAGTTTAAATCCTTTGTTGCTGTTGTTTCATTCTTTAGTTTCAAAAAATGTAAGCTTCTAGGCCTTGCCCTGAACTTCTAACTTAATATGAGCTAGTTGTCCCACTTGCAAAATGTGTTATCCCTTCAGCAAGTATGTCTCTCCTGCTCCAAATAAAGTGACCTTTGAAATTTTGTCAAATTTTGAGCTGGTTACTTAACCTGACTCAGCTTCATTTTCTTAGTTTATAAGTAAAGATTGTAATATCTGTAATGGTTAGGATGATGTTAGCTATTATAACAGTTAATTCCCAAATGTTCAGTGGCTTAACATGGTAGAAGCTTATTTCTCATCATAGTCTGATGTGGGAGTTCCTCACCAGGGGTATTTTCTCACAGTTTCATTCAAGGACCCAGAGTCCTTCCATCTATAGTTATTTCCTTCTCTAGGTCCTAGGAGTCCCATTCATTGAGCTCACAATAAGGAGATACATGATGACAAAAGTACACAGCTTCTTACCCACTTGGCCAGGAAGTGACCCATATTACTACTGCTCACAGTCCAAGAACTAGTCATGTGGCCACATCCAATCCCAAAGGTATGGGGTATACTAGAAAATGTAATCTCTAGCTGGACACAGTCTTCTCAGCAATGATGCTGTATGGTATGTAAAGAAAGGACAGATCTTTGATGCTCCTCACTCATTGCTGCTACATCTGTCTCATACATCTTATGTAGGATTAAATATACTCACAGTCTAGAAAAACTGACTTGGCAATGAACTCTTTCCAAGAGAAAAGGTGTAGTGAGTGAGTATAGGTATATCAAGTTTTCTTGCCTTGACTAATGTGCTTTTCAAACACTCAGTTTCTACTTTATTTCCATTATTGACATTTATCAAAATTCATAGGTATTTTAATAAAATTATAGACTGTAGTTCTTCCTGTTATTGTCTATATCCTGCTGAATACCAAAGGCAATTTTGGAATTGCCTGTGTTTTAATTTACAACAAATATTTGAGTTTAGAATTCAATCTCTCTTAAGAACGGAATCAGAGATTAATTTTACTTTTGAATTAATATGATTTTAGTAGATAATTTATTTAAATAGTAGAAAACATAAAAGTTACAAAAGAGCATATAGTAAAATATCTGCTCTTTACTCTATTCCCTAGTTGTTCAGCCCCCTTCCTGGAGGAAAATAAATGTTCTATTAAACAAATGGGTTCTCTATTTCCTTCCGAGGATATGTGTATGTATGCATGGGATTTCTTAATTTTTAAAAGAAATTATAGTATTCTATACACACTATTCTGTTAGGTTCTTTTTGCACACCTTATAATAGTGTTTTTTCTCAGGGCTTACTAGTTGTCCATTCTTTTAAACACTCATGGTATTCCCTTGTTTGAATGTCTCATAATTTATTTAGCTAGTTCCCTATTGATTATTATATATATGTTTACAATCTTCAGCCATTGCAAATTGTGAATTATACAATGAGTAACCTTACATTTACATAAATAATTCTGCAGATATGCAAGTACATTTATTCAATAAATTGCTGGGAATGTTGCAGGATCAAAAGATATTTGAGTTTGTAATTTTAGCAGATTTTGGAAGATTGTTCTCCATAGTGGTTAAATGTTTATGACCCCACCAGCAAGGGGAGCACCCTATACTTGAGCCCAAAGAGAGTGCTATCAACTTTTTGATCTTTGCTAATTTGATGGGTTAAAAAAAATGCACCTCAGTTATAAAGGAGGTTGAGTTGAGTGTTCCTAGCAGAATTTAATGAACTTAGCTATCTGTTCATTTACTTTGTCCCTATGAGGCATTTTTAAATATTTTTTCTTATTGATTGGTGAATGCTCATTATATATGATAAATCTGGCTGAATGTCTCTAATCTGAGTTGCAAAGCCTCCCCATCACTAGCTTTGATTTGTCTGTTTGCTGTTAGGAGTTTTTCGTTGGTTTTCTTATTTGTTTAGGTCTAAGTCATATAGGCTTTTTGATATTGGTATAACTATATGTCTCATACATCTTATATCATGGTTTTTAGTTTTAACTGTAATATTTTAAAAGTCTTTTTTTATTCCAAAGCTATAAAAGAATTCTCCCATGTTCTAATTACTTTGTGGTTCTATTTTTTATGTTTAAATCGTTGATCCATCTGGACCTTGTTTTGTCGTTAAATGCATGATATAGATCCAATTTCATTTGTTTTTTTCCAGATGGCCACCCAGTTGTCCCAACACCTTTTATTGAAAACTCATCTTTTCGCTACTAGTATGAAAAGCAAGCTTCATTTTACACTACATCACTCTCCAAATACACTTTTTCAGTAGATTGACTACTTCATTTCCTTAGCAGGGCTCTTGTTTCTACTTCTACCACCCATTTCCATTTTTTTGTTTTTATTTTTTAATATTTATTTATTTATTTATTTATTTATTTATTTATTTATTTTTCTATAGGCTCCATTCCCAATGTGGGGTTTGAATTCATGATCCTGAGATCAAGAGTTGCATGTTCTACCAACTAAGCAAGCCAGGCGTCTCTCCTTTTCTTTATAGAATTTATACCATATGAGCCAGATAAGGCACAACTCTATGCAAGGGTGCAGATAGACAGAGGTCTGTATCCTTTAAAATTGACTTTATAATGACGATCATCCTTTTGTATAAGCCACAGAATACTTGTATTTCGTGAAGGTATACAGCTAATCCCTACTCAATGCTTTCCCTTCAGCTTAGGACAGTAGGGTTTGTTTTTTTTTTTGTTTTTTTTTTTTTTAGATTTTATTTATTTATTCATGATGGCCACACAGAGCGAGAGGGAGAGAGGCAGAGACACAGGCAGAGGGAGAAGCAGGCTCCTCACAGGGAGCCCAATGTGGGGCTTAATCCTGGGACTCCGGGATCACACTCTGTGCCAAAGGGAGCCACCCAGGCGTCCCTAGAAGCTTTCAAAATATGCACATACTTAGAGTTAATTGACATGGGGTCACACCTGTACATTAAAAACAAAAACAAAAAAATAAAAACAAAAACAAAAACCCCCAGGTTATGGGAGCAGCAAGTGTTGAAAAGTACATGTATTGTCTATTTTAAAAAATGGCTGGCTCCCTTGATGTAATGATACACTCTATTTTTATGGATTTTCTAATATAGTTCATTCTTTCTAACAATTCTCTTTGTTCTAGTTTTTCACTGTTTTCTTTAGAAGTTTTCACAAGACTATTGTTATAACTAACCAATAAGATATTTGAAAGCTTGTTCCTTTGACAGATGTTTACTGAGTACCTCTTATGAATCAGTTGATATGCTAAGTGTAGGGTGTGGAATGGGAAACAAAACTATTGCTTTGAAAAACAAAGTGTTGGTGTTTAAACAAAATCATCTTTAAACTAGGAAACTACCACATTATAAGGCACTTATTTATGTCATGAGATTGTATTATATGTAGTGCTATAGAGTACATTCCTTTCAGAATAGTTTGGGAAGCCTATAATATATTAATTTTGTCCCTCAGCTCTAGAGTTTACTATAAGTTGATATTATATGACAGTTTATTTAATGGAATATCCAGATTTAAAAACATTCCCAAATTTTCTTTTTTTTTTTTTTTAAGACTTTGATTTTTAAGTAATCTCTACATCCAGTATTGCAGCAAGAGTCACATGCTTTATGGACTGAGTCAGTCAGGCACCTCTCAAGTTTGCTTTCTAATAGGTGCTTCTTGGAATAATCCCACAGACAGATTTGAATATGCTTCTTTCACATACATATAAATAAAATTGAAATCATAGATATGTGACTAGAAGTTAACACATATGAATAAAATTGAAATCATAGATATGTGACTAGAAGTTAACACATATGAATTGTTGCTTTTATTGAATAACATTGGGTATTGTGATACTAAGCTAAATTGTTTTTAGGGCAATATTGTTACAGTGGCAGTTGGTAAGAATCACCTGGTGTTAACAATATAGAAGTATCCTTTAGTGCAAATTAGTGTACATTTTCCCTAAATACAATAAAGGAAGGAAAAATCCTTAATGACTTACAAATGGTTGAAAACTAGCTGCATTTATTTCTATTTAAAAATATATTTAGATCTTCTTCTTGTTAAATAGTGTGGGAATCCAGAAATTCAGTAAAAACAAGCGATCCAGAAAACATTTTCCCATTAACTTTCCACTTCTAGGCTGCATCAGTGATGGACATTTAAACTTTTCCTAAAATTTTCCCATAGTTGTTCACTATTTGCTTTTGAGTGTGAAAAATGAGTGCCCTGACATCAGGGAGCAAGTCCTTTTTTATGCTCTTCTCATATTCTGTAATTTTACTTCTGTTGGTTTGAGACAGTTATTCAGTATGAGTCACCCACTGCTGATGTCATTATTGAAAAAATGAATGCTTCTTAGGGGTTTCTACTTTTTTTGGAAGCAGGGTAAGCCCTGCTTCACTTATAGATTCTAAAGCCTTGCAATTAAAATACTCCTGTGCAAGCAATAACCCTTAGCCCCAAACATCCATCCTACTTCTAAAATATTCTTGAAATGACATGATATAAAATGGTCATACATGCTAAAGTTATTGTATTGCTTCAGTTGTGTAAAAAAGAGTGGAGGGGACTGGTTTATCAAGTTGCACAGCATATTAAAATTTAAAAATGGCTTACGCCTGTCTTGCAAACAAAGAACTAGGGCATCCTACCTCATCTCACAAAGATATGAGTTGACACAGCAATATTTGCCATATGGAGATAGAAGGACAAATGTTCTCTGCCCTTCCCAGATCATTCTCCCACCAGGTCACCACACTTGCTTGTAGTTCACATGGGCATCTTGTCCCACCACAGACACCAAGAAATTCATTGATTGTTATCTTCATGAATCAGTCAGATCCCCTAGAATATTGTTCACATGTTTTTAAAAACTTTTTTTAAAAAAGGTTTACTTATTTGAGTTACAGGATGTGCACATGTGAACACACATGTGCATGAGGGAGGGGCAGAGGGAAAGAATCTTCAAGCAGACTCCCCACTGAGTGTGGAGCCCATCGTGGGGCTCGATCTCACAACCCATGAGACCAAGAGTCTGATACTTAACTGACTGAACCACCCAGGCACCCTTTCATGTGCTTTCTTGATCCTAAAACTTCTATTTTTCTTAAACTTGTTGACTCTAAGATACCTGCTGTACAGGATTTAACTACAGATTTGTCATCCTTACTGAATATCATGTGTGTTGTAATTCACGGATTCATTCATTCATTCATTCTTGGGCCCCCACACAAAAAGCTTTTGTGTCATAATACACATTTTCAAACTACATATCAGAGTGTCTTCACTTGCCACTTCTTTTGATGTAGCATTGCTATACATCCAGTAACAATGTTACATTGCAAGCAAGAGAAAGCAGTAAACAGAACTAAGGGAAGGAAGGATCTGGCTGTCAGTGTAAATGTAAATAGCAGCTGTTCCATTCAAACTGTTTTAAAAACTACCGCCCGGTGAGAGCTTTGCATATAATGGGCCAGAATCAGGTTTTAGCATAAAATTTAAGAGACATGCTGCCACCCTCCTGTTTGCACTGCTTCACTTGTCCCACTCCTGCATAAGCAGTGGAGGATAAATATATATAATAGTCTATGAAAATGTTATCCAAATATCCCTTTCTGTGACAATATTGCAATATGCAGATATATCAATATACACAACTCCACATGCTGTACAAAGATGACACTGTGAATGGATTATTGTGTTAGTGGCAAGATACTTGTAAGTCCTAAGATCACATGAGCTTATCCTCTATCACATGCTGTGGCCACTGTTTCCGACTTTATATCTCAAGTTTGAAATGTCTTGAATTATCTCCCTTCTGTCATTTTTCTAGCAAAAGTGATCATATAGATGGCATTACAATGTCTTAAAATCTTTGTGTCATTTTTCTGCGATATATGCATGGATTTTCTTTCCTAATAAGTTAGGGGGATAAACTGCTGGTAATAAGCACTTTAAAAATATTTCTTCTACATTGCAGCTTTATCTAAAACTGTGGCCCTTCAATAACTATCACTACCCAAACTAATATAGAGACCCTCTCCATGTAGTTATGTCAACTTCCTATTTAGAAGGGATGACAAACAATCTGCTTCCTACCACGTGAATATGAAAGTCTTAACTAAAAACCTGCCACTGCTTTGAAACGGGGGTGGTGGGAGGTGGAAATCATGATTGGTAATTCACAAAACATTATCTAATTCCCCATGATGACCACCTTCTTCCCCTTTAAACTTTTGGAAAACATTTTATCTGTAACACTCATTTGATACTTATAGTACAATAGCTTTTGTTATATATAATATCAACATAATGTCAGTAAACATGAACTGATGGTAGTGTTCATATAGGAGGCAATATAAATTATAAAATGCTACTGAGGTGTTTTTCCTATTATTATGGGTATGATCATCATTGTCCTGGAAACACAGAGGGCCCTTTTATATCCTTTATCACTCCTACATAGCACAGCACCTTGAGCAAAAGAGGTGCTCAGTATATGTGCAGTGAAAGCTTGCTTTTTTTTTTTTTTTTTAAGTTTTGATACTCAGGTGAAATTTGGGTTGAGCTTTAAAATCACTGTTGTTTTCGAGTTTGAAATACATTGCCAAACCTTACTTTGCCGGTAGACCATTTTTACCTTTTTTCTTACAAATTTACTCAGGTTTAAGATTTTTGTGAAAGACCAAAAGTTATTTATGATATTATTGTCCTTAAAAAGCGTTCTGTTTTTAATAATGTACATAAGAAGCATTGTGCAGTGTGCTGAAAGGTACTGAAGCCTGCCAGAAAGCCAGACAATGCTGGTACTATAATCACACAATATAGTGTCCTTGGCAATATAATGGTACAAAATTGATAAAATTCATTTATCTCCCCTTTCCGAAGTGTTCCAGGTTCTTTGAAAAGTTACTTGGACCCTTTGTCAGTATTTTGATAGATCTCATGGGAAAGATATCTGAATATTTCAGATGCACTAAGATTGAACAACAACAGAATGGCAAGCTCGTGGAGCTTTCTCCCTAAGACATTAATGTGTAGGATCTGAGAAGCCAAACTGGTATAATGGTCAGAGACTCTAGGGAAGTCAAAACTCCTAGAACCTTCCTGTTTTCCCCATCAGCCTTTCACAAACCTCCGCTTGCTAAGTAGCTTCCCTGTTTCTGTTTCTCCTCTTCCTACGCCATACCCCACCCCAAAAGTCCTTTCCCTGGGATTATTTAGAATAAATAGGAAAAATAATCCATCTGACCACAAGGAGGAATGAGGCTTGAGGAAAACATAAAGTGTTACTCTTACTGAGTTTAGACATTTGTGAAAAACTGACTTTTATTGTCTGCCAACAGGGGAAGCTTTACACTTGGCTCGGGATTTTGGCTACACTTGTGAAACAGAGTTTCCAGCCAAAGCTGTAGGAGAACATCTTGCCAGACAACATATGGAACAGAAAGAACAGACAGCAAGAAAAAAGATGATCCTAGCGACCAAGTAAGCAGAATGGGAAGTCTCTATATGCCTTCTCTCAGTTTTTCCTTTTTTTTTTTTTTTTTTTTTTTTGAGTGAGGGAAACAGTCTAGAAGGTACCAGTTCTGTAAAGCAGGGGTTCTCACACTTCAGCAGTTAGATGTATTACACATGGACATCCCACCACCCCCAGCCTTGCACCCATAGCAAGATTTACAAACTGCCTTTGTTTAGTGATGGTTCTATCTTTGACATTGATAATGGTTTTTGGAAAACTCTCCAGAATATGCAGGAATTCTTAAGAGAAAAGTATGTTTAGGAAATGTAGATTCCAGGCAAATGTGTCATTAGCTGCTATGTGATTTGGTCTAAACCACTCAGTGCACCTTAATACATGAGGGTGAAGATCTCAAATGAATACACTATGAATATTTGGAGAATATGACAAAGAGGACCCAGATGTGTGAGGCATAACATGGAGACCTCTGTGCCCAAGGATTGCCATCAGTGCCCCCATTTTTTCTGATGTATAATTAAACAAATGATCCCTATCCTGCCCCACCTGCAGTGGTGATACTGTTGAAAAGAAAAGGTATCATATATGAGAAATCTTCTGAAAAGTGTAAACAGTCCAAAGTCCAACAAAAATGTGAATTAAAATAATGACAGAGATGACATAGTAATGGGGAAGCTTGGGTAAGTTGAGTCCATGTTTCCTCAAACTTGGAAGTTCTTTGATAGGGAATGGAAGAACTACTATTTATTGTGTGAAAACCCACAAAACAGTAAATATGGCTGTAAGTCATGGTCAAAGTTTTAGAGAAAAATCTTTCAGGCTGTAACTAATTCATACTCTCTTCTCTTTATTAAAAAAAGCTACGCTACATAATGGACTATTAATAATCTTACCTAATTTCTGAACTATACGTTCAGATTTTAGAACTCATAGTCCCAGGTGGGTTAACTTATCATTTCTAAATTAGTTTCTTATTTGGAGAAAACTTTTAGACAGAATAAAGTAGATAGTGTTAAAGTCATTGTTTCTTAGAAACTGATAGAAAATGACTTCACATGTTGGTTAAAATTTAAATGGGCTCAATGCATAAAAAATGCAGTATTTCTTCTACCAACTTTTAATGTCACATCCGGTTTTTTTTTGTTTGTTTGCTTGATTTTACAAGTTTAAGAGTTTAAATGGAATACCTGCCACCCAAGAGGCTTGCCCAAGGTATTAAATACTTTATTTGGGATCTGTGCTACTTGTGGCTGGCACTGTTTGGGTTTACTACTTGTGTATTTCTCTTCTGAGAGTAACTTAGATGATTCATCTTGCCCAAAAGAGAAGGAAAACAAAAGGTGGTGGCAAAAAGAGACAAAGAGTAAAACAAGGAAATAAAGGGAGAAGGAACAGAAGACAAAGAAAAATGAAGACTAAGAGCTAGAGAAAAAAATTAGAAGGCAGGTATAAAATGTGGACTTAAGATTATGGTATAGGTCTTATTCTGTGCAAGTTCCTGCAAATGTGCTAGTAGAAAGAGCTGAAACTGGATGTTTTGTGTGGCTTATCTCCTGGGGGAATCTTAACTTCTGTTTTGCTTCAACTCATGCCCTCTTCCAAGGGAAGACCCAGAGAGGTTTTCATTAGTAATATTTCAGTTTCTCCAGGAAGAACCGAAAGTACAGATAGCCAGTCTGAATCCTTAATATAATCTTGGAAGAAATAAAAAGACATATTATACAGATCCAGAGAAAGATACAATGCAAGAAGTTAGGTAGTATCCTCCAGCTGTTCCCAAAACATAGTTTCCTTCTAGCTGGCAGGAGTATATAGATTTTGCCAATATGTGTACCCACATGACACCTGAATGACACTGTTATCCCCAGATACAAATTATCCAAGAGAAAACACCTTTATGTTTTCTATCTCAAAATTAGTTGGTCACAGTTTCATTGTGCATATTCTAAAACTTTCACTCCCTAACCCAGAGAAATCCTTCTTCTTGTCACCCTTTCCTGAGAAGGGTTCCATAGCTGCTTACCTCTACCCCACAGCAATGCCACCACTAACATTCGAACCTTCGGAACACAAATACCCATTTTCTTGAGAGTTCCCATAACTCTGTTTAAATGTCTGTGCATTCAAACTGATGTGGAAATTTGGTTTTCATAGAAGTCCAATGTTAGTGGAACTTGAGGGGATTAAGAGAAGTACTTCCATATTTGTCAAAGTTATGCTGAGATGTCTATTTTAGAGTAGTGGATTCAACTCAGGAGTAGTATTTTCCTTCTACCTAGGATCCAAATAATGTCTATTTTTAGATGATATTTGGGACTTCGGTTTCATAAAATATTACAAGAACATGTACTTTTCTTTGATCCCTCTGCCCATAGCTGGACATTTGCAAACCATTAAATAATCAAGAATTGAGTTCACTGATTCCAATTACCTTATTTTGTAGAAGGGTAAAGAGGTCAAAGCATCTAGAAATTAGAAGACAGCCTGTATAATTTTTTTAATATTTTTGGTTGCTTATATCCATCCCAGCTTCTTATTAAACAGTGTGAGACAAGAATGAAAGACTATGTAGTCATAGTAAGTATATACAAGACAAGTAGTCATCAATATAACTGGGGATGTGTAGGAATAGCATGCCTTTCCCGCAACATATGAACGGATCTAACGTGTTCTGAACAGTTTCTAATTTTCTAATAGCAAAGCATCAGATATTTTTAATTAAAATGCTCAACGTTGAAATTAGCTTACATGGATACTCATTACATTTCTAGTTAGCTCACCTTTGTTCACAAGACTGTGACAATTGCATCAAAAATACATATGAAATTCATAACCTTTGGATGAGAGATCCAATAACTGACTTCCATTATTGGATTGATTTACATGTTTCTTTTTTACCTCTATGAATAACAGATTCAGTTGTATTTAGTTATGTTGCCAATTGTATATGGGCATTGACTAAGGCCCATTGACTAAGGGTCTAGCCTCCTAATTCCTCCTACTTTCTTGTGTTTTGTTGATTAACCAAATATCTTGGTGTAATTAAACAATTACATGGGAGGGACAGAAACTGAATTAGACCATTTTTGAATTCTGAAAATGTACTAGACAAAACATTTGATTCATGGAAAACACATTTACACTTCTTCATTGAATTTAGAACTAAATATGCTTAATATTTGATCTGTATTAGGGTAAAGCATAATTGTTAACAAGTTTTAATTGTTATCATAACAATAATTGTCAAAAGGAGAAACACAAAACCTGAAATTCAGACATCAGCTTAAAAATTATGTCCTTAAGGACAATGACGTAAGTGATAAAGTTAGAATTTATGATTCACTGAAGATCATCTTGTGTTACATAATTCATAATGTGACATTTTGTTTTGAGAAATGAGTATTTCTTATTGTGGCTTTATAAATAAAATTTTAAATAAGGATGAAACTAGTCATAAAAATAATAACTCCGTAACTGTCATAATGAGATGATGATCATAATCGCCTAAGGGGAGTCTACAAAATTGTCATCTGTTTTTAAGTCGAGAAGCTGTCCTAAGTCAGTGAGTTAAGAGCAGCAGAATCAAATAGCAGAGGTTAAGAATTCTGGAACTTTTCCTGGTACAGCTTCCTGTGTGGTGTAGCTAAATTGCTTAGCATGAGTTAAATATTTCCACACTTTGCCTTTTCCTCATTTCTTCATCAGCTTTAAGTTTATTATAACCTGCTGTAATGTTTATGCAGTCAGGAAGTTTATTTACCAGCTTATAAATTAATTTATTCAATTATCCAAATCACTCCTCTGTCATACTACGAGAAGTAAGCAATGTTTGAACCTTTATTTGAATTTTTAAATATATTTTAATCTGATATATTAAAAGATTCATCTTTAAATAGCTCCGATATTTTTTCTGTAATAATAGATTATATTGGTGGTCTACCACATAGTAATTTATGTCACCAGTCTGAAAAATGATTAGCATGAGTCTGGATTTAAAATTTATTTAGAAATTTCCCAAAAAAGTAAAGATAACAGTATATCTAACTCTATTAAAAACATAAAGAACAACAGATAATGATGTCCTACCAAATGACATCATTAGATGCCACCAACTGGCATCAAATAATTAGTTCAAATTTCTATTCATCTATTGAAACATAGTCAATACACCTGAAAGTCAGTCAACTAAGCCTAACTCAGAACAGAAAAATTGACAAATTAAGATCAAATTTTCTCAATGAAAATATACACATGTAATTGTTAAAAAGCATGCATTTAGATGCTATATCTCAGAGACTCAACTAAAACATTAGCTAGAATATATAGAGAATCTTGTTTGATTTAGAGCAGGTCAGGGCTATCTCTTGCGGAGGTTTTTTTTGGGGGGGGGCGGGGGTTTGTTAGTTTTTTCTCTCCTAATGACCCACTTTTACTCCCAACTGTGTTCACAATGAAAAAGACAAATTCTATGAAATCACACAATATGAAAGTAACACTGGCGATAAACCTGAGGATTATTGCTCAAAAAAAAAAAAAAAAGAAAGAAAAATCACAAATGATCTTCAGAAGAAATTTTAGGTACCTAATAGTAAAATTCCACTGACTTTAATTCAGTGATAAATTATTTGTGCTTCAAGATATTTTGTCACTTTTTGGTAATTATTTGTTAATCACACAAATGCTTTGGAGAGTACTTAGTGGCTGGGTTCATGAAGTGACATTCGCTTGGAATAATTTGACTATTTTGTACTTGTCTTTGGCTACATTGATAATTACAGGCGGGGCTAATGATTAGATTTTTATGACTACTACCTATTGTAAATCCAGGCCAAAAAAAAACCTAATCACTATCACATTATCCCTTGAATATGGAGCAACCTCATGGTAGATGATGTATTCCTTTGAGCAATTCCTTACCTGTCCTTTACTTCATTCTTTAATTACTGTATTAATCTAGTGTTTCATTGTTGTTTTCAAACAAAAATTATTTTCTTCATAGGTTTTGATTCTTTAGAATTATATCATTTAGACTATATATCACAAAGGCTTTACTGCTTTTCAAAATATACAGTAATGTGGTAATTAAAACTGACCAGAAATCACAATTATTTAATATAAGAAAACCAGCAGAAAAATACTCTTCAGAGTACCTTCTGCAAGTAACCATATTATATGGTACATAACAATCACATTTTGTGAGGCTAAGGGGCTGAACTGTGATAAATGATTGTGTACTTTTTAAAAAAGATTTTATTTATCATGAGAAACACAGAGAAAGAGAGAGAGAGGCAGAGACACAGGCAGAGGGAGAAGCAGGCCCCGTGCAGGGAGCCTCATGTGGGACTCAATTCCGGGACTCCAGGATCATGCCCTGGGCTGAAGGCGGCACTGATTATGTACTTTAAATATTAAAATTCAGTTCACAAGAGTCTGAATTATAATGAAATGCTGGTAAGCAGGATTTTCCAAAGTCTACTTGAGTCATGCCTCTGAAAGAAGTCTGTAACTTGATTTAAACTTTTTATAAATGTGATATCCCCTCCAAAAATCATATTTTAATTTTTTAAAAAGCAATGATTAAGTGTGATCCTTTCATATAGATCTTTTCCTATGCTGAGGTTAATTTATGAATATTCACCTTAAAAATGATCATTGGTTTTGTCAGTGCTCATGGGATGTTAATCACTTCAAAAGTATTACAGCCATCCTATAGTGCTTGGGAGCAAAGATGCCATTCTGAACTTCATCTGTATTTTGTAGATGGAACTTTGGAGGTTGCCTTATGAAAGTTTATCTAGTCCTCTTTTATTTTATTTATCTACCCATCTAGTCCTCTTTTAAATGACAAAACAAAACTTTGGTAAGTTTTGTTTGGTAAATATCATGGGATGAAATTAAAGCCCTGTGTTAAGAGTTCAACTTCAATGATGAATCTTTCATTTTAGACAAATTTGTAAAGAATTCCAAGACCTGTTGAGCCAAGATAGATCACCACTGGGATCTTCCAGACCCACTCCAATTCTAGACCTTGACATCCAGAGACACTTAACACATTTCAGGTAAGACTGGTTTTCCAATTCCCTCAGACTCTCTTTTAAATTCTTAAACCATCTTTATCAACCCAGACATTTTTGTATTCCTATCACAGTTACGTTTAGCAATATCGCTTCTATATTCATATAGTGACTGACTAAATCTTTTGAAATTGCAAACACCTAAGATCAAATTATAAAAACAATGCAGGAAGCATTTTAGATCAGAAAATTTGGTATCTTTGTGCAATTTTCGGGAAATTATGACTTTGAAAGTGAACACTATTATTTCAAGTAATGGCACTTTTGAATCAGGATTCTGAAATCATTTAAATACTTCTTTATCTTGGTGAGGCACATTGTTGAATGAACAGATGACATGACACAAATTAATGGGATATTACACACTGATTTTACAGGGGTATGTTAATAATTTCTGCCCAACTGGAAACTGAAAATGGTTCTTAAATTAGACCACACAAGTATATTTTAAAGCTCCTAGAATGTGTTAGTGAAAGCATACTTAAAATTTTATTTTCTGAGATGCTTTGAAAAGTAATAGAATTTTTTTCTAGTTAATTTATGCCCTAGGTGTAACATTGAAAGGAACAAGATAATTACTCAAGTAATTTCCAGTTTTAAAGCTCTAAAATTCTAATGCCTTATATGATATTTCTCATCAGTGTAAAAAATATTTTATCCTCTTTTAATTATCATCATTTAGTTTAAAAAGCAATGTTAAGCAGGGGTCCCTGAGTGGCTCAGGTCTTGATCTCATCAGGGTTTTGAGTTCAAGCCCTGCATTGTGGTCCACACTGGCTATAGAGCCTACTTAAATTTAAATAAAGCGAACAAACATAAACAATGCTAAACAAAGACTATTTGTTTAGCATTACATTTTTTACAATGTACATGTAATGCACATTACATTTTTTAATGTTTTTAGTACCTCTCACTGATTACAATATACATGTAATGCACATTACATTTTTTAATGTTTTTAGTACCTCTCACTGATTACAATGCTGTTGAGGAGGATACTCCATTATATAAAATAATGGATATTTAAATGAGTTGGAATTTTATCTGCAACATCAGAGACTTTTAAATAGAGTATTTTATTTTGCATATGCCACAAGGCTCTTCAAGATGTAATAGATCCATCTTAGAAGACTAAACTTGGGGTTTAACTTCTAAAAATGTACCAGAGTACCAAAAATATATCTTTTCTCCTCCCACTCAATTGGGTTAGTGAAAGTGAACGGAATAAAACTGGGAAATTACAATGCCCAGAAGTTAAGAGGAAAAGGCTTTGGAGCCAGTAAAACCATCTTCAAATCCAGACCCTCATACATGTGAGCTGAGTTGTCTTGGGGTAACATGCATTCTTTCCAACCTTTGATTTTCCCTAGCTTTAAAAGGAATAAGAACTCTTCCATTATATGGTGGTAGTGAGCTAAAATGAGATAATGAGTATAAGTGTGCCAGGCTGGCTCAGTCAGTAGAGCATATGATCCCCCCTTTTTAAAAAAATTTATTCATGAGAGATAGAAAGAGAGAGAGGCAGAGACACAGGCAGAGGGAGAAGCAGGCTCCCTGCAAGAAGCCTGATGCAGGACTCAATCCCAGGACTCCAGGATCATGCCCCTAGCCGAAGGCAGACACTCAACCACTGAGCCACCCAGGCGTCCCAAGAGCATGTGACTCTTGATCTTGGGGTCTTGAGTTCAAGCCCCACATTGGGCATAGAGATTACATTAAATAAGGGCAGCCGGGGTGGCTCAGTGGTTTAGCGCCTACCTTCGGCCCAGGACGTGATCCTGGAGACCCGGGATCGAGTCCCACATCAAGCTCCCTGCATGGAGCCTGCTTCTCCCTCTGCCTGTGTCTCTGCCTCTCTTTCTCTGTTCTTCTCATGAATAAATAAATAAAATCTTTTAAAAAAAAGAGAGATTACGTTAAGTAAATAAATGAAAAATAAAATGAGATAATGAATATAAAGTAAGCCTTCAGTGAATGATTGTTAACTCCACCACCAATTCAGGTTTAGAAGGTATGGTTTGCTCCACTGTCATATCTGTACAAATATTTTTTGTATTTTTGTATACACACTAAAAATATAATTTTTATAGATGTCTAATTCAGGACTTAATAATTTGTATATAAATTCAAATCTTGATTTAAGGAAGTTTGTTAAATTACAAATATACTCCAAGGAAGAATTTACTGTAAAACATAGAGAATTCAGGTTTTATATCATAGCTACCAGGTTATTTCCAATTACAGGTGCCACAGCCTTCATCAGTGAGCTGTCCCTTTTTTCAGGATCAAAACAAAATACAGCATCAATGTGTAAACTGAATATTAGTGACAGTATGAAATAAATAGGCAAACTGTTTGTTTGCTCAGCATAGGCACAATCTGTTAATTTGTTGATGCTTTAGTTAGTTGCCAAATTAATGCCACAGAACTCCTTAGAGAAAACTTTCACTTCTAAACTTGCGCTTAATGTTTCCTTCCTGGGCTTTATTTGTTCTTATTTACCTCCCCACCATGCAGAATATGGTAGGTAATAAGCTAGTTTGGTGTTGCCCAGAGAAGAGCTAAATATATTGAAAATTACTCCCCCCATCCTCAATGAAAAAAAGTGATCATATTTTAGGTGTAAAACTCTCAAGATTATGTATCGCTGCAGGTCCTCAATCACAACAATTTGAAATACACAACTATACCTTAAAACAATTTAACACTACATGGTATATCTATGTTTAAAAGTATCACCTATATGATTTGGTATCATTATTTACATAGTAATATATATGTGCATAAATGTAATATATTATTGTTATAAATGTTATGTATTAAGTACTTTGACATCAGAAAGTTATGATTTCCTATTTGTTATGTCTTTTTAATATTTTCCAGATTTTTTTTTTACTTTGCTTTAACTATATTCCAGATTACTTATTTTGATGAGTCGTTCTAATTTCATAATAGAAGATAGTAAGATATTAGAAATCACTTAACTTAGGGCAGCCCAGGTGGCTCAGTGGTTTAGCGCCACCTTCACTCCAGGGTGTGATCCTGGAGACCCAGGATCGAGTCCCACATCAGGCTCCCTGCATGGAGCCTGCTTCTCCCTCTGCCTTTGTGCCTCTGTGCCTCTGTGCCTCTGTGTGTGTGTGTGTGTGTGTGTGTGTGTGTGTCTCATGAATAAATAAATAAAAATGTTTTAAAAAAAAGAAATCACTTAACTTAAATTCACTTTATAGCAAACTTCCTATTGTGATCTCCTATTATTGTGATAAA
The DNA here is from genome assembly GCF_048418805.1 of Vulpes vulpes. NCBI lineage: Eukaryota > Metazoa > Chordata > Mammalia > Carnivora > Canidae > Vulpes > Vulpes vulpes. The sequence goes on from NC_132780.1 coordinate 147,285,152, forward strand.
AAGCACTTAAATGTAAAATTTACCATCTTAACCATTTTTTTCTTAACCATTTTAAATGTACAGTTTAGCAGCATTAAGTAAATCTCCCAGACGTTTTCATTTTGCAAATCTGAAACTCTAAAATCTTTAAACAACTCCCCTTTTTTCCCTTCTCCCCCTCCCCCTAACCCATGGCAGCTACTATTCTACTTTCTGTCTTTATGATTTTGACTACTCTAGATGCCTCATAGAAGTGGAATCATACAGTATGTCTTTTTTGTGACTAGCTTGTTTCACTTAGTATAATGTTCTCAAAGTTCATCTGTGTTGTAGCATATGTCATAATTTCCTTCCTTTTAAAAACTGAATAATGTTTCATTGTATATATATGCCACATTTGCTTATCTATTCATTCATTAATGGGTATTTGGGTTACCTCTACCTCTTGGCTGTTGTGAATAGTACTGCTCTGAAAATGGGTATACAAATATCTCTTTGAGATCTTGCTTTCAATTCTCTTGGATATATACCCAGAAGTAGAATTACTATATTATAGAGTGATTCTTTTTAATTTTTTGAGAAATTGTCATAGACTTACAACATATGAAAGAGATTTTTATAATAGAGGATTAAGCAGAGTAGAGGTAATTTCCTGGGGTAACTAGGAAATGCTTTCATCCTTCTATCTTACAGTACTTGGCACATGGTATATAACCAGTAAATATGTTAATTGTTTTTCATAGTGGCTGCACCATTTCATTTACATTCCCACCAACAGTACACAGGGTTTTAATTCCCTCACATCTATGCTAACACTTTTTACTGCTTCTGTTTTTGTCTTTGATAGCAGCTATTCTAATGGGTATGAGGTGATATCTTATTGTGTTTTTTTTTAAGATTTTATTTATTTATCCATAGACACACAGAGAGAGGGGCAGAGACACAGGCAGAGGGAGAAGCAGGATCCACGCAGGGAGCCCGATGTGGGACTCATTCCCAGGTCCCCAGGATCACACCCGGGGCTGCAGGCGGCGCCAAACCGCTGCACCACCAGGGCTGCCCTCATTGCGGTTTTGATTTGTATTTCCCTAGTGATGAATGATGTGAAGCATATTTGCATAAACCTGTTGACTGCTTCTATGTAATTTTTGGAGAAAGTCTGTTCAAGTCCTTTACCCATTTTTAATCTGGTTATTTGCTTTTTTTGTGGTTGAGTTTTATTTTTATTTTGTTCAACTTGCTTTTTTTTAAACATTTTTGTTGTTCAGAAATTTTGGTGTTGTTCAACTTGCTTTTTTTTTTTTTTTGACTTTTGTTCCTATGCTTTTGGTGTCATATGCACAAAATCCTTGCCAAATCCAAAGCCATGAAGCTTTCCTCCTGTTTTCTTCTAAGAGTTTATAGTTGTAAGTTTTATGTTTAGGTCCTTGATGCATTTTGAATTGATTTTTTGTACATAAGATAAGGTAGTGTCCAACTTCATTTTTCTGCATGTCTTAAACTATGTCCTTTTAAACAAAAGATACATGGTTGACATTTCCAATTAAAACCCAAATTGAAAAAAAAAAAAACCCAAATTGAAGTCTCCTGATGTAGACCAAGTTTAAATGTATGTCTTTTTTTTTCTTTTACTGTGTATTTATTAAAAGAAGCCTCAATAGAATAGTTTAATAGAACAGTAAAGGTCAGCTTCCTGCCTGACCTTGAAAAAGACTTTATACTTTTTAAGTGTTGCCCTTAAACCTGGTTTCACAGCAAAATCTCTCTTGGAGCTTTTTTAAAAATCTCAAGGACAGGAGTACACTGTAAAAGATTTAATTTAATAGGTCAAGTCTAGCATTGGACTTGGGCATCTGTGTTATTTGCAGAACTCTTAAGTTGATCCTGATAGTTAGACAGCCTTAAGAACCACAGCCATAGTATGTTTCTAGACTATTAGCTTTTTTTTTTTAACTTTGGAAGAAAAACAATTCTAATTCATTTTTAAGGTGACACTGAGAATTATATAAAGTTCTGTCTTGTATACTAATGTGTTAAAAGGATTCTACATTTATTATTCAGCTAATAATCTGGGTAAAAACATGTCAGCATGGAATGTGCCTCTTTCATAATTTCCTACTGACAGCAGTACCTTTAATTTTGATAGAAGCATAAGCTCAAGAGAAAAATGAGTTAGAAAGGAAGCATAACACATTTGACTTTGAAAACAGTACATTGGCAGAGTCTGATTTTCTACTGTTTTTGCTGAGTTCTGGCTGGGAGAGAAGTAAGGAGAGAATGTGATTGAATAGACATAGAGAATGCTCTAATTAGTAACATCAACTTTTGCTATTATTTTACTTGGTCACAATATCCCTCCCAATGCAGACTACTTGAATTACACCTTACTGGGTGTGTGATTTGGTACCTTGAGGACTATGGGTTACTTTCAGCCCATTGAATATGCCCAGGTAAAGCTAGGGAATGATATGACCTCATAAAGCACAGATAATTACTTTCAGTTTTCTGTGGTAGTTGACATAGCAGTGTGCTCTGGAAAACTATAGCAGTGACCCTTCTCACAATCCATAACCTGGAAAGCTGCTTGTATCCATCAAAATGACAGGAGTCAGGTTTATTCATTATTTATAATTTACTGAGTACCATCAAAAGTGTAGAGGACACAGCAGACACTACAACACCTACTGGAAGGGGTACAGAATTGATTGAAATCTGCAGAAGACCCGCAGATACAATTCCCAGGAACAATGGTGGCAATTAGACCAAGGTGGCATGGGGCCTCGCAGACAGGATAGCCTCAGCTCAGTCAGAAACCCAGGTGCCTAATTTTCTGCAATATTAGGAATTCCCCTCTTTGCAATCTCAGGAAATCTTAGCAACTTTTCCCTTCTTGTTCTCTTACATCCCCATAATCACCTTGAATCTGAAATAAAGCAAAAGTATGTCTGACAACATAAATAAAAGAAGGGAGTTAGACTATCTTTAATGCTCAGGGGCAGGAAAAACACCCTATCAGAAAAATGAGGAAGTTTTCTTTCTCAGCATCCACCTTAGGATCCTGAAATGTTCTTGTTTCTTGCCTTTTATTGTGGTAATGTCAGTGGTGCAAAGATTGGGAATAAAAGATTGTCCCATACTTTAGGAACTTGCAATGTGGAGGAAAATTATTTACAAAAACTTAAGAAAGGGGATCCCTAGGTGGCTCAGTGGTTTGGCGCCTGCCTTTGGCCCAGGGCGCGATCCTGGAGTCCTGGGATGGAGTCCCGAGTCGGGCTCCTGGCACGGAGCCTGCTTCTCCCTCTGCCTCTCTCTCTCTCTCTCTCTCTGTCTACCGTGAATAAATAAATAAAATCTTTAAAAAAAAACTTAAGAAAATATGAGAGTTTGTAATAATATGAGAGTTGTAAAGAAAATATGAGAGTTTGTATTAAGCACAATACAGGTAATTACCTAGGATAATTAGGAAAGGCGTTTATCTATCCATAGTACCTAGCACATAGTATGTACCCAATAAATATATTAATGAATGGATTATGTTAATATCTCTGTGAGGTCTGGGATGTATTCTCCACTGGGTTTTTCCCAGGGCCATGATGTTTTAATTGAACCATGGGCTAGGGAAGTGAAATGATTGATATACTTAATTCTTCTGTTTCAGTCAAAAAGTGAATTGACATCAGCCTTTTTAGAAATAGACCCTCTTACTCCCCCCATAATTCCTGGAAATAAGTAATGTATAGGCACTTCTCAGATATCTGTACATTTGCTGGTGATTACATCTTCTTCATTGATTCTCAATGTTGGAAGGCCCCTTACATTTCCTACTTTCCTTCAACATTTGGATCTTCTTTCCAGCATCCTTGTCAGGTTGTCACCCATTCCAGGCTTAAAATTCTTCAATAATAGACTGCTCTTTTATTGCCTAGACATCTCTTCTATCTCCAACAACGCTATTTGAAATGCCTTCCTTCCACTGAGGCAACATCTATCTCCCTAATGTCCCACTCTTTGGGGGCCTTCCACAGTCAGTTTAATTCTGTTTCCCTCCCAATTTCTAAAGACAGTTCTGGTGTCTGAGTTTTCTCTTGCTGGGTGAGTCATCCCCCTTTTCTTTAGTGTTCCACATATGACATGAATTCCAGTCAACTCAACTACTACCTTCGGAGTGCTGTATGCTCAGCAACACACTCAGGAGCGCATGTGTGTCTCTACTTGAATGTGACATGTTTGGTTTTCTCCAAGGAGCCTAACATGTGTGTAGGTTTTATTTTTTGTTTTTATTTTTCTCATTTTGGGGGAATGGGAAAGTGGTAGGGAAGGTAATCATCAGTGGATAATTTTATTAATCCTGTGAAAGCATTCTTGAGTGTCAGAAGAGAAAGGAAGAAATGTCAATTAAATTTCTAATCTCAAAAGAAAACATCATGAAATAAATTATACAACAAGGCTTGGCATTTAAGAAATATTATAAGCTTCCTTCAGGATGTTATGCCAATTCAAGAGGACTTCTAGGACCATTTTGTTTAAGAATATTCAAAATAATGGGCCTGATTGTAAAGAAAAAAAATCCAATATTTCCCACTTCAGCTCCTTTATTAGGGTTGAAATTAAACTTTAAAATTTAAACTTCAAAAACTGAGTGCCATTCCCAGGTGCATAGAAAAACATACCTGTAAATGGTCAAGTTTTATTCACTAGTTAAATACAGAGTTTCTATTTACATAAGAGTAAAAATAGTCTCCCTTGAAGTAAAATTTTCACTAGTAAAAATTAGACTAAACATAAAACAGGCAACAGTTTTCACTCCCTTAGCAGATAAGTGGAACCATGATGAATTTCCTTTATGAATCTACATTAAATTTAGTTACGTTCATTTAACATTAAGCAAGATATTGGAGAATTAAATCAGTTGCCAATATTTATAGTACTTCACAAGTTGCATGGCACAAAACCAAATGCTGCAGGAGGTACATATATAAAAGCATTCCTTGAAGGTCACTTGGTGATATTTTAATGGATTTTTAGGTGCAGCACATAGGAGACTAGTAACTCAAACAACAGAAACCAGAGGCAACTGTTTCTAACAGGTTGCATAGCTGGCACCATAAAAACAACATGTGTGAATATGTGGGGCGTACATAGTTGGTAAAGAAATTTGGTAATTTTTTTTAAAGATTTTATTTATTTATTCATAAGAGACACACAGAGAGAGAAAGGCAGAGACACAGGCAGAGGGAGAAGCAGGCTCCATTCAGGGAGCCTGACGTGGGACTCGATCCCGGGTCTCCAGGATCATGCCCTGGGCTGAAGGCGGTGCTAAACCACTGGGCCACTGGGGCTGCCCGAAATTTGGTAATTTTTATTTAAATAATTTCTATCTTTGTTGAGTTATGGATTAGGGGATGGTCTGGGAGGTGGCACAGGATTGTGGGAAGCACTCAGGATGGGTTCCAGGGACTTGAACTCGGTTCTCCTCTTGTTACCAGCTTATAGTGTGGATTTAGAGGAGACATTTTACCAGTCTGAACTCTGCATGTTCTTCTATAAATTGATACAGTTAAGCTGGATGATGTCCAAGTCTTCTTCTAGACCAATGATATTTTACCCCATTCTCCATTTACTGCTCTATGTTAAATTATTATTTATGCCATGTTTCCATATGATCTCATTTTTTCTCTTTGTTTCAGAAATTAGTTCCTTAAAAAAAAAAAGTTGACAATTGAATAAAATTCATCTAAAAAAGCTCAAGAGCCCTAGGCTTAGCATTTCCATTCCCTTATTCTACATAGAAAATATATGATAGGGAGAAATGTAAGGAGATGGTTAATTTATTCCAAAAAGCTCTACTCCTATATGCAAAAATGGGGTGCAAATGTCAAAAATGTCTTTACCTTCAAAAACTTGACTTGAATGTGATGGACTTTGGTGTTTCTTAATGCATGTGCAATAATTATATCCTTAACCTCCTTTGCTAATGAGCTGAAGTAAAATGGATCACAAGGACTCAGTTCCCTTTGGAACCTTAGTAAGTGACTGAGAAGAATAGGAGGAATGTGACTTTAGGTTGGTAAATGGGCAACACATATCTCAATCTGGTAGACAGATTCAGGGCAGTCATAAATACAATTCTCCAAAGTGAGCTTTTGGGTTTTGTAGAACTCTAGTCCCATGAGATGCTCCTTGAAAGTGTCTCATGGTCAAGTGTTTGATGGTTTAGGAAACCCTACCTATTATAATCTGTTTGAAGTATGCCAGTTACACATCAGCATATCAAAAGCTCCCAGACCCCTTTTTGAATGGAAGAAATGCTCAGCCCCCTGTTTCCAAAATGTGATCATAAGAACTTTTTTTTTTTTTCCAGTTACTCTTAACATCCCATGAAACTAAAGTTCTACAGAAGTTCTGGGGGAAATGCTGAAGTTCTTAATTCTCTTTTTCCTGGGAAGGATAGCAGACATGGTAGTTAGGTGTTACTTCTTGGCCCTAAGGGAACATACCCAACTCCCTGGCTGCATTTAAATTGAATAGGTACTGTTTAACAAATACTGATGTTTTGGAGCATCCCAAACTAATTAAATCAGAATCTCTGGAGTGGGACCCACATGTGGTTTTTTTTTTTTTTTTAATAAGCTCCCCAGGTGACTTCTATATGTATCTGGGATTGAGAATCACCAGCTGAAGGAAGCACAGAACATTTGTGAGTGCTGTCAAGGCCTTGCTAATGAGTAGATTTCAATAATTTCTCACCACCAGAGAACTGTATACCTTAATTATGCACCTTAATTAAACTACATTTTAAAAGTACTTGGGGAAATGGGACAATATAATCTATGTGGAAAATAAGCATGATCAGACAGTTTTTCTTTTCCTCCACATCCACAGCCAGTTAGGCTACAAAGGATAGATACCATCAAGTTTTAGGAAGATAAGCCCCAGCTATTTTCCTCGGGGTGAGGTCTCTGTCCGTGGCCTATATTCAGGGTTTGTGCTGCTCCAGAGAGATGAAACACCTTACCCTCATAGCTCTGATAAGAAGTAAGGCTTTACAGAGAAGCCCCACAATCCTTTGCTGGTGTTCTCCAGGGGCCATCTCCCAGCCTCCTGCCCTCACCACTGTTCTCATGAGTGGAAGAAGGCATTTTTCTGGCTGCCACATAAAACCAGAGTGGGGAGTACAGCCTAAGCCTGAGGCTACATTTGGATTTAAGCCTGCAGTAGCTGAATAATCCAGGAGGGAAAGAGAAGGAGGCTTGTCTTGCCTTTAAATCTTGCTGCCTGCATACCTCCTAGAGGCCAAAAAACAGAACTAAGGTTGGTGGCAGTGGCATCTGTATGCAATGCGGGAAATCAAAGATCCATGATAGCAAACACCCATTGAAATGATGAAACATAACAAAATAATGAGAAATAACCCAAACTATTTCAACCTTTAGACACACCAAAAGAAGTAGAGGAAGAGATGTTTGCTTGTCAAACATTTTCCAGGTAGAAAGTTGAAATTTGACAAAATGAAATTTGCTCTTACTCTAATTACCTAAATGATAACAGTGGGCTATTTTCTACTGTCTTCTAGTTTGTAGTATAATAGTATCTAATTAAGTCCAGCTTTTTGTATCCCAAAAGAAAGCTATAAAAATCTATCCATCTTTGTCAGACATACCTGAGTACATCTGGATGTAATTAGATACTATTTTTTAAAAAAGTAAAAAATTAAAAATAAATAAATAAAATATATTGAAAAGGAAACAGCAGCCTCATTATTTATTTTTTACTTTTTTTTTTTTTTAAGTAGGTTCCATTGCCAATGTGGGGCATGAACTCACAACCCTGAGATCAAGAGTCCAGTGCTCTACCGGCTAGCCAGCCAGGTGCCCCACCTTTTCAATACATTTTATTTTATTTTATTTTTTTCAATACATTTTAGATCAGTATTTCCTTAGTATTTGAGAAGGATTACTGGATCCTAGGCCCAACTCTTGCCAAGATAGGAAGAATTCAGGGGAAGATTCCATAGGAATTTGCTTTAGGCTGTGTTTTAGAAAATAGTTTTAGTGTTTTAAATTAGTTTGAACAAATCAATTAAAAGTAATGATAAAGCATTTCTGAAGGACAGCTAGAGCAATACAGAAACAGTTTTGTAACATTTCAGTAGCATACAACAAAGCTAGTGAAGTATAAACCATATTTACTTAGATTAAGGAAAGTAAAATAGCTCTTGTTCCTTAGGTAGTTGTTTATTCAGAATTATCTATTAATTTATATTCCAAGTAAGCACTGAAGCTTTGGAGATTTTCACAATTAACATATGAGGCCTTAGCTACAAGCAGAAAATGCACTTAATGAGAGAGCACAAGGTATGAAGAGAAGTTTGTGAAATTTCTATTACATGGAAGTTTCCTGATCAATTCTCATCAACCATGGCAAGTAGTTTATAAATATAAACACTGAGTTAAAGATGGATTGTTCCTAACATATTATTATCAAAACCACACGGGAAAAGGAGAGAGGATTATAATTTATCCTCTTTCTCAAATAACAATTTCTTCTTTTCCATTTTCTATTATTACCTCTGTCATTTCCGTATCCATTTCTTCATTTTTAACCCTACTGTTAGAGAATGCAGTTTAAACTGTTGCAATATATATTGCCTTAAAAAGTTAAAGTCTGGGGTTCCCTGGGTGGCTTAGTGGTTTAGCACCTGCCTTCAGCCCAGGGTGTGATCCTGGAGTCCTGGAATCGAGTCCCACATCAGGCTCCCTGCATGGAGCCTGCTTCTCTCCCTGCCTATGTCTCTGTCTCTGTCTCTCTCTCTTTCTCTTTCTCTGTCTCTCATGAATAAATAAATTAAATATTTTTTTTAAAAAAAATTAAAGTCTTGGGTTCCTAGTTGGCTCTATCAGTTGAGTGTATGCCCTCAGCTCAGGTCATGATCCCAGAGTCCTGGGATCCGGCCCTTCATGGGGATCTCTGCTCAGTGGAGAGCCTGCTTCTCCCTCTTCCTCTCCCTCCCCCTGCTACTGTACACACTCTCTCACTTGCTCTATCACTCAATCTCAAGTAAATTAATGAAACCTTAAAAAAAAGTTAAAGGGTATAATTAGTAGAACTTATCCAGGTCAAGCCCATTGTTCAAGGAGAGATAAGAATGCCACTTTATGCTTTCATTTTAATTAATTAAATTAATTAAACATATAGAGAGTTCTCCACTGTTAATAAAAAGGTTGTTTTAATTTGGGTCTGTTTTTGATAGATCAGAATGTTATGAAAATAGGGTCTAGATGGCACTTGCTAAAGAGATCCCAGCTTCTGCATTTCTTCCATGTATCTTAGTAGTATTTATTACACAAGCCTTATAAAGTTAGGTAGATTAAGAGAGCATACATTTAGCTGATTCTGTGCAATAGAAGTATTTTTATGTGATGGAATACTGGAGAAGCTTCTTTTGTAAAAATTCCCCAGGAAAAGCTCCATAAGTTAGCCTTTGATAATACTAGTGGGAGTGGTCTTTAATCTATACCAATAAGGTTCACTTAACAAGGTACATCTCCACAAGGAAGCTTCCTTCTTCTCAAGCTGAAATTGTTCCATTGTCTGGGTATTACTTTGCAGACCTGTGAATTAATGTTTACCACCACCTTCATCAGATGAGGAACACGAGGAATTAGAGAGGATAACATCATATCCAGGAGTGGATAACTCAGAAAGACCACAAACATCTTGATTTCAAGGCAGTGATCTTTACCTTCATTTTCCATACACCTAAATGTTTTCATGTCCTTCTCTGAATTAATGCAACAAACTCCTTCCAAGTGAGAAGCCCGACATGGGGCCTGAACTCATGACCCTGAGATCATGACCTCAGCTGAGATCAAAAGTCAGATGCAGGGATCCCTGGGTGGCGCAGCGGTTTGGCGCCTGCCTTTGGCCCAGGGCGTGATCCTGGAGACCCGGGATCGAATCCCACATCAGGCTCCCGGTGCATGGAGCCTGCTTCTCCCTCCGCCTGTGTCTCTGCCTCTCTCTCTCTCTCTCTCTGTGACTATCATAAATAAATAAAAAATTAAAAAAAAAAAAAGTCAGATGCATAATTGGCTGAACCACTCAGGTGCCCCCAGAATGCCGCCTTATAAAAAGACAAAAAAATAGTGTAAGTCCACAAGTACACATGCACACACAGGCATACTCTCTCCCTAAAAAGGGTGGTTCTGCACTGAGCTATCCCTCCAATTGCTGAAATGAGAACATACCCTGACACTTAGGGAGAAAGTCAACAGTAGGACTTCACCTTTTGGATCCAAACATAGTCAGTCTTCCTGAGCTAAGCTAATTTGAAAAGATGGTTTATGTTGCAGAAAGATGCTCTTGAGAATGTTAATTGGGGGAATCTAGCAGAATAGGAGTTTTTAAAACCATGAATAAAATTAAAACAATGACTATTAAATAGAAGTTGCATTTACTCTGACATCAGGTGCCATCAACTATAGCAGTCTGGATTTTCCCAGCGGGTAATTGTGTTGCTCACAGTCAGTTGTCAGAACCTTCCTGCTCCTCAGTGTGAAATTAGTAATAGGAAAATGAAACCAATGAGCTGGAATCTAGTTAGAAAAGAGAGAGAGAGGGAGAGAAAATAGTTGAAGGTAAGTATAGCTTATAAGCCTGACTAGCTGTGATCCAAACATCAAATTTTGAGGGGTGAGTTTTTTGTTTTTTGTTTTTTTTTTTGGTTTGGTTTTGGTTTTGGTTTTGTTTAAGCTTAGATTGACTGATTTGCTGAGCCTTTCCCTAAGAACTAACTGCTCTTGGGTCAGATTTCTCTGACAGCATACAGCAAGTGGATATGTTTTCCTTAATCTCCTAAATTTCACACCATTCATTTTGGCCCACCACCAATGCTTTTTACCACATTTAGGTATTTTGAAATTTTGGTTCCATTATCCAATGCAGGAATTTCCCTCTCTATTTTAATACCAGCACTTAAATCTAGGATGCCTTCAATCACATTATCAATTAACATGGCAAGCAGAGTGAGATGAATGGGAGAGTCTTGTAGCTCTCCACTGGAAACACCCTTCAAGGTTGACAATGCTCTAGGTCTACATGTTGCACATCATTGTCCAACCAGCTGTGAGTCTACCTTAGATGGCCCTCCTCTAGCTCACTTGTCCCCTCAATTTATCATATGATATTTGGGGAGATTTTGTTAGATGCATTGCTAAAATCCTATAGTAAAGTGCATTGTTAGTCCTTTAATAATACTTCTTTTTTTAAAAATTTTATTTATTTATTCATAGGAGACACAGAGAGGCAGAGACATAGGCAGAGGCATAAGCAGCCTTCCTTTGGGGAGCCCGATGTGGGACTCGATCCCAGCACCCCAGGATCACAACCTGAGCCAAAGGCAGATGCTCAACCACTGAGCCACCCAGGTGCCTCTAGTAGCACTATTTTTTTTTTTTTAAATACAATTACTGGAGTGCCTGGCTGGCTCAGTCAGTAGAACATGCAACTCTTGATTTCAGGGTTGTGAGTTGGAGCCCCACGTTGGGTATAGAGATTAGTTAAAAATTTAAAAAAATCTTTTAAAAATGCAGCTACTTTATTGGGCTCCTTACTGAACCCATGTAGCCCTTTCATGTTCACTTCCCTTTTTAAAATGTTAACACGTCAGAATTATAAGCCTCCATTACATGAATAAATGTTGATAAATCCATTCAATGGAATACTTTACCAGCAATAAAAAAATAATCTATTGATAAACACCACAACATGGAATAAATTTCAAAATTATTATGCCTAGTTATAACAGTGCGTTGACTTTATTATTCAGTTTATATGACAGTTGAGAAAAAGCAGTAACTACAGGGATAAAAATTAGAGCACTGATTGCCAGGAGCCGGAGGAGAAGAGGGTTGGCTGACAAGGAACATGAGAAAATGTTTTGGATAATTGTAGTGGTTGCACAACTTCATGGCTTGTCAAAATTCAACAGTCTATATTCCTAAAAAGGATAAATCTTACACTATGTAAACTTACACTTGTACCTGATTTTTAAAATGACCCATTTCAGGGGCACCTGGGTGGCACAGTCAGTTAAGCATGCCACTCTTGGTTTCTGCTTGGAGTTGTGATCTCAGGATTGTGTGACAGAGCGCAGCTCTGAGTTTAGCAGTCTTCTGGAGATTTTCTCTCTCTCTGTCTCCCTACCCCTCTGTTCCTCCCTAATCTCTTTCTCTCTCTAAAAATAAATATTTTTTTTAATGTCCCATTACAAGAAACTTGTTAAGAGATGAATTAAATATAATTTAATAAACTAGAATTCCTAAAATCTATCTCTACCTTCCTTCCCCCACTCTGCTTTGATTATTAAGGCAAGTTACTCTGATCTCTTTCATACCTCTCCTCCCATCTTCCAGAATTTTCAAAGATTACCTAATAACCCCAGTGTCTCAGAAATACATACCTGTTTTCTTGATCCTGAAATAGGAGTTTCCTATATTTTAAAAAAGTCTCAACTCTATTCATTATATCATTGCTAGTTTTAAACATTAAACTCTTTGAAAAGAAAGCAAAGCATCTTAATTACCATTTAATCTTTCATATGCTAACGTAGCACCATCTCCCCTCCAAACCTTGAGCCCTTTTCTGTAGTATTTCTCTTCCCCATTCTTGGAACCTAACTTCACACTGAATCCTACTACCCTGGGCTTCAAAGACTCCCAAATGAAGCCAGGGAAACTTTAGCCTTTTGTTAAGTCAATCATTCCAGACACTGAGATATCCCCCTAAACACACACACACACACACACACACACACACACACACATTTTCCCCTGAGGCTCCTGCCTCAGTAGGTCACCAATTGCTAAGTGCTGGCTGTTCACAAATGTAAGGAAGAATGTAGGTTGATGGTAGTACTGTTCCCAACTCATTTCTGTTTTGTTGTTGCTGTTTGTTTGTGGTTTGTTTTTAACAACTCTTTGTATTTTTTTAAATGAGACTATAACTTTAGATTACCAATTTACAGTAAGAGCTCAAACTGTAAAGTTTTAGAGATACATTTAGTATCTTATTTGCCACTATCTTAAGATCTAGCATACTTTGATTATCACTTGGGCTGTGAGACCACCTATATGACTCCTAGTCTTCTTCCTCCCTTTGGTGACTGACATCTTACCCTCATCTGTCTTTGTCTTCCCATGGTTTTTTCAGGCTCCAGTTTTATAATTGGGGAAGGAGGAGAAATATTACTCCTTTCTCCTAAAAATTCTATTTAAGTTCTCTCATCACTTTGGCAAGCTTCTATCCTTTGGCAGGAACACATCTTTCAATGTATTAATCAAGGGACCAGGAAACTAACATTTTTTTTTCAGTATCATCCAAGGAGCTTTGATGGGTCAGTGGACTTTAGATCAGCTGAAATGTAGAGGGAGGACAAACAGAGGTGCCCAAGTGGGAATGACCATCACAGGTTTGGGGATAGAGAAGAGAGGAGCCTGAGATAAGCCTTTCAACAATAAGGAAGTAGAACACGTGATTTCAAAGGGGGGGAGGATGGAGGCCTGAGAAATGAAATATGATATGAAATCTGATACAGCATTTATATCAGCTACCAACTTCAGCAACAATTTTTAAAATCTGGCATGAAGATGACACATTGAGCACAAAGCTAGATGTCTTTTACTTGTCTTGTTCATGAGGATAAACTTTTAGATGAGACTGAATTTAGAGGAACTTCTAAATTTTGACTACCTGCTTCAAACTGCCATGGCTATTATTTAACCCAGGTAATATTTGCTTGTGAAATGCCCTGTCCTATTAATCTGATGAAAATATATGCGAATGCCAAGTATAACATCAGTATTAAGTCTGTGTCTGAAATATAATATTTTCTAAAGACAAAAATTGATCTCCATTACCAAAGATTTTAGAGATTTGACTAACAGATGACCTCAGTTTATTTTCTGTCTGGGACTGAAAGTTGGCCTTATCATTTCTGGGTTGTTGTTTTTTTTTTTTTTTTCCTATAGATTGTTATTCCTTTTCTCCTTTTTGTATGTCACTATGAATGAAATATACACCTATTTTTCTGGAGTGGTTGGGGCTAATAGAATAGCATAATGTTTCCAGAAATTCCTTTTAATCCTGTGATATCACACTATTTTTCTGTGTGATTCTAATACAATTTTAGATTACTTTAATTATTTGGATTAATAAACCTCACTGGAAACTGCTAGAACAGAACCTATCTTTTGATTATCATCCTATATAGTGTACCATGTATGTTTTTTGATATGCAGGTACTATTAAATGAAGGAAATTAATACAATCTGCGTAAGGTTTTCCATGTCGAAGGATAACATTTCAAGCAGTTACTTCCTTTTTTTAAGTTTTGTTAATTTTTATTGAGGTATAATTAACACATAATGTTATGTTAGTTTCAGGTATACAACATAAGCAGTTACTTTTTTCATTTGAAGATTCCATCATCAATTTTAGATTTCTGTGTTGAGCTCAGGGTCTTGAAATTTCCATAACCTTCTCTCCATGTCCTGGGTTTAAAGAAGAGCATTAGTGCCTGTTGTTTAAAGGTTGGGGTTGGAAAGAACTTGCAGGTGTCCCAAGTCAGAACATTGTCATCTTACAAAGCCAAATAACTTCTTCTGGATTGCAAAGTGCCTCAAGTCAGAGCCAGTGTGAACACCTGGATCTCAGTGCAGGGCAAAGATGACAATGCATCCTGCTGACGATCAGTGCATATTAGAGAAGCAAGAAAGGACATGAGCCAAGAAAGGAGCCCGGCTTAAGAATCTTTCATTATGGTGACAACTCTTCCCCACATGGAGAATTAAGGTATTTCTATAGGCCTACCCACGTGGTACTTGATTCTTAAAAACCCAACCTTAAAAAATATATACATACATACCCCAATCTTAGAAAAATGAGTAAGAAGAATTCTCCTCTTCCAGGCCTACATGCCTACAGAACAAAATTTAAGAAACTAAGCTAAAACTGCCAACAGACTGTGACTTCTAAAAAAAAAAAAGGAAAAACATGTCCACATCCTAAGAACATAAGTGCAAAGACAATACAGAATATTCGTTTTCTTGGGCAAATTACTTAACTTCTCCGAGCATTAGTTTCTTTATGTGTAAAAATGGAAATAACAGTACCTAATTTTTAGTGTTGTTTCCAGGATTATATAGGGTGATACAGAATAAAGCATGGAGAACAGGGCCTGGTATATGGTAAAAAGGTGTTCAGTGGTAAAAAGGAGTTCAAAACAGGAATAAAGCATAAGCAGAGAGGCAGTTTGTAACCAGAGCCAAGCATTTAGACATTAATGAATGGCTTCAGTCAGTTGTTTTTTGGATGCAGCCATGATTAATTCTTCCACCACTCCAGTCAATTCCATTTGTTGTCCAGGTTCCCTGTTAGATCTTAAAGCATATGGATTGATTCGCTTCTAGTTATCTCATTGAGGAATGGAGCTGAGGTTAGTGTTCCTGCTCAGCAAGGCAAGATACTATAGCAAGGATATGCAGATGCTTGAACTATGTTGTCTTATATTTCAAATCTTTGGTGTGCATCGTTGTCTAAGCACTGACCACTCTTATTTTCCAAATTATTGAAGACTGAAGATTTTTTTCCTTTTTAATAAATGTAAATTATGACCTAGGCACAGGGCAGGCTTTGTAAAATGTTCAGATGAAAGATGCTATCATAAAAAAAAAAAAAGAAAGATGCTATCAACCATGGAGTTTAATGTGAGACACGCAGAAAAGTTTACTCTTACCATGAATGTCCGACAGCCAACAATATCTACCATTTATTGAACACTTGCTATATAGGTCTGGCACATCTTGAGCCCTTGTATGGACTAATATAAGCAATTCCGTTTTATAAATCCTATTATTATCACCAGCACGGCATATTAGCAGGCTGCCTTGGACCCTAAAACCCTCCTTTTGCATTGTTATAAAATCTCATTGTTTTTGCTCCTAAAGATTACACATACCTTAAGAGGGGTAACTAGCTAGGTAATGTATTGCGGAGGATGATATTTGTCTTATTTAAAAACCTCTAATGTCATAACAACATTACTAGGAATTCTGAGCAGTTACCAGCTTTCTTAATTGAATGTATAATATGTGTATACTCCATTGCATATAACATATGCATAATACATGCCAAGCGTATCTTCCTATGTTATTACAAGATGTTAATTATGGGAGCAACCCGGCAGAGTCTCACTTCAGAAACAGTTGACCAAATGAACAAGCTAGGTGGGTTCCATTCATAAGAGTCAATTTATAATTACATTATTTTTCAGCTTAGAGATGGTATTTGTCATGATTAGAAGGCTTACAGATGCTGAAGTTGCCAACAACATTCCTTATATTTTCTCATTATTTATGATTATTAATTAGCTCCTAAAACCCAAACATAGAGTGGCTTACATAAGGTAGAATTTTATTTTTCTCTCATTTAGGACATTCAAGGTGAGTTGGTTACTTCCATTTTGTTCTGCCCCCACCACCAAGGTGGTTATTTTCATCTGCAGAGCTGCCTGACTATGTTGGGAGAAAACAAAGAGCAGTCAACTTCCTTTGAAGCAGGTGGAATCACATACAACACTTCCCCTCATGTTCTGTTGTGGGAAGGTTGGTCCCATGTACAAACCTAACTACAAGGAAAGCTTAAAAATGTAGTCTCCAGCTAAGTCACTGAGTAGCCAAATCAAAGTTTGTTACCATGAAGGAGAGAAGAATGAAGTCAGAGGAACAGCTAGCCATCAAACACACCCATTTTTTATTTCTTCTTATGTGTTCAATGCTCATACATGCATATATGCCATTCTTAAAAATGAGATGATTCCCACACAGAGAATGTTGTCTTTTTGGCTTTCTTAATGAGATAGAGAATCAGGGCCAAAATCACGTATTAAACAATGAGACTTGCTGATCACTAGTGTATAAAAAGTCTATCAATGACAAATCTTCTAAATGCGTCCTGAATTTCTTATGATCAAAAGCAATACGTTGACTTGTGTTCTTTCTTCCATAATGCTTGACACTCTTTAGGAATACAATAAATGCCTGTTTAATTGAATGTTCTGGCTCAAATGGTTGTTCTGTATCATACTGTAAGTTGTTCATTTCTTTCTCCCTACCACTTCTCATTTCCAGTTTGATCACTCATGGCTTTGGGACTCCAGCAATATGTGCAGCCCTAAGCACTTTCCAAACAGTCCTCAGTGAAATGCTGAACTACTTGGAAAAACACACTACCCACAAAAATGGTGGAGCGGCGGATTCTGGCCAAGGACATGCCAACTCGGAGAAAGCCCCCCTGCGGAAAACTTCAGAGGCTGCCGTGAAAGAGGGCAAAACAGAAAAGACAGACTAGCTACATCAAACAGAATCTATTTCTAGAGAGTCTTGCTGCTGATATTTTTTCTAATATATATATCATTGAGGGTGATTAATCTTCAGTGGACCAAATCTCTACCCTCCCCCAACCCTCCATAAAAAAACAAAAATGGATATGAAAAATGAAACAAAAAGGACAAAACCCAAAAAAAAGAAAAAAAAGGAAAACAGCAGTGTAACTGTGTGATGAAATTGTCACTTTTTAATTTTATGTTATGATAAACTCTTTTTGTGCACGTAATTTATTGTTCCGGATTATATACATCACAGTTTTTAAGCACTTCTGGACTCTGGAGAGGCAGCACATGCTTTTTCACATCTAACTAACTGATGCACTTTCTTATCCAGCTATGTAGTTAGGGATTAGAAAGCATGACCAACTGGAATCTACCACCAGTGCTTACAGCTCCAGTCTTTCTTCACTTAATTCCCTGGTAACATTAACTAGACCAGTCTGGCAATTAATCCATCAATAAATGCTTTGGGAACTGAAAAGGGCAGTCACGAATCTTTGTCCTGGGAAGTGACAGGAATTCTAAAATTTTGGTCACCCCTAGCCCACTTAACTACCAGTGCCTTCGTGGTATTTAAAAATTCCAGAAAACTCTGCCCTCTTTATGTATGAGCATTTCCTCCCCACCATAGAACCTCACCTTGCCCATAACTAAGAAGAGCTAGCATAATATTGAAGAGATAAGAGATGAACTCTTCAATTCATTTTCTTCACATCCCCAACCTAACAGTTCAAGGAAACAGACTTGCACTTAGGAGTTTGGGGCAGGATGGATACAGGAAAGGGTAGCTTTGCTACTCTTGGGCTCCTGAAGGAAAGCAGTGTTGTTGTGTTGCCTGGAAAAGCATGGAAATAGGAACAGTGATGTTTCCAGGAGTCCTCGCCCCTCAGAAACAGGAGAGGAGCCCAGGGGACTAGCAGCGGAGGCCCCTTGAAGCGCTGGTGGCCAGTGATTGTGTGGTTAAAATAAAAGCCCTTCTTTTTCTATCTTTGTGCTTCTTCTACATGCCGGATGGCTATGTTCTAAACCTTTAGAGGCACAGAAGCATTCAGGTCCGTGTTCAATAAAGAAGACAAAACCAGAATGATCAGAGAAGACTTTTGCTTTTAAGATCCTTCCTTTTTTAGAGCTTGTTCTTATACCTTCATTGTCCTTTAGTTAAGACACTGAAAACAAAAGGTTCCTGGCTACAAAGGCCAGGGGCTAATTGAATGAAAGTTTGGTCCATTTAAACCTGAATGTGTTAAGAAACCTGACTGGTACCATCGTAGTGACCTTTCTATTGTTAACAATTTTCAAACTTCTAGGCAAATTAAGATGTAGGTCATCGTCTATGAAAAAAAATATTTTAATAATATATGGACTCCTGATATGAGTTTAGCATGAAAATATTGTCCTCTTACTAACACATTTCAGTTACTTTCAGAAAGTCTCTGCCATATTATAATCCCATGGGGAATATTAGTATTATTTTTAATTGAGAGGAAATTACTCAAGATTTTTCATGGAGAGAGCACACAAAATATTTTTACCTAACAATAATTCTTAAAATCATTTGATCTTTATCTTCAATCTTGTACAGAAAAGAACCATAATCAATGAAACTCTAAATTTTCTAGACTAAATTCAACTAAGAGAAGACACTACTAAGGAATTCTATGATAAAGGAGTTTTATAGTTACACTGTAGAAGAGCTTAAAATAAATGTAAAAGTAATTAATTGTGATTTCATGTGTTTATATAGTTCCACTTTTTTTTTCATTTTACCATTATTCATGGATTAAACATTTTTTTGAAATAAGATAGAATAAAGCAGGGATTCTGCTGCAGTTCCAAATGTCATGACAAAATAAATGATTCCATTTTACATGAAATTTCCCATATTGTAAAATACACACATGAAATAAAAATGATGAATATTTCAGTTTAATAAGTAGTAAGAAGGCTCTATACAGATAATACAGGCTACTGATTCCTTAATGAAATTTCCACATTAACTTTCTTTTATTCCTTTTGTTATTAACAATTACATATGTATTTAATATGGCATTTTGATATGCATATCTGCTAGATATTTAATGTAGTTATATACCATGTCAAATGTTCACCAATAATCAGATGAAAAATTAGATCTGGATTATAGTACCACCTTCTCCACCCATAGTTGTGACTAGCTGGGGTTCTTAACACCTCAATGGGGTGTTATTATCTATTAGCCTTGGAAACAAAAGTATAACTATAAATAACTACAGTGCATATTATTTACCAGGATTCTGGGTGTCTTAAGAGCCTTAATGGACAACACCCATTATTTAACTTAACCAGCCATTAGGCCATAAATGAATTGATGGACTGGTCATGTTTAGAGTCATTTATTATCATAATCTAATAGACATTGTTAACATACCAACTTTTGCCTTGTATATAATAGGTACTCAACACTTTTTAAATAAATGAGTAAATGAATGTGTGTGTGTTCTTTGTCCAAGATGGGCCAAAGGACCTACTACTTTTTATTTTTTTCCCCCCAATACCCATTGCTTCAGTCTGGCTTGCTTCTTCCATAGTAATTTATAAATAACTCTTTTTATTTGAATAAGATAACATTTCCACTATATCACATTAGTTTCAGGTAGATATATTCAATATATAACAATAAAGAAAACTAGGCAGGTATCTGAAGTTTAACAAAAGTGAAGTTATAATCAGTATCGTAATTTATGGTAAAGAAAGGTAGCTCGTAAAAATCTGTTTTATTCTCAGTGTTTTAATAAGCAATAAAGCAATGGAAAAGTTTTTCAGGTTAACTATTACTTGCCCAGAAAAATTGTCCAAATCTTTCATACTCACCCACAACTAATAAATGTACAGTTTTCATATTTAAAACTGAAATATTAAGCCAAATTCCTAAAAATAAACATCTAAGACTGTTTCAATAACCAATTTAAATGCCACCTTTATGGCTTTTTGTTAGAGTTACCATTTGACTTAAGCATACTGGTTCTAGAAAAAATAAATGAAACCAAATTACTCTATATTTTTCTCCTCTAGAAAGATCAGAGCACTTGGTAAGATTCCTAGTCTATTCTCCTGCTCCCTTCTTTTCAGATTCTTTAAGAATAGGGATAATTCTATCTGGTTTTGCCATTCCTTTTTCCTTTTCCTTTTTGGAAGGTATATTCTCTGTAATGTCTAGGACAGAACATGACCCTTTAGCACAATATAAGCATCCTGACCCTACTCTGACAGTGATAAAAATTTGACCTTCTGTTGCTTTTAAGATAAATGTGTCGATGAATTATTCTTGTTAATGATAAGTAAAATAATATAATTCCATTTCCCCATATGTTCTTCTTTTTATGCCTTGCTGGAGGCATTTTAGAGCAGCACAATTTTAAAAATGTATCAGAATCCTTTATATGAGGATCATACCATGTCCTTACAAAAGCCAAGTCAATACACAAGAGGTGGCATGGCCTAGTGACTAAGAGCATAGATTCTAAAGCCAAATAATCCAGTTCAAATCATCGCTTTTTCCACTTGCTACTGTGTGACCTTGGGAAAAGTGCTGAACCTCTCGGTACATCCATTTTCCCATCTGCAAAATGAGGATACTGACAGATAACCTACTCTCATAATTATTGTCAGAACCAAAGAGTTAATGTATCCCATCTGCTAAGAGCAAATAGGGACATAGTGCTGTGTGAATGTTAGCTATTGTCTTTAATACTTAAACAATTTTTAAAATCTAGGTATCAGTTTCTTCTCAGTTTATTGGACCCTTTCTATATGCCAGGCTCTATCCTAGAGGCTGAAAATACAGAGTAGAATAGAATTTTTTTTTGCAAGCTTCTCAGTCTCCTGTGAAGACTGCAGCCATTAGAATATGGTAAGTATCCTAGTGAAAATGTGTATAAGTTGCCCCAACACAAACCAGAGCACTGTCCAGGAAATTGGGGAGGAGGGTGTCAACGGTAGAGGGGTGGGGGTTATGATCAGAGACAGGGAAAGATGATCAGGACAAGAGACATTATGGTTCTGGGTGAATTAAAAACGTTTGGGGCAGGATGCTATTTTGAAAACTAACAGATGCACCTTGTATTTCTGGTTATTCCTACCTTCCTCCACATTTTTGGGCAGCTAACATTTTGCCTGTACTGCCTCAAGGCAGGAATGTGACCCAGTGGAATGCAGGTAATGAAAGAGTTGAACTTTTGTATAAGTTTGCAGTTTTAAAGTCTTAGACCCTAAGGAGGAATTGAGGTTTAAAAGCATCTCAGTCAGGAGTATTTTCTTTCCTGCACACACACACACACACACACACACACACACACACACACACACACTGGAGACCAGAAAATAGTCCCTAAGATCAAATTTCTGCCATATTAAAAATGAAGGCTCGCATATAAAAATTATGTCACATTACAGAAAAAAGAGTCATTTCTCATATATTCAAACTAGCAAACAGACGTTCATACCTACTACACTTAAAAACTATACTTCAGAGGGATGCCTGGGTGGCTCAGCAGTTGAGCTTCTGACTTTGACTCAGGGCATGATCCCGGAGTCATGGGATCAAGTCCCACATCAGGCTCCTTGTGTGGAGCCTGCTTCTCCCTCTGCCTGTGTCTCTGCCTATTTCTCTCTGTCTGTCATGAGTAAATAAATAAAATCTTAAAAAAAAACTATACTTCAGTTATTTCCCATTTACATCACAGAAAATTCAAAAAGAACAAGACAGGAAATTTTGAAATAGTAATCCCTATAAGAGGTAGAAAAGAAAAAAAATAATAAACGTATACATGTGAGTTATTGTCGAAGTTTGATGTAAGTTTCAAAGCTATTCTGTGTTTAACATTGTATTTCCTCAATTATTTCTTTCATGTTAAGAAGTATTTGGGGAAAGGAGCCTAAGGTGATATTTATGTTTAGTGTTCCAAGTCCAATCAGGATGTTCTTGCTGTCATTAAAAGTTAACAGTATGCATAAATGTTGGGATCTTTTATCTTCTCACCCCACGCATTCTCCAGGGGCAATATCACCTTGTACCATGTTTTTATTTGTGGCAATGACCAATAGCCATCTAATAAAGTCCAATGTGCCTTTATCCAGGGTATATGTCTATGCAGGGTTTGGTGAACTTTTTCTGTAAAGGGCCAGATAGTAAATATTCTAGGTAATGCAGGGCATGTGGTTTCTGCTGCAATAACTCAATTCTGCCGTTGTAGCATGAAAATAACAACATACAATATGTAAACAAATGCAGGTGACTTTTCCAAGGAATCTTTCTTTACAAAAATAGGTACTGGGCCAGCTTGATCCTGAGGATTGTAGTTTGCTAAACCCTGACCTAGATTACATTTCTCAGCGCTTCTTGATGTTTTGTAGCTATGTGCTTAAGTTCGTTCCAGTAGAGGAGTGGAAGTGATATTTGATACTTCCACATTTTACAAACAAAAAACAGCCACGTACTTGCCTCCATGTTATGTCCTCTTCTACCAGCTGCCTGAGATGATGATGAGTCCCTAGAATAAAAATTCTCAACCTTGGCATTACTGACATTTTGGGCCAGATAATTTCTTATTGTGAGGGGCTATCCTGTGTGTTGTAAGATGTTTAACAGATCCTTGGTTTCTACACTAGATGCCAATAGCATCTCTCCTAATTGTGACAATCAAAATTGTCTTCAGACGTTGCTAAGTGTCTCCTGGGGGACAAAAACACTTCTATTTAAGAACTGTTTTAGAGATGTCAGAAACACAAAATGGAAAGCATCTGGATCCCTGAATGACCATGTGGAAGAGAAGTACATGTAAATCCAACCTACACTTCTATCACGTAAAGCCACTGAAATTGTGGGGTGGGTAGGAGTGTCTATTTGCTACTGTTCAGTAGCCTAGCTTAACATAATGCTGATGCATTACAGATCCATATCATCATCCCAGACTATCCATGTAATCAACTTTCTATGGGTATCTCCTTATGAAAAACAGCATCTACAAATATATATATATATATATATATATATATATATATATATCAACATATATCAAAATAGTGGTTTGTAATCAATCCCCTCTCTCAATCAATCTTCCCCTTCTTGATTTTTCCATTTCTGTTAATGATGCCCTTATATAGTTGCCTAGGACAAAAACCTGTGAGTTATCTTAATATTTCCCTATCTCTACCCCTTCCTACAGTTAATCACTAGGTTCTGATAAATTAAAACAATAATATTATAATAAATTAATTTTTCAGGACCTAGTGATCAACTGTATGTGAAAGCCATTTTCCTAGTTTAAGGCAACATCCACTCATGACTACATTCTTGCAATAGCCTTCTAATGGTCTTTCCAGCCTACAGCCCTGCTCTTCTTTAGAAAAATCATTGTAAAAAGTAACTCTGATTTGCACATCCTAAATAAAACTCTCCAAGGCTTGCTGTTCCCTTAAAGTCAAACTCTTCTAGAAGACATGATATCCTTCTTACCTGGTCTTTGGTCCCCCCTCCAGCTTCCTTCAGCTTTATCTTATATCTGGGCTTCCCTCTTCGCAGACAGTCCCTCCTCTAGCCCACCACATACACACTTGATAGTCCAGTCATATCAAACCTCTTTGAATTCCTGAAACTATCCACAAGCTAAGATTGACTAGTCATCTAAGCTGCGAACATTGGTTCTATCTAACCTCCGTAACCAAGACAGCTTCTGCTTATGTTACAGGTATCAGCTTAAAAATCACTAAGTCAGTGCAACTACATAAGTTTTCTGTTGCACATAACATGTCACCACAAACTTAGTAGCTTAAATTAGCTTCCATTTATTAGTGCCATTCATATAGGTCACAAGACCAACCAGGCTCAACTGGCTTTCTGCCTGGTCTCTCGTTAGACTGAACTCAAGATAAAAGTGAGGCTGGGCTCTTATCTAAAGCTCTATGGAAGGGACGCCTGGGTGGCTCAGCAGTTGAGCATCTACCTTCAGCTCAGGGCATGATCCCGGAGTTCAAGGATCGAGTCCCATGTCAGGCTCCCTGCGAGGAGCCTGCTTCTCCCTCTGCCTATGTCTCTGCCTCTCCATGTCTCTCAGGAATGAATAAATAAAATCTTTAATATAAAATAAAAAAATAGATGGCTTCCCTGGGGAATTCTATCAAACGTTTAAAGAAGAAACCATACCTATTCTACTAAAGCTGTTTGGAAAGATAGAAAGAGATGGAGTACTTCCAAATTCGTTCTATGAGGCCAGCATCACCTTAATTCCAAAACCAGACAAAGAACCCACCAAAAAGGAGAATTATAGACCAATATCCCTGATGAACATGGATGCAAAAATTCTCAACAAGATACTAGCCAATAGGATCCAACAGTCATTAAGAAAATTATTCACCATGGCCAAGTAGGATTTATTCCCGGGACATAAGGCTGGATCAACACCCAAAAAACAATCAGTGTGATTCATCATATCAGCAAGAGAAAAACCAAGAACCATATGATCCTCTCAATAGATGCAGAGAAATCATTTGACAAAATACAGCATCCATTCCTGATCAAAACTCTTCAGAGTGTAGGGATAGAGGGAACATTCCTCAACATCTTAAAAGCCATCTACAAAAAGCCCACAGCAAATATAATTCTCAATGGGGAAGCACTGGGAGCCTTTCCTCTAAGATCAGGAACAAGACAGGATGCCCACTCTCACCACTGCTATTCAACATAGTACGGGAAGTCCTAGCCTTAGCAATCAGACAACAAAAAGACATTAAAGGCATTTAAATTGGCAAAGAAGAAGTCAAACTCTCCCTCTTCGCCAATGACATGATACTCTACATAGAAAACCCAAAAGACTCCACCCCAAGATTGCTAGAACTCATACAGCAGTTTGGCAGTGTGGCAGGATACAAAATCAATGCCCAGAAGTCAGTGGCATTTCTATACACTAACAATGAGACTGAAGAAAGAGAAATCGAGGAGTCAATCCCATTTACAATTGCACCCAAAAGCATAAGATACCTAGGAATAAACCTAACCAAAGAGGTAAAGGATCTATACCCTAAAAACTATAGAACTCTTCTGAAAGAAATTGAGGAAGACACAAAGAGATGGAAAAATATTCCATGCTCATGGATCGGCAGAATTAATATTGTGAAAATGTCAATGTTACTCAGGGCAATTTACACGTTTAATGCAATCCCTATCAAAATACCATGGACTTTCTTCAGAGAGTTAGAACAAATTATTTTAAGATTTGTGTGGAATCAGAAAAGACCCTGAATAGCCAGGGGAATTTTAAAAAAGAAAACCATAGCTGGAGGCATCACAATGCCGGATTTCAGGTTGTACTACAAAGCTGTGGTCATCAAGACAGTGTGGTACTGGCACAAAAACAGACACATAGATCAGTGGAACAGAATAGAGAACCCAGAAATGGGCCCTCAACTTTATGGTCAACTAATATTCGACAAAGGAGGAAAGACTATCCACTGGGTGAAAGACAGTTTCTTTAATAAATGGTGCTGGGAAAATTGGACATCCACATGCAGAAGAATGAAACTGGACCACTCTCTTTCACCATACACAAAGATAAACTCAAAATGGATGAAAGATCTAAATGTGAGACAAGATTCCATCAAAATCCTAGAGGAGAACATAGGCAACACCCTTTTTGAACTTGGCTACAGTAACTTCTTGCAAGATATATCCACGAAGACAAAAGAAACAAAAGCAAAAATGAACTATTGGGACTTAATCAAGATAAGAAGCTTTTGCACAGCAAAGGATACAGTCAACAAAACTAAAAGACAACCTACAGAATGGGAGAAGATATTTGCAAATGACGTATCAGATAAAGGGCTAGTTTCCAAGATCTATAAAGAACTTATTAAACTCAACAGCAAAGAAGCAAACAATCCAATCATGAAATGGGCAAAAGACATGAAGAGAAATCTCACAGAGGAAAACATAGACATGGCCAACATGCACATGAGGAAATGCTCTGCATCACTTGCCATCAGGGAAATACAAATCAAAACCACAATGAGATACCACCTCATACCAGTGAGAATGGGGAAAATTAACAAGGCAGGAAACCACAAATGTTGGAGAGGATGCGAGAAAAGGGAACCCTCTTGCACTCTTGGTGGGAATGTGAACTGGTGCAGCCACTCTGGAAAACTGTGTGGAGGTTCCTCAAAGAGTTAAAAATAGACCTGCCCTACGACCCAGCAATTGCACTGTTGGGGATTTACCCCAAAGATTCAGATGCAATGAAACGCCGGGACACCTGCACCCCGATGTTTATAGCAGCAATGTCCACAGTAGCCAAACTGTGGAAGGAGCCTCGGTGTCCATCGAAAGGTGAATGGATAAAGAAGATGTGGTTTATGTATACAATGGAATATTACTCAGCCATTAGAAATGACAAATACCCACCATTTGCTTCGACTTGGATGGAACTGGAGGGTATTATGTTGAGTGAAATAAGTCAATCGGAGAAGGACAAACATTATATGGTCTCATTCATTTGGGGAATATAAATAATAGTGAAAGGGAATAGAGGGGAAGGGAGAAGAAATGGGTAGGAAATATCAGAAAGGGAGACAGAACATGGAAGACTCCTAACTCTGGGAAACGAACTAGGGGTGGTGGAAGGGGAGGAGGGCGGGGGGTGGGGGTGACTGGGTGGCAGGCATTGAGGGGGGCACTTGACGGGATGAAGACTGGGTGTTATTCTGTATGTTGGCAAATTGAACACCAATAAAAAATAAATTTATTATTAAAAAAATAAATAAAATAAAATAATAAAATAAAATAATAAAATAAAATAATAAAATAAAATAAAATAAAATAAAATAAAATAAAATAAAATAAAATAATAAAATATAAAGCTCTGGGGAAGAATCCACATCCAAGCCCATTCATTTGGTTGGCAAAATTCCAGGAAGTTAGAAAAAACTTCTCCTTTTAAATGGCTCACATGATTAGATTGTGTCCACCTGGGTGATTTCTCTTTTGATTTATTTAAAATCAACTGATTAGTAGCATTAATTACATCTGTAAAATTCCTTTATCACCTAAGTTGTAATGTATTTATGAATGTGATACTATATTATATTCAGAGTACAGGGGATTAAGATAGAAATCTTGGAAGTTCATCTTTAGAATTCTTCCTGCTAAAGAGACCTTCTCTGATTCTCTAAACCAAGTTGCTTTTCTCTCCTTTGTGCTCCTCTGCTACCTTTTATCCTAGGCATGTCACTTATTAAAGATTTTTTCCATAATCTTTTAATTATCTTTCCTACTAGATAATCCCCAGTTTCTTTAACTGTAAAATGATGATAATTATAGTATTTACATCATTGGGTTGTTATAAGAATTAAATTTTCCATATAAGGGGCACCTGGTGGCTCAGTCAGTTGAGTGCCTTTGGCTCAGGTCATGATCCCAGGGGTCATGGGATTGAGCCCCAGGTTGGGATCCCTGCTCCTTGGGGAGCCTGCTTCTCGCCTGCCTGCTGCTCCCTCTACTTACACTCTCTCTCTCTCTGTCAAATAAACAGAATCTTTAAAAAAAATTTTTTCCATGCAAAATAATAATAACAGTGTCTGAAACATAGTAAGTGCCCAAATGATGTTAGCTATTAATGTATTACTGCAAATAGTGGAATTGTGTTGGTTTTTAAAAAATTCTATTTATTTAAGTAATCTCTGCACCCCATATGGGGCTTGAACTCACAGCCCCAAAATGAAGTCTCATGCTCTTCTGACTGAGCCAGCCAGATGCTCCAGTGGAATTAAAACTAAATATCATTAGGTTTTGAAGAGGGAATCATATATCTTGCCTGTCTTTGTAATTCCAGCAACTAGTCCAGTACCTACCTGGCAGGAACAAATGATAGGCAAAAGAATGAATATGAAATTCAGTGTTAATCCAAGTTCTATAGAGAAAATATATACTATACTCTGAAAGAAATGGTGACAAATAATAAATTACTGGAAGCTCTAGGAGTGTTTTGGATTCACAGTGCCTGAGTGGAAAGTGCTAGGCACAAAACATCTTATGCATTAACACAGAAAGTCATTATCACACTCAACTCTCCAGTGTATAAATCCTGGAAGCACATTGTTAAAACTACAATTTTAAATAAAAGAGCAATGGAAAATAAAACTGACAACTTATTGTCTCATCTACAGCAAAGCATTCTTTGTACAAATTATATCCTCAAACACTACTGAAATCTATATAAATGCTTATTGTTCCTAATTATCCTAATTATCTATTTGAAGCCTATTTACTAACACAGTAGATTTTTTTTTTTTCTGAGGGTAGTTGAGGGGGTATAGGAAGGCTGCATTTCCTTTCTGGCTTCATAAATGCTTTCTCTAATTAGTTAACTTCCATTTTAGAGTGGATAAGTTTTTGTTTTCTTAATGAATGATAGAATTCCACTGGAAATTATAGTGTTTTATCCTAGAGGTTATAAAGCTATTATAATGACTTTGCGACAGAAGACTGTTGTAATGCTTTTACGGAAAGGGATTTGGAGAAGATTGCCTGTAACTTCCTTAGAATGTGAAGGAAAAAGCACCCTGTGTTCAGTGCATACCATATATGTTTTCCCCCTGTTGTCTGGCTAAATTTACTCTATATGATAGTGTGTATTTAATAGACATATGGACATATAATTCCTGGAACACATAATGATAACTGGAAATTCTGGGTTTCATTGCAAATTGGTCAAGTTAAAATTCTAATTATCAGCAACAAATCATATTTAATCAACAAAGACTTTATTGAACCCAGAAATTTTTATTTCTTTTATTTTTTTAACCCAGAAATTTTTAAAATAAAATCCTTTCACAGCCTTTATCAGAATGAAGACCAATTAAACTCATTTACTCATTCAACAAATATTTATTGAGACTTGATATATGCCAGTTGCTATGCTAATCATTTAATAGAAGATGTTCCATACGTTATGCACTAGAACTTCAAATCTTTTTCAGTCCTTTAGTTTTTTTGGTCTTATTTCTTCAAGATTCATGGGGATCCCTGGGTGGCTCAGCAGTTTAGCGCCTGACTTGCGCCCCGGGCATGATCCTGGAGACCTGGGATCTAGTCCTGTGTCGGGCTCCCTGCATGGAGCCTGCTTCTCCCTCTGCCTGTGTCTCTGCCCCCCCGCCTCTCTGTCATGAATAAATAAATAAAATCTTTTTAAAAAAAAGATTCATATTATTTTCAAGTCCTGGATCTGAGAACTCCTGCTCATCTCCAGTGATTATAAGTAGCAATTCCCATTATGTATTTAAGTCTTGATCACAGACTAGAAATACTTTATTTTATGCATCTATTCATTTATGCTTCTAGACTCTTCAAAAATAAGATTTAATACAGCTTTCAGGACTCATACAAATAATAAAATACTATAAGTTAGAAATAGCTGAGAAATAAAAAAGCAAATAAATGGTAAAGTAATAAAAATAGAGCCAGAAATGAGACTAATAAAAATAAAATTATGAGTATTTGCTACATACAGGTGGATAACAAATTTAACTCTGAGCTTTCTTTTTTGTTTTGTTGTGTTTTGTTTTGAGAGATAAAGTGGGGGGGGGGGGAGTAGAGGGAGAGAGAGAATTTTAAGCTGGCTTCATGCCCAGTGCATAGCCCAGCACAGAGCTCAATCTCACACCCCTGAGGTCATGACCTGAGCCCAAATCAAGAGTCAGACATTTAAATGACTAAGCCACCCAACACCCTTTAAGTCTGAGCTTTCTAATAGCCATTGAAAAATGGAAAAGTTGATCATTTATTCAGTTCACTGTGTTTTGTTTAAGGTTAAAGCAAAACAGTTGCTCAGCAGAAATATAACTGACAGAGGGCAAAAAGAGTTTTCAAAGGAATCCTTGGAAAAAGGTGTATGAACAACATTCTTTCAGCAGATTGGAGTTTCTCAACCTTAGCACCTTTAATGTATTGCCTGGATAATTCTTTGCTATGGAGGTATGTCACATGCATTAGAGGGTATTTAGCAATTCCTGGATTCTCTCAATTTGACGACAGTAGCACTGCTCCCTTAGCTGTGATGACCAAAAATGTCTCCAGACATTGCTAAATGTCCCTGGAGGCCATGCCCCTTGCCAAGCTTTGTCCATTAAGAACCACTTTAATAGGTCCCACAAAAGAAAGACTGTTTCTTAGACAAATGGCATTATAGCAAAACATAGTTCAGTGAAAACAAGACCCTTTTTGGTCAGAACAATAGTCCAGTTACTCAGCCTTCTACTGGCCTGACTTAAGCCTGGGTTATATTTAGAGTAACTGATATACATCAGTCAGTACTTAAAAAAGACTATTCCTCTCAGCTGACCTTCTAATGAATATTGGGTTGCAGTGACTTCAAAATTGTCCTTCTAGGGAAATACTACTTGATATTTTGCTTATTGATATATTGATGATCCTAATTATCCCACCTTCCTGTACTCACAACCCTTTTGGGGTTTATACTAATAGTACTACCATCCAGGATTATGGTGAGGATTAAGTAAGCAAATGCATGCAAATTGCATACTAGAGAGCCTTGCACATAGAAAGTTATTTTGCGGGCAGTTTGGCAAAGTGTAGGAGTGAGGGGGTGCTGGAGTCAGACTACTTCAGTTGGAATATGGGCTCAACCACTCCTAGCTGCATAACCTGGAGAGTTCCATAACCTCTCCAAATCTTGTGTAAGGTGGGATAAATAATATAAGGAGAATTAAAAGATAAGTCTTGTGTCATACTTAATATATTCCTGACTCACAGTAAACATTCATTTATCTATGATTTTATAAAATTAATTAATAAGTAAACAAAATGGCAGAGATTTAATTTAGACAAAGGTGGGACAAACCTCTCTAATGGATTGGGGAACAACCTGAAGGATGAATAGTATTTAACCAGTCCAAGGGGGAAAGGTACAGCATTCCTGGTAGAGGAACAGTATTATGAGTGGGGAGAGAACTTGGAGTTTATAGGAAGGGTCAGAGGTCAGTGAGGTAGCTATACAGCAAGCCAGTGGCAGGTGAGTCAGGAGTAAGGGTTGTAGAAATGTTCTGGGCTGCATGGCCCCACAGAAGATCCTGTATTCCATCATGAGTACAATAAGCACCTACTGAGGTCCTTTCCAGAAACTGGGGAAACCAGTTGAGGTTTTCAGTCATTGTAGCCTCTTAACATCTACCGTTTAGACCACTTATCCCACTCTTTCTTTTTTCTTCCAGCTTGCTTCTAGTTGGAAAGCAGATAGGTGATATGGGGAGCTTGAAAATAAGTGTTTTAAATCCTTTTTCAGGGATGCCTGGGTGGCTCAGTTGATTAGGCATTTGCCTTCAGTTCAGGTCATGATCCCAGGTCCTGGGATTGAACCCTGTTTCTGGTTCCCTCCTCTATGGGGAGCCTGCTTTTCCATCTCCTGTTCCCCCTGCTTATGCTCTCTCTCTCTCTCTGTCAAATAAACAAAATATTTTTAAAAATCATTTTTCAATAACAATACAAATATAATTTTTCAGAGAATATCATCATACTAAAACAACGTTGGGGACGCCTGGGTGGCTCAGCGGTTGAGCATCTGCCTTAGGCTCAGGACCGGATCCCAGGATCCAGGATCAAGTCCCACATCAGGCTCCCTGTGAGGAGTCTGCTTCTCCCTTTGCCTGTGTCTCTGCCTCTCTCTTTCTCTGTATCTCTCATGAATGAATAAATAAAATCTTTTAAAAAATAAGTAAATAAAATAAAATAAAAACAACATTGATACCAAATTTAAAAATCTGTGGAGTAGAAATGGATTTTGAATTGGTTGTGATGCATGTGTAATTCATATTGGATCAAAACAAACTGCAATATTCTAAAAATCAAAATATAATTTGTATATGCCAGGATCCCTGGGTGGCTCAGCAGTTTGGAGCCTGCCTTTGGCCCAGGGCTTGATCCTGGAGTCCTAGGATCGAGTCCTGCATTGGGCTCCCTTCATGGAGCCTGCTTCTCCCTCTGCCTGTCTCTCTCTCTCTCTCTCTCATGAATAAATAAAATATTTTTTAAAAAATTTATATATGCCTGAAACTAATATTAAAAATAACAAAATCTTATTAGAAGGGCAGGTATGTGCCCATGGGACCAAGTGATCAAGGAGTATAGGCAAGATCCCAAGGGGAAACTGTAATATTTGCCCAGCCCTCAGCACCCATCCTAGCCATCAGACACAGCGATACAGATGTGAGCAAGGTGATGCTCATCTTCAAAACACTTGCTGATGCCCCCAGTGTAGACACCCAACCAAAGATCATCATGGAGCTATACGTTTCAATGTCCAAG
This sequence comes from Vulpes vulpes, assembly GCF_048418805.1. NCBI lineage: Eukaryota > Metazoa > Chordata > Mammalia > Carnivora > Canidae > Vulpes > Vulpes vulpes. Next base: position 147,317,920 of record NC_132780.1, read on the forward strand.
TTTTCTAATTCTTGGAAGGATGCTTGTTGATAGTGGCTCTGACAATCAATTAATTTATAAACATTAGCAACATCATCTTTTATCTTCAGTGTGGATTCCTTAGAAAGTGAATTTGATGTTTTAGACATATTCCAAGTATTTCTGGAAACAATACTTGAGTGAGTTTTTTTGTTTTTGTTTTGTTTTTATTTGAGATATAATTGACATACAACATTAGTTTCCGGTCTGTGGAATAATGATTCCATATTTGTATATATCGTGAAATGATCACCACAATAAGCCTAGTTACCATCCATCACCATTCATAGCCAAATGTTTTAACTGAACTTAATTTTCCATGTAGACAAAGTCCAGGGTTACCTAGATGGCTCAGTTGGTTAAACAACACATTTCTGATTTCGACTCAGGTAATGATCTCAGGGTCATGAGATCAAGCCCAGCTTGGGCCTGGCTCCACATTCAGCATAGAGTCGGCTTGAGATTCTCCCTCTTCTCTCCTCCCAACCTCTCCCCATGTACATGTACATGTGCATGCTTGTGCTCCACCCCCTACTTTTAAAAGAAAAAAAAAAAAAGAACTACCACCTTGACCATTTTATAAATTGATTTTTAAGGAAAAATTTATTTCTTTTTTTAACTTTTAAAAATTTATTTGACACACCCAGAGAGAGAGAGAGAGAGAGAGAGAGATCACAAGCAGGGCGAGCAGCAGGCAGAGGGAGAGGGAGAAGCAGGCTATCCAATGAGCAGGGAGCCCAATGTGGGACCCTGAGATCATGACCCCAGCTGAAGGCAGGCATCTAAATGAGCCACCCAGGCACCCGGAAAAATTTATTTCTGAGTACATTTTATCACACATAGTTCTTATCATTTTACTTAAGCACACAAATTCAACATAAGCAGAAAAGGCAGCCTTGAAATGTGCTAAAAGGTGTAAAAAAAAAAAAAAAACTCCAAGTAGTCATAAAAGGGAGTATATAGAACCCTCAAAGCTCTTAGTCTGTTTGAAAACATGTCTGTAGACATGTTCTAATCTAATGTACTGAGGCCAGCTCACTTTGTAGACCCACTAAGGATACATCCAAGTATACTATTTCTAATCAAAGAAGCAGATGAAGTCTCGGTCTTACTTTGGCCATATGATAATTTTGTGGCCCATGCTTTGAGTTGACTAAAACAAAGATAAACCTCCTGGGAGATAATTCTGCATGGGTCTCTTGTGTTTCCACACATTTTTTGTACTGACTGCTTTCATCTGAACTAGCTCCTTAAGGTTGTTTATATTGTGAACAGGGCCTGAAAAATAGATACTGTCTCCCTCTGAAGCAAAGAGCAGGACAGCCTTGGAAAACAGAGATGATACCTCCTGCTAGAAGACAGGAGAGTCATGCTTTTTTTTTTTTAACTGCCTTCTACAAAAGATTTATGTTTTATAAACGTGGGTTTCCTCTCTTACAACACAACTGACTGTATGTATAGGTATCAATTGGCCCTCTTCACATTGTCTTGTGTGACCTAGGAATTGGCATAAACGGTTACATTCTGGATACTGCTATTATCATGAGTAATAAACTCTTTTGTCTCTGACCTATGAGTCTCATGTCTTCTGCTAGCCTCTGTGCAACTGTCATAGGCTAAATTATTAGCTTCCAAGTAAAGTAAAATCTCAGACCATTTACAGTTCTTGACAAAACTATCCCCTAAGGATGATCTTCCAATTTATCTCTTCAAATGAAGCTCCGCATATAGGGAAATTTAATATTTTATTCATTGATGTATCCCCATCACCTAAAACAGTGTCATATATGAAGTATTCACTTAAATATTGATGAATAGGTTAATGAAATTGAAAGTGTTTTTTGGAAAACCCATGAGGGTTCTTACAAAAAAAAATTTCTGTCAATCTCAAAGTAAGAGTTCGCAAGAGAAAATGGTACCCTGTACCAAAGCATATTTGGAAAATATTTCTTAAAATTTGAAGCAATTCCGGGCAGCCCAGGTGGCTCAGCAGTTTAGCGCTGCCTTCAGCTCAGGATGTGATCCTTGGAGACCCAGGATCAAGTCCCATGTTGGGTTCCCTGCATGGAGCCTGCTTCTCCCTCTGCCTGTGTCTCTGCCTCTCTCTCTCTCTCTGTGTCTCTCATGAATAAATAAATAAAATCTTAAAAAAAAACTTGAAGCAATTCCATTTAAATGAATATTAGCTTCCCATGACTCTCGTAACAAGTCCAAATACCTTAACAAGGCATAGAGACCATTCACTGTTTGCCTCTAGCCCCACCACCCACCACACTCATTAGAGATTCTGGGAAGAGTCTGCTCATTCTCAGCAACCTGAGAAGGCAAGTATTACCACCTAGATCTTGCACTTACTTGAATGCTCTCTACCCAACACCTTCCCTTTTCCTCTCCCACCTATGAATCCTTTGCCCTTTAGTTTACATATCACATCCTTTGGTAAGCATTCTGTGATATCCCTCACCACTTCTAAAACTATCATCTAAACCAAATTAAATCCAATCAGAGCATATTCTTCTCCCATTCAATCCATATCATGTGACTATATTTACTTTTTTCATAGCACTTGCCACTATCTGAAGTTATTTTATTTGTTGAATGATTTATTTCCTGTCTCCATAGAGGTGGGGTACCTGACACAGAATAGGTCATCAGTAAATATTAGTAAAATAAATAATCAAAAGCTAAACAAAGGGGCAATATTATAATTCTTTCTTTTCACCAGAGGGTATTTGCAAATTTTGGGGGAGTATTTGCATTTTATTCTACTTTTAAAGTATAGTTGATATATAATATTATATTAGTTTCATATGTACAACATAGTGATTTGACATCTACATGCATTATGAAATGATCACAATAAGTTTAAGCTACCATCCGTTACCATGTAATTCTTTATTTACTATTCTCTCTATTCGTTTATGATCTCTACTGGACTGTAAAGTCTACAAGAGAACAGAGACCTCGTCTACCTTATTCCTACAGTGCCTGGGACAGCAGAAAAGTTGGTGATGAAGATTGTTACATCAATCCCCTCAAACAAACACTAAGGTAAGAGGAGCTATTTTGAGAATTTGAAGTTGGAAGGAACCATAGATGGAATAGGATCCAGTCTCTTAGTCCTGTAAAAAATAAGAATTAATAGTATATTTAAGGTGATATAGTCTTTAAATCTTATCCACGATGCAAGCTGCTGTGTATATGACTTTGCTCAGGAAACCTTTCTTTCTTTCCCATCGTGGCTTGTCCTTCCCCCCTCATTTCCAGTTTCACTTTCATGGTGGCCAAGAAGCAGCTAAGAGTCTGTAACACCAGGATACGTCAAGGAGTTGTGATCTGCAGGAAAGTCTAGATCTTCTTACTTCTTTTACTTTTTATCTTCCTAATTAAAAATTGGCACAGCAATAACCACGGTGGAAGGAAGGACAAGGGAGGTGTGGGTATTTGTGGATGATAGAGATTTATACACATGAGTGACAGAAAATGAAAATATGATCTAACAAGTAGTAAGATCAAAGAGCAAGGACCAAGAAAACTTTCTGCATATCCTATCACATTGACAGGTTTGGCATGTACCAACAGCGTTCGGGAAAAAAAAAACTATCTATGGAATTGGGGCTCTGGAAAATTACCTCTGCCCTAAAAATGCCTCTTAAAGGTATTTTAAAATGTTTCTTGAATGACTAATAAACAAACTAACAAAAAACAAATAAATAAATGAACTTATCCTCTAAATATTTTAGTGACTATAAGGCACGGTTTTACTTTATTAAATAAACTAGTAACCCTACGGGAAGATTTATGTTCCCTATAACCTATTTCACAAGGAAATACAATACAGATAAAATATTAGCTAAATGTAGAAGATAATTAACAAAGACACTTGAAAAGCACAGGATTGTGTGGCGATGAATGCTTTTGAATTACACACCAATTACCAACTCCCTAAAGAAGAAGAAAGTTACAATGAGAAATAATTTTTTATCCTGATTCATAACCCCCACTTATCCTCTAAATTTGTTTTCGGCAAAAACTCTCACGTTACTCTCAAATTTATCTGAACACCAAACTTCTTTCCAACTATCAGCAGGAGCTCCCAAGGCCTTGATAAGCTAGAGCGTGTATTCTACTGCCCTCTGCTGGAAGATGGGGTGAGTTATCACCCATCAACTAGATTGCCAGAGCCCGCAGAAGAAAAGGGGGCTTTCTCTTTATTTATTCATTTAACAACTTGTTATTTATCACTTGCTAGCTGTTGTAGCACTTGATCCAGATTATAGATGGTAGGTAAGAATATTATCTAGAGACAGTCTTGAGTATATCCTGCAACTAGATAGATGTATTTACGGAACTAGGCTAAACTACAAACCTGCAGAATAAAACTGGGATAACACTTAAAATGATAAGCATTTGATGAGTTAGGAATATGGAAGGAGATGATCCTACATCATGTCCAGATAACTGATAAACTGAAGCTGCTCCACAGAAAGAAAAGGCCTATGGGTAGAGCACAGGAAAATTGGTGTCAAATAATAAACAAATAATACACGAGTGGGTAAAGACCTTATCACAACAATTCTTTAATACATTTCTGTATTGACTTATGAGCCCTACTGAACTGCTGAGTCCAAGAGAACACTTAACATTTGATAAATAACTGCACACTACTGTGCCTTAGTTCACTGACCTTTAAAGTTTTTACTTCAACATGACAAGTCGACTGAGGGTGACAGTGTGTTTATGTGTATGTGTGAATTTTCTTCAAATATGGTTTTTAGATTTAATCACATAATTTTATCTGAACCATGGATTTCATTCAAAGTTTACAGAAAGAAGGTTTATATGAAATATAATGGCTTAAAACTCTAATCAGTCTCACTTTGGGGACATGTTGTCTGTTCCCTTGCCAGCTACTGTTGATGCTCACTTTTGAATCATGCATCTTGACTCACGGATTGTGTTTGGGCTTGGACACTGGCACGGCAATGTTATTCCAATCACTGGGCAAGGAACTAGCATGGGTTTCAGATTCAAACAAACTTGGGTTTGAATCTCAGCTCTAACGAAACATGTAATAACTGTTAAAGCAAACATCTGCATAATATGTATCATGTACAAGAGCCTTCTGAGGGAAGTACTATTATAATCCTCATTCACCAATGAGGAAACTAAGGCACCAAGAGCCATAAGTAACTTTTATGGACTTAAGTCCCTGAATCAGTAGGTGGTGGAGTCAGGATTCAAGCCCAAGGCTCAAGGTTCTAGAATCCTTGCTCTCAACCCCACATTATGCCACCTCTCTTCCCTGAGTCGTATTTTCCTCATTTATAAAATGATAGTAAAAAGGGGCGCCTGGGTGGCTCAGTGGTTGAGCATCTACTTTTGGCTCAGGTCGTGATCCTGGGGTCCTGGGATCTAGTCCTGCATGTGGGGAGCCTGCTTCTCCCTATGCCTGTGTCTCTGCCACACTCTCTCTGTATCACTCATGAATAAATAAGTAGAATCTTTTTTTTTTTAATTCACAGTATGGACACATTTATTTCAAATAAATTCTCTCTCTCTCTCTCTCTCTCTCTCTTATTTCTACTACTACTATTACTACTACTACTACTACTACTACTACTACTACTACTACTACTACTTACAAACTGTCATAGGACCACCTGAATCTAAATTTTCTGAAGTCTTTGTTAAAAAGAAAATCCCTAGGCCCTACTCCTGATTTATAGAACCATGATGTTTAGGAGTGAGCCTGGGAATCTGTACTAACTGTGCACTCCCCCATTAAAGCACCCTCAAGTTTGAAAACTACTGTCTTAGAACAGGGAACTAAGGTTAGAACAGAGAGGGTGCCAAAGGACACCTCTGATACCTGCATCCCCAGGACTGGGTCTGTTCGTTCTTCTCCCACCATCCCTCTACTCCCAACCACTATAATGTCTCTCTCCTTCCCTTTCTGTCTCTCTGTTTCCTTTTTACCTTTTCTTTTCATGGTAAAAACGGGAGCTATGCAGGCTAGAAGAGACCTATGAATTTCAGAGCAGTATTTGTGAATGTGTATGAGTGTATACTAAGGCTCATTTGTTCTAATTGAGATTCAGTATCATGATACCTTTCCAACACTGGCAAAATCTGCATGGAAATCACTAGGTGGTTTGGGGTGAATTAATCACATAGAATGATGTCATCTCAGGACTTTGTAGTGTCAGTGGGTTTCAAAGGACTCCTCTCTGTCCAGTCTGCTGAGAAAATGAATCGGAGGACAGAAAGAAGCACAGAAAAGGCACCTGTCCCCCTCAAGTAGTTCAAGCACTGCCAGAGAATCCAGGATAAAGGAAAGATGGAAGGTAGGAGATGGAAGGGCTAATTGAGAGTGCTGTAGAGGACCATAAAAATGTAACAAGCTGAGAGAAGATGGAACTCCCATGGGGCATTGGAAAGGGAGAGAAAAATACCTTTATGTCACATGTGCATGACATCCCTGGCTCTTCTTTCTCCATCACTTATCTATGACCAAGATGGGTAGTCACGGCCCTAAGATGGTTTCTCCTTCCACTACCTGAAACTTTATATACACCCACAGTGGCTGTGAAGGTGACATTTTTCTACCTCTGGCATTCACATCTTAAGTAATGGGGCAATCTCATGATTCACCGAGATCTGGGCCAGTTCACTCTAATTGAACTAATTACCTATATTCAAAGAATCTACCTGTCCTAAATGCATAGAAAAAGTGAGAATCCATTTATTCTCATGAGTTGTTATTTAGAAGCAATGTAAGATTGGAGCCCACAGTAGAAATGTATTAGTTGCCAATCCTGGCTCATAAGAGCCCCCCTGGGTAATGTGGGTGTCCTCCTTAAAGTTTCTGTGGTATTAGGAGAGATTTCCTGGCACCAAGTCTCCAGCCTTGGTTACTCCAGTAACCGTTCCATAATATCTCCTCCTGTAGAGAATATTTACACTCTTTGGTTTCCTCTACCATTTGATGTGGTTCCTCCCAAGGATCAAAATGTTAATCTTCAGATCTTTCCTCATATGCCTGCTGCTCCAACCTGTAAAAGTAAATACCAAATGGGAAGGCGTCATTACTATACCTTACTTGTGAGCCACAAAATTATATGGTTCATTTATAAACCCTCTGGTGAAATAGGCTTTTATAAAGACTCCACGTTGGACAATTTGTGGGGCTTTCCATTTAACTTCAGGTTAGTTTCTGTGGTACAAATGAAGGCATTCCAGCTGCACGTGATATCTCTATTTGAAAAAATACTCTTACCTTGCAAGTTCTTACCCTTGCAAATATTCCATCTAAGAGTCTCACCACCTAACAATGGGATAATTATTAATATAGGGTTGATGGGTAAAAGAATCTGGTCGCCATTCCTGCATCATCAGTTTGCTGCACTTCAGGCAAAATTGTCATATGATTATACAAATTTATATAGTGATAAAGTCACGTTTATAGAGAATTCTTCACTTCTTAGAATAAATTATTAGCTTCCTTTTTTATAAAATGATTTTTAATGCTTCAAAAATATGCTTTGTTTCACAAACACAAAACAGCAATTTTACTGACCTATTTACTGAAGCCTCATTTAATCAGCTAAGAACATAAAATAAATAGGTGCTTCATATATATTTATGCATATATTTCTTTATTATACATTATAACTTCCATTTTTTTATTTGCTTCTTGCAGTCAGACTAAACTTCTTCTAGCACCTTCTTGAAGATATGTTCATGGTCCTTTTTAATAATGAGCCATATTCTTGTCTAGTCTCAAAAGCACCCATCCAGTTAATCAGTAAATGTTTACTGGACCTACTATGTTCTGGACACTCTTCTAAGTACTGAGGATCTATCAGCAGATAAAATAAACTAATGTGCCAACCCTCATGGAGCTTGCATTCTAACATGTGTTGCTGACGGAAGAGAAAGATCTAGGAAACATGTTTTAATTCTTATTGTCCAATTTATTTTCTATTAATTATTTCATTTGTTAGCCTCACGGCTTTCCTTCCTATTAAGTGATTATTTTGTGGGATACCTTTTACCTGCTTCATTCAGGTGTTTTGAAATCTAATAAAGCACCGTGGATACAGAAAGCCATGTACACAAAAGAAAAAAATCCCACATATCTATGGGATATACTGAGGGATAGAGCCTTTGTTTTCCACCCTCAGGGAAGCTTTAATCTTGTCCAAGGAGATGGCCATGCCATGAAAGATATAAGGACGTTTAATTACTAAACTGTGTGTTGCTGATCCCACTGCAATTGGAGAAATCAGCGAGCACCTGACTCACTGGGGGCTAATTCAAGGAGAAGGTGAAACTTGGACTGGTTCCCAAACAATATTAAAATTAGGGAGATTAAAAATGAAATCTGAGGGCAGCCCCGGGGGCGCAGCGGTTTAGCGCCGCCTGAAGCCCAGGGGGTGATCCTGGGGACCCCGGATCGAGTCCCACGTCGGGCTCCCTGCCTGGAGCCTGCTTCTCCCTCTGCCTCTGTGTGTGTGTGTGTGTGTGTGTGTGTGTGTGAATGAATAAATAAAAATCTTTGAAAAAAAAAAAAAAGGAAGTCTTCCAGTTCAGGGTTTGATGCATTAGCTAGCCAGTGGAGGGCAGCCCGGGTGGCGCAGCGATTTAGCGCCGCCTTCAGCCCAGGGCGTGATCCTAGAGACTCGGGGTCAAGTGCCACGTCAGGTTCCCTGCATGGAGTCTGCTTCTCCCTCTGCCTGTGTCTCTGCCTCTCTCTCAATCTGTGTGTCTGTCATGAATAAATAAATAAAATCTTTAAAAAAGAAAGAGAGCCAGTGGAATTCTCAAGCATGAAGGAGAGCCATCGACAGTGCTGCCTTAGAGGAGGATCTGTGCTGGAGACTGATTCTACTCTAAGTTGCACTTAAGAGTAGGCATGTCCTGACATTGTCAGCCTCCCTCACTGCCTTCCCTTTCCAGACCTAGTGAACTCCTAGTGAACTTCTAAAGCCTTGGAATAAGAGAAGAAACATATGTGACCCCGGGATCCCTGGGTGGCGCAGCGGTTTGGCGCCTGCCTTTGGCCCAGGGCGCGATCCTGGAGACCCGGGATTGAATCCCACGTCCGACTCCCGGTGCATGGAACCTGCTTCTCCCTCTGCCTCTCTCTCTGTGTGACTATCATAAATAAATAAAAACTAAAAAAAAAAAAGAAAGAAAGAAAAAGAAACGTATGTAACCCCTATGTGTCAGAAGAAAATCATCAACCCTACACCTCTGGGTCTTCCATCTGTACCTATATGGGAAGATCCAAAAGGTGAAGCAAAAGTTTTGACTCAATCTTCCTCCACTAAGCTAAAGAACAATAACTTAGTCTTCAGCATATTGTCATTCTATAAGGCATTCCAAACTTGAAAAACTGGGGAAAAGATCATTAATGTAGGTTTGATATCTGAATATAATAAGTGCCTGGAGAAACTGTCTTCTTCAGAATCTCAGAGTAATATGGTCAATCAGTTTAGAAAGGGTTTAACAGAAAATCCAAAATATCAATGGCTTAAGTGAGATAAAATTTTATTTCTCTCATATAAAAGAAATTCATAGGTAAGCAGTCCACCCGCCTCTGAATTTCTCCAATCATCAATGTCCAGGCTCCTTTCATCCTTCACTTCCACCATCTGAGCCCTGGCTTCCATCTTTAAGATTCAATTCATGGTCCAGGATGACTGCTATCATACCCACATTGCAGGCAAGCGGAATGAGGAAGAAGAGAGAAAAAGTTAAATGTGCCCTCCTCCTTGGCTAAAAGTCTGCTATCTTGGAGCACCCTTCCTGAAGTATCACATACACTGCACTGATACTTCCCTAGTCATGGGACTCCATGATCAGCTGAGCCTGGGAAAGAGAGCCTTTCGGCAAGGTTTATGCCTAGTGGAACTGAGTTCACCAAGGCTATACCATAACTGCATTTGAAAGCCTGAGTCTTTACAAATGGGAACAGAACACAGTGAAAAATAGAGTGCTCATTGAGGTAAAGAACAAGATGTCTACATATTTTTCCCACAACTAAGCAAGAAGTCTAAGTGAGCACCAGCTACCAAAACTGGGCCTTTTTTTCCTGCCTGAAGCATGTGTTAATTTACACTTAACTCATATTTTTCAAATACTAACATTGTACCTCATGTGCTCTCTCTCTATATATACACATACATATACACACATATATACATATATGTATGTGTATATATGTGTGTGTGTATATATATCTCCTTTGGAGAATAAATTGCAGACATAATGCTTTATCCTTAAATACCTCAGTGTCTATTTCCTAAATTCAAAGACATTCTTTTATATAGCCACAGCACAATTCTCAAAATCAGGAACTTAGTATTGATAGAATACTATTTAAAATCTACACCTTATTTAGATTTTGCCAATTACACCAACAACATCTTTTATACCAAAAGTATCCGATCTCACATTGCATTCACTTGTCATATCTCCTTAATCTCTTTTAATATGGAACAGGTCCTGTCTTTCTTTTATGATATTAGCAATTATTTTATAGTATGGCTCTAAATTTTGTCCAGCATCCCCTCCTCATAAGGGAAAAAGAGAGACTAGAGAGGAGACACTGAGCAGACTCCATTTGAGCCAAATGATCAACATTAATATCACCAGCCATTGCACAGATTGACATCATTTGCTTTCTGATATGATGCAATAAGAACATATAATTTCTGTGCTATTCCTGACAAAAATGCATAAACTGAATCTAATGCCATTATTTTATTTCTTGTAATGTGCCAAAATCATTCAAGCAAAATAACTTCTTTTTCATGCTTTCCTTGTCTCTCTGTTGTAATTGCATGATGAACCATGTAAAATTATATCACAAATATTGAGTTCAACTACCTTATTTGCCTTAAGACCTAGATCATTTGCAAGAGAAGGGTGAGGGCTACAAAAAAGAATGCCAAGTATGTTTTCTTGCTCATATTCACATACCAGTTTCTGAGCTTCCAAAATGTGCTCTACCTTTTGTATCCAACTAATTATGTTCTCACTATTTCTCTGTATATAAATATGTAGACCCAGAATCTGGGATGTTGAAGGGAAAATTTAGTTCCCATCCAATGCTTCAGAATTAGAAAGACACAATATTGTTCATTGTGTTGTTTTTGAACCAATTCCTGAAATTGATTTAGGCTTCTCACTCAGATCAAAATATTTTAAGAAGATCTTACAGTATTTGTTAAAATGAATTTTCTATTTTTCCCACAAATGCCCAAGTATAACATTGCTATTATTTGCATAGAGAATGAAAGCTATATTTTTCCCATTGTCTAATAGCAAAGTATGGCAAAATTCAAATTTTCAGACCCATATGAAGTTTCAATCCTCATGAAACCCAAGCTATATGGAAATGAAAAGAAACATGTTTTCTTTATCAGCATTTGTTATTTATCTTCCTTCACCATATTTCATTCATTTTATTCCTTTCATTTTGTATCAGGGATTAATCTGTAATGTCTGATTTTAATTATAAATCCCCTTTATACAGAACTTTTTAAATATGATTTTTCATATAATGTATTCCTGACTTTAAAAACCGTGGACAGGGAATGTCAACAGCTTCTAATAACTTCCTTTTAAAGATTACATGAGTAATGATCCAGGGAATGGGGCAAATGAGAACCACTAGGGAAAAAAAATCAAAGAGGTAAAAGCAAACATAAATCAGTAAGTAAAAATAGAGCCAGATTTGCTTTCAAAACAGAATAGTCTCCTCCCTAGTAACACAAGTGATGCTTCTCACTCACTGCATGGGCCCAGGATTGTCCCTTAACCTTGCCATTCTTCCTGTTTTCCCTACAGAACAAGATTGATAACCAGACCTCTCTCATATTAGGTCAATTTTAGGTAGCCCTCCTCCCAATTATTATGGTAAATTAGTAGAATGTGTTTTTTAACATATTTTTAATGAACCACATAATGAAATTTCATACTAGGCTTTAGTATTTTGTTACAATTTCTCTAGAATATGGTTTTAAACTAATTAGGTAGTGTTATTAAAACAAAGGTGGTGTTATTGCTGCTCTTTTTTAATCAATTCACTATACATAATATTTGAGTGAGTTACTCTGCAGAACAAAGATATTTGACTACATCAGTGAGCCAATTATGCCACCATCCTATGCACATTTCTGGTCACCTGGAAAATTGAATAGTGGTTTTTTTTCTTTTTTACTTCCACTGAGTGAGCTTGTTGGCTAAATAAACAAATTATTAGATGCACTTTGGAAGTAGGGACTCTCTCCTTAGCACAATCGTGTTAAGAAAATTCCATTTATTTCCACATTCCTGAAGATCTGCAGTCTCTCTGCTCAAAACTCAGCTCCAAGCTCTGGTCAGCTTCCCTCTGGCCTTGTACACAAAGGCTTCAGGTCCCAAGTACAGGGAAGTCAAGCTGAATCCAATTCACCTTAAATCATTTCATCAGCTTTAGAACTGCACCTTCAATATAACCATAAAAAATATAAGTCCATCAAATGTGCATTCCAATATCATTAGCATGGTTTCTCACTTGCAGTTTGGAGGACTTGGTTAGGATTCTTTTTAATATTTTCATAATGCCTGACATCCATCTCTCCTGTGCCTCCCTGTGTTTTTCCTTCTCTCATGCTTCCCTTAGGTTTTAGCACTACATCCACCTTTTCCTAGCAATTCTCTCTGATTAAAATCAGTTCTGACTAGTTCTGGCTTTCCCTCCTATCCATTTTCCTTTTAGACTGGGTCAAACATTTCCATATATAAGTGGGTTTCAACCTCATATATATTGTTTCCCTAATAAAATAAATATTCCCAGGGGCACCTGGGTGGCTCAGTCAGTGAAGCCTCTACCTTTGGCTCAGGTTGTGATCCTAGGGTCCTGGGATTCAGCCCCACGTCAAGCTCCCTGCTTAGCAGAGCATCTGCTTCTCTCTCTCCTTTTGGCCACCCCTCCCCCTGCTTGTGCTCTCTCTTTCTCTCTCTCTCTCTCTTTCTCTCTCTCTGTCTCTGTGTCAAATAAATAAATAAAATATTTTTAAAAAAAGAATATATTTCCAAAGGATAGAGGAATCCTACTGCAATGACTTCTCATCTCCAGATTGTGCAGTGGCTAGTGCAGGTTGTGGGATAACACATACACTTAGAACCTGGCCTGGCACAGAGAAGCCCCGATAAAGGGTAGCCATCGTCATCATTACCTCAGTGCACTGAAGACAAGTAACAGGCAACTAACAAATATCGATGCATAGTTCACTCATATATTTGATTTTAATTTTTGAGCTCCATTCTCCCATGGTTAAGTGACACACATCAATAAGTTACCAAGATTTGAAAACTTCATTAAATGATGAGCAGCAGCGAGTTAGTAGTGTTTTCATCAGTTATTCACAAGCTATCAGAGCACCTGGGTACCTCAGTTGATTAAACATCCAATTTCGGCTCAGGTCATGATCTCAGGGTGGTTGAGATCGACCCCAGCTTTGGGCTTCCCACACAGCAGGGAGTCTGTGTGTCCCTTTTCCCTCTGCCCTTCCCCATCCCTCACTCATTCACACACACTCTCTCTCAATCTCTCTGAAATAAATAAATCTTTTCCCCCAAAAGTTCACAAACAACCATCATTGCAGAACTATAATCTGGTTCAATCAAAAACAGTCCAGGACTGGATGCCTGGGTAGCTCAGTCAGCTAAGTGTTTGCCTTCAGCTCAGGTTATGACCCCAGATCATGATCGAGCCCCACATCAGGCTCCCTGCTCAGCGGGGAAGTTTGCTTCTCCCTCTCCATCTGCCTCTCCCCTCGCTCATGCTCTCTCTCATGCACTCTCTCTCTCAAATAAATAAATAAAATATTTTTTAAAATAAAATTTTTTTAAAAAAATAAAATAAAATAAAATAAAATAAATTAAAAAAAAAAAAACAGTCCAGAACTTCATTATTATTACATTTCTCAGAGGAAAGAGCAATTACGTTATCAATCATCACAAAACTTTCAAGAGAATCTGTAAATGTTAATGTGTGTGTTAGGGATGTGCTTGTGTTCTTGTGTGCTTTTAACTAACAGACCTGAGGAATCATAAGGACAGGTGCTTAAGCTGTTTCCATGGTGAGTATTAGGAGTGAATTGCAGGAGCAAATTTGGTGGAAGAGAAGAACAAAGAATTGGACGGTAGAGGAACTGAAGATTTGTCCTGGCCCAACCACTTTATGACCTTAGGCAAGTGATTCACCTTTCTGAGCCCTAAGCAAGTGATTCCTTTCTGAACTTGGCATAATGGTTCCTTATGTTCCTCCCAGTTCTAACGCTAGTCTTCAAAGTCCCCACACAGAACAGTTAGAACATTATTCAACCTAGTTCTTCCTTATAGTGGACTGCATTTAGTTGAATTGGAATCTATATTAAAAAACATTGTATGGATTTAATTTATATTAAAGATATAAAAGATATCACTCCAAAGCTACATTACAGAATTTTTTTTTCTCTCAGGTCTTCAGGGAAAGAAAGAGATTAACAATACTAAGGCTTCTCCCACGTTTTTGTATACCTCAGACTTGTTTGAGGATTCTGATGTAAGATCTTAGAAATTACAGTTATTCTAAAATGTCCTGTTTTGGTAGTTGGACCATCAAACCCTAGACCAGGGTTTCTCAACCTCAGGACTATTGACATTTTGCTATTTCTTTGTTCTGGAAATGGTCCTATATATTGTGCGCATTTTTTAATAATATTTTTAAAATTTATTTATTTGAGAGAGCCAGTGCGTTCAGAGAGGGGCAGAGAGGGGGAAAGGAAGGATGACACACTGGGTGCTGAGTACTCACTGCAGAGCCCAACTCAGGGCTCTATCTCACAACGCCAAGATTTTTGTCCTGAGCCAAAACCAAGAGTCTGACAATCAACTGAGCTCCCCAGGTCCCTGTCCTATGTAATGTTTAATGTTTAGCAGCGTTCCTGGTCTCTACCCTCTAGAGAAGCAGCACCCCACACCCCAAATTATGACAGTTAGAAAATGTCTCCAGATAGGAGCACCTGGGTGGCTTAGTCAGTTAAGGGTCGGACTCTTGGTTTTAGCTCAGGTCATGATCTTGCAGTCGTGAGATTGAACCCAAATCTGGCTCTGTGCTCATCATGGAGTTTGCTTGGCATTCATTCTCCCTCTGCCCTTCCCACTCTTGCTGTCTCTCTCTCTCTAAAATAAATAATATTTAAAAATCTTTAAAAAATAAAAAGAGGGATGCCTGGGTGGCTCAGTGGTTGAGCATCTGCCTTTGGCTCAGGGTGTGATCCTGGAGTCCTGGGGTGGAGTCCCACATCGGGCTTTGTGCATGGAGCCTGCTTCTTGCTCTGCCTGTGTCTCTGCCTCTCTCTCTCTCTCTCTCTCTCTGTGTCTCATGAATAAATAAATAAAATCTTAAAAAAAAAAAAGAAAAGAAAATGTCTCCAGATGTTTCCAAATGTCCCCTGGGGATGAAGGTCACAACCACATTAGGATCACTGCCTGGACAGAAAGCCAACAGCCTACCACATGCTGTATCTCTTTTATTTCCTTTCTATTCATTTCTCACTTTCTTTCTCCATTATCTTTCTTTCCTTTCTTCCATTTTAATTCCTTTTTCCTCCTCCTTTTATTCTCCTTTTCTCTTTTCTGTGTCTAATATATGTGACTTAGTTTTGCCACCATCTAACTGGCCCCTGGAAGTCAGAGAAAAGCTGACTCTGGGCCCTGATGAACACCCATAAAATAGCTGTGAGGTTAAGGGGACAGTTCTGAAGTCAAAGTCGGGCTCAAATCCTATTTCTGTCATTTACCCATTTTATGACAGTTTGGAAAGGTTGCTTAATCTCTTTGGTCTTTGGTTTCCTCATCTGAAAACTGGAGTGAGAATGTCTTTTTCATGGGCCTTGTGAAGAGTAAATTAAGTTAGCTCCAGTGCTTCATGTGCTTAGCTTAAGGCATGGGACATTGTGAAGTTTCAGTGGGTGGCAGCTATTATTGAATAATATGAGGTCACTAGAAAGAAGGACACCGTGTTTGATCACATGAAGAGATTTAATAATAGAGATCATAATAGAAGAGATCATAATAGAAATTGAAGCATTATTACTCTCAGTTGTCAAATACAGAGAATCTAATCAGTCCACAGAAAATAAATGTAAAGGGCAAAGTTAACAATGGTTATCCTTTTGAGTCTTTGTGCCTAGTTAAATCCACAAATTGCTAATTTAATTTAAGTGTCTATAACGTGAACATTTCATAAAGGAAGAGCTGCATTTATTTTCAAATGTAAGCTGTTGTTACTAGAATTTGTTAATGTAATAATCCTTCCAAAAGCAATGGCTCTCTTCTTCTTTTGAAGAAAAAAATAAGTATTGGCTGGAAACAATAGTTGAACTCACCAAATAATGTTCAGAGAAATTTTTTGAAACACCCTGATGCCAAAAGGCTAGAGCTGGTATGCTTCTATGCTTCAAATAGATCTAATATGGCTTGGAAAGCCTTAGACCTCTCTGGTTTCTGTAGCTGAAATCAGTTTGTTCTTTGGAGTCACTTGGATAAAAGGCCACTTTGCACCATCATCACATTCTCTAAAATTGTGTTTCTCATTTTCTGGTGCTGTCTTTATAACTAGATCTGAAATGAAAGGTATTTGCAAAAATGATATCAAGCTCACTGATTTAAAAAAAAATTTAAAAAGAGCCATTGCCCAAAGATACCAGGTTAAGAATAAGCAACAGTCAGATTTGCATTACAGAGTTGTGAAAATCAGAAGGGTCTCTGCCAAGTAAAGATCCTCCATGAGCGGCTCACCCGGGTGGCTCAGCGGTTTAGCGCTGCCTTCAGCCCAGGGCATGATCCTGGAGACTCGGAATTGAGTCCCATGTCAGGCTCCTTGCCTGGAGCCTGCTTCTCCCTCTACTTGTGTCTCTGCCTCTGTGTGTGTGTGTGTGTGTGTGTGTGTGTGTGTGTGTGTGTGTCTTTCATGAATGAATAAATAAAATCATAAAAAGAAAGTAACAGTGAAAGTTTTATAAAGAATCTTCATCTCTCTGCAGTTAAGTAACGTTTTGGAAAGGATTGCTTTTCTATTTGTTGTGTGCTTATTAAATCACCCAAATATTTTCTGCCCTTATTGTTGTTTTAAAATTATTTATTTTTTAATATACCTTTCTGTGAGTTAAGATGACACATTGTTACTGTAATATGGAGAGCAAAAAGATTTGCTTATACAAAAGAACCCAGAAATAAAAAAGTTACTGTGCATTGTTTAGAGCAACAAAGCTATAATAGCTTAAAGATTTTTGAAAATTGCTCAAAGGGAGTCTGGTTTGGAGTGTGATCATTAGATAAATCTTCTACAAAGGATTTATTTCTTTTAGGGATCAAATGTTTCTCAAAAATGGTTGTGAACAAATGCCTAAAAGGCCCTTCATCCATACTCTAAATAAATAAATTTACTTTTTTTCATTCTATAAAACCACCAACAGAAAATGTTAAATATGCGGAAAAAGTGATAATGACAGAAGCAAAACAATCAGAGACTGACAGACCAATAAGGCTATTGAATATAATTGCTGTAATGTTATTTCTACTAATAGAAATCAGATAATATATGCAGTACATGGAAACATGGGCTCAGTAAATGTGTACAATTCCCCATCAGATAACACTTCTACAGAAACAATGGGATCTTCTACATATATCACTCAATGCCAGTCCTTTACAATTATTAATCTGCTAAACTCAGAATGCTCAGCATCAAGCTGAGCACGTGGAGTAGAATCACAATATGGTGTCATTGGCAAGGACCTCCCGCCCAGCACTACCACATTCCTCACTGAGGTCATCCAGGCTCTGTTCGAATCCTGTAGGGATTGGCAGATTCAGCACAATCAAAGCTGCTTTGTCCAGTACATCCAATTTTTAGAGAAATGTTTTTTTCTCACACTGAGTTAAATCAACCTCCTGGTGTAACATCCTTCTACTGATCTTTGATCTTTATCGTTAGAGGAAGAGAATTATTTCACCTAAAATGCTTTGAGCACATTTGCACCAGCCACTTTGCTATATACTGACTATATAGCAATGAACAAAACAAATGCCAACTTCTTTCTCCATCTCTTCCTTCTTCTCCAAGACCAACCCCTAATATTAGAAGACAGAGTTGACATCCCTACATTTTCTCTGTTCTAGGATGGCTATCCCAGTTTTCTCAACTCTTTTTTCTTTAACATGGCTTCCAGGATTTTTAAAAATTGGATTGCTTTCTTTTAGAGACCTTTTGGTTTATCAATAGCAATCTCAAAGCAGGCCACTAAAGTGGAACACAGTGCCAAAAATTCAGTTTGATCAGCATATAAGACCATGGCATTGCAACTTCTCCAGCACTGAACACATGAACTTTACTAATGTAACCTGAGAGGTCACTCACTATCTGTGTTTACGAGTCTCAATAAGTTGTCAGATGGAATGTTGATGTGATTGTTGTGTTTCAGACACCATAAAGATCCCACGCAGTGAAAAACTTTTCTTTTCTTTTCTTTTCATTTTTTCTGAGGGTAAGAGAAGCAGGGATGGAAGGAGAGAGAGAATCTCAAGCAAGCTCCAAGCCCAGCACCCAGTGCAGAGCCTGATGCAGGGCTCAGTCTCACAACCCTGAGATCATGACCTGAACCAAAACTAAGAGTTGGATACTTAACCAAATGAGCCACCCAGGCGCACCAACTATAGATATTTTATTATCTTCCTCTGTCAGCCTCTGATTCTCCCCTTCACATATACCATTTTTGTTGCTTTTGTGTTTGTCAAAATTATGGATTTGGGGATTTGTTCCAGCATATTAGCCTGTCGAAATGTTTTTGATTCCTTATCCTGTAACACTGTATTGACTCTTCTTCCCAATGTTTAACACCTGAAAATAACGAACACATCTTCTATTTCTTCTTCTGATTCACCTATTTTTTAAAAATATTAGAATAAGACTAAGGACAAAGTCCCATGGAAACTATTGAAACTACTGCCTCACATTGGTTTCCATTAATCAATCACTTTGGGAGAGAATTACTCAAATAGCTGTAAACCTATGATGGTAGCAGTAGACAGAACATACCAAGTGGTTTTCTTTAGCTGGAGGCCATGATACATATTTTATATGTATTATTTCATTTAATCATCATGACAACCCCATCCAATGGTCATTGCTATGTACATGTTTCAGATAATTAATAAGTCTCATATATGGAAGTATGTTCAAAATATTCCAGATAAGGAAACTGAGGCTGAGGGACGTTAAGTAATTTTCCTACTAACCAAGAGAGTAAATGGCAGATCTGGAATTCACATATATCTGTCCCACTCCAAAGCTCATGTCCTTGGTCAAAAGACAAACTCCTCTCAAATACCATGGTATCACACAACTCAAGTTGGAGGAGCCAATGAGAAATTCTTGAAATGTGTTTGACAGCTCTAGATACATTATGTCCCTGATACTTGGTCTAGTAAACCTTAAAAAAGGAAAGGGGAATGCATGGAACAGTCTATTCTTCCCGAATCTATGTTGATTCCTAGGGATTTCCTCTTTCCCTTCCAGAGTACATGACTAACCACTCTGACAGCTGAAACTATCATTTTCCTGGCGAAACCATAGCACAGATGCCCACCTGTGGTTTCTAGTACCCACCATTTTCCTCTTTCTGAAAACTGAAGTGTTTTCCAGCCTCTGCTATTAGCCATTGCTTCCCTTTTACATATTTTATCAAAGGTTACTGACCATAATTTCAAGATCAAAACCACAAACTCTTTTAGTACATTAGGATGTAATTATTCTAGACTTAGATGCTTGACCTCTTTCAAAGTGCCAATTAGGTAGTATTAAAATTATACCTTCTTCCTAGAGCTGTATTCTTATCCTTTGTTTGCTTTCTTCTCAGATGATATTCCTAAAAACCCTGTGTGTGTGTGTGTGTAATTAGTATTTATCAAAAGATCAGGGTCAATTCTCTTAAACTCTCCCCCCAGAGGATCCCCGAGAGTTGAGATTCTGCTGTAAAGTGTTCAGAAAGGAACATTTCATTTTAAACTTTTCTTTAATTACTATTTAATGCTTTCATAAATCTCACAAAGTCCATTTCTAAGAAAGAAAATTGGATATCATCCAGTAAATTTGCCTCATTTTATAGATAAGAAAACTGAGATCTGGAAAGGTCAAAGGACATACCCATGGTGACATAGCTGATAAGTGGAAGAAACATCCTATGTTAAGGGAATAAAAAGTCATAAAATGAATATTATTTTCTATTTTATTAAAATGCATAAATGTGATTTTTAGGAAGTAGTTCCATGGTAATGTTAATTTCTCCCAAATGTCCCTTGTACTTAAGAGACATTTCAGTCCTGATGTTTTACATTGTATGTGTTTATTCATGCTTTAAAGGTTATATTTCTGCTCTACATCTTTCCATGTCTTTATTTGCAAATTTTTACTCACAGATATGTATTGGTCTATTGGTTGCATTTTGAAACCAAATTGTTTAGTGTTCTCACCCTTTGAGATTGCTCCTTCTTAAAGCAATAATATGGAAAATGTCCACAATGATGGAAATACCTGTCCTCCCGCATTAGTCACGCCAGGGAAAATGCGCACCTCTCACATTTTGTATATGAAATATCCATTGGTATTGGGAACAACTGTACTGTGGCTGTTTGCATCATTTACCCCAACCCCCCCCCCCCCCCATCTTCCATTTCTTAACCTCTTTATCTCCAGGAGATAGAAATTTAAAAATTGTCCCCTTGGCAATTTTATATCTCCCTACAATTAAACAGAATAAGCATAAGGACTTCAGAACATCTAAAATGTGTGATAAAAATTTAAAAAATAAAATAAAATAAAATATGTGATAAAATTACTATTGCTCCTCAAAAGCCCAATAGAAAGTAGAAGTTTTCACAGTCACAGTGAATTTCATTCTTACAAGTGATTTCAGCTAATCACTTTACAAATTCATAAGTACACAACTATTTTAATAGTACAGTTAAAATAATAAATTTATTCCCTTTCCAATGTTTGCCCCACTCTGTATATGTATATCTACAGATATTTTCATCCCCATTTAATTTTTGTAAACACTTGGGGATCCCTGGGTGGCTCAGTGGTTTAGCGCCTGCCTTTGGCCCAGGGCGTGATCCTGGAGTCCCGGGATCGAGTTCCGCGTCAGGCTCCCGGCATGGAGCCTGCTTCTCCCTCCTCCTGTGTCTCTGCCTCTCTCTCTCTATGTCTATCATAAATAATAAATTTTTTAAAAAATTTTTGTAAACACTCTTGTGGAAGAATCAGCTCCTCCTACTTTATTTCCTTGTACCCAGACCACCAAAACCTCCGTGATATCAAAGCCTTATAAATCCAAGGGCAGGTGCTTGAATTGTGTTTTCACACATTTGACAGTAATTTTTCCAAATCGATGTTAAAAATATATGATCAAGGAATGCCTGGGTGGCTCGGCGATTGAGCCTCTGCCTCCTGCTCAGGGCGTGATCCCAGGGTCCTGGGATCCAGTCACGCACTGGGCTCCTTGCGTGGAGCCTGCTTCTCCCTCTGCCTTTCTCTCTCAGTGTCTCTCATGAATAAATAAATAAAATCTTTTTTAAAAAATCTATGATCAAGATTCTTTTAAAAAGTATGATCATGAGAAAACTTCAAGATAGAAACACGTTAGAAAAATAGAGTCAGGCTGTCACCAATAAAAAGTGCAACTGTCATATCTTATTAATAAATTTGGTGGATAATAATGATTCTGACAGGTGAGAGGTGGAAGTGGCATCTGCACATGTCAGAGTAAGTCAATGCTTCATTTTCTCTCTTCCTTTGCCTGTTTGTAAATCCAGGACAAAAACAACCCTGGAAAAACTTAATTCAAAAATACCGTCATCTTAATTTCAGAAGGAAAGGGGGAAGGAAGGAAGGAAGGAAGGAAGGAAGGAAGGAAGGAAGGAAGACAGCATTAATTATAATGCTGTGAAGAAAGTGTTCAGCATATGGTTAGAAGGCCAGCATTGGTATGCCCATCCCCACTTTCCAACCAGGACCTTAAGTGAGGCCCTGGCACCCAGAATGAGAAGAGTCAGGGTCTTGATTTGACACAATAATCCTAATTTAAAATCTTGGCCTTTTCCATTTGATTTTTCTTGTGTTTGTGGATGATTAAAAAAAAAAAAAAAGGAAACCCAGACAGCGCATATAATGTGTAAAAGAAAAAGTAGTCTATCAGCTGCAAAGGAAGATAGTTTATGAACTTGAAATCGGACGTGCCAAGGTGAGAAATAGGAGAAGGAAGGAAGCCCGAGAAAATTAGCTAATTCATAATTATATTTTTAGAAAAAAAAGGAGACATGAGACATGAAAGTGCTAGTAGTTGATCTTGATTTAATATAATGGTATTTGTCAGTAACATTTTTTTAAATAAAAGAAGTTACAAACCTACTCCGAAAACCGCCAGCAGAGGGCTCTATCCTAGGTGCGTTAGCTTTCTATTGGTGCCGCCTGTATTTATCGGAAAATACTCCATTTGAGGCTAAGAGGGCATTATTAACTCTCCTCTCTGCTCTTAAAAACGGAAATAAATATAAATGAAAGGGGAAAATACGAATATAACTGTCTCGGCTGTCTCCAGCAAGCTTTTTACCTAGGCGACTGCCCTGAAAAAGAAATACAGGCATAAAGCAAGACGAAACGAAAAGTGAAACGATGAAAATGCATATTTTACTCGTTTATCTTCTTTTCCACACCAGAGTTTGTTTCGCCTTTATGTTTGTTTTGTTTCGCATCTATTAAAAGTCCTCCTGGGGATCTTTTCCTACTTCACGTGATTGGAGGTTAAAGCGAAATGTAGCAGAAAGTTAAGAGCAAGCGAAGCAGGTTCAACTAAGGAAAATTTTCTCAGTAGAGATTGAGCTTTAATTTGCACATTTTTTGAGACTTTTGAACTTTTTAGATCCTGAAACAATCGTTTCAAAAACTAGTAGGTATAACAAGAATTGAATTTTTAAAACGCTTTTAGGGATAACAGGTTTTCAAGAACGGAAAGAAATCGCTAAAAAAGAAATTGAGCGGCCGTGCAGGATTTGCTTTATAAAATCCCGACAGAGGGCGCTGTTGCCCGCTCGATGACTGAGCGCAGGCTCCCAAGGAAAGATTTCCCTTGCAATTTCTAGGATTTTTTTGAATAATGCCCATGTTGAAAAATTGACGCGGGTTTTAATTATCGTTACGTATTTCTTTGCATACTCTTTATACATGTGTGTATATTTTTAAAGTTATGCTTTATTCTTAATAAAACCAGATTTGTTCTTTTTTTCAGTTTTCCTAAAGAATTTATATAAATTTTAACCAAATATTTCAAGATGTTTCTAATCTCAAAAATACCTAATATTAGCATAAAATAAAATTGCATATGCAAATTTTGAAATTATACACATACAAGGCTATAAAACAGCTATGTTAATAATAAATTTTAAATAGTTTTACATATGAAAGTATCTTTCATGGGGTTTTTCAGTTTGTTTTATACTTAGAGTCTATTTATTTTAGGCTAATCAATGATATACCAGAAAGAGATTTAAGAGATTTCGGGGGTCGGGGGGGGGGGGGAATTAAGATTTTTTTTTCAAATGCTTTTTATTTGGGTTGGGATGATCTTTAGATTTAAAGAGATAATGGAGCTATTGACTTGAAAGGAAAAGAATTATTCTCATTAATAAATTTTGTCTAGAGCATCTCAATTTCCATGTCTATAATATTTGTCTCGCAAAATATTGATCTGAGACTGACTTTAGTTCTGGAAAGGGTGAGAAGGAATGGTAAAACCCGTTCCAAGTTCTACCACACAATGAAATTGGAAAAGATGCTTCCCCACGTCCAAACCAGCTCTGGGGGCAAAGAAGAAAATCTCTGCTCATGCTCCCAGTGGGAAATCTGTATAGATTTTGTATGGTTTAAGGTGTTAATATTTAACGTAGAGGAAAAGAAGAAGGAAGGAAGAAAGGAAGGAAGGAAGGAAGAAGGGTGAGAGGGAGCGAGAAAAGGAAAGGCAAAACAGGAAAATTATAACTGGAAATGAAAAAAGGGTGGTTTATTCCTCAAGTTCTTTCTGAAGCACCTTTTTTGTGCTCCTTTTATTGGACTTATAGCTAAGAAATCAAATTAAAAGCCTGCAGAATTGTTCGTTCTGCATGATACGAAGCTTCTCCCTGTGTTTTATCGAGTCCACGGCGGTTGTCCGGAGCCCTCTCCTGGAAGAGCGTCGGTCCCCCGCGCACACGGCCGCGCTCAGCAGTCGTGAGATTTACAGACAATCGCCCTTTGCAGATTCGCTCTTATCAGGTTTAATAACTTCCACCCCAAATTGCCCCGGTCCCTCTTCATTCCCTCCTGTCATTTATTTTCTGCCCCAGGGGCAGAGATCCTCCACTGGATTTCCCTTCTGGCTGTGGGAATCCTTCCGTACTCTGAAAGGGAGTAGAAAAATAGAAGGGGGTGGGAAAAAAAAAGAGGAATGAGGTGAGTATTCCATTTCGTGATGAAATTCGGAAACTCTGTGCCTTAAAGGGCACCCATTTTCAAGGTTTGGTTAACTTTGTTATCATTGTTTATGTGGTCTTTTTTGGTAAAAAAAAAAAAAATACACAGTTCACTAAGAAAAAAAGAATGCATTCCAAACAAAAACAAAATCCATACATACTAAAATATTTTTCACTATCTCTTTGAAGAATATTCTTTAAATCTTCCATAGGTTCAGGTGAACATTTCTTGACTGTCCATGATTAAAACCACTTAAAAGTTATAGACCACAGATGCAAATATAATGTCCTATGCCTCTGCAATGAAGGCTCGAAATTAACGTCGTACGAATGTGTGCGTGTGTTGCTCCCAACATGTGAAAAAAAACCCCACCTCATGATATGGAGACTCTAGCCAAGGCACATGGAATTCGTTGAAAATGCACACAAACAACCATTAAAATGACAAGACAGACTGAAACGTTCAAACAGTAAGTTTCCAAATGTGTAGGGCAAAATGACCAAAAAATATTAGAAATAGTGTGGTGAGCTGCCTTTTTTTGTTGTTGTTATTCTACACTGACAGAGGTACAGTTTGGGAAAAAAAAAAAAGTTTGTAGACATCAATACAGAGAGATATTGCCCTAAAAAAAATCCTCAAATCCATCTTCAAAATACCCTCCTGCTGAACACACATGAATAGGAGCTTTTGTGTATGAAAATCTCAGCAATGGTCCCCCTTTTAAAATCTACATAGAAAATGGGGGACTGTTGGTCCCATGGCTTCTCATCATGAATTGTAAAGACTTTAGTCAGTGGCTACAATGATTCATCATTTTCCATACAGAGGTTTTTAAATGTGTATATTTATATTAATCCCACTGAAGACTATCTCTCCTTTAAATGTATGTTTAGAGTCTGTAGACTCTGTGTGACCCAGGGGTGCTTATATAACTCAATGTGGGTGTCCGGGTGTAAATACGTGTTTATGATTTTTTTTATAATATATATGTCTGTGGGTAGCATCTAACTCCTGTGTATGTAATAATGTTTTTCTCTCTGCTGAGGCTTACTTCTCCAGCCTATTGTTTGAGACAACAGATATAAGTTGCGATGGGAGAGGAGCGTCGGATTTGGTGTGTATCCCCCATTTCCAATTATAGATGGATCATTACAGACAGCGGAGTCCTGAGAAGCCAGACATCTGCTCCTCACATGAATGCACTCACCTCCTAGAGACCAGGCTGCCATCATGCTCTGGAAGCTCGTGGAGAATGTCAAGTACGAAGATATCTATGAGGTGAGCCGACACCCCCAGATGCATCTTAGAGCTTTGCAGATAGAGAATTTGAGCTTCTTGACACCCCAACTGATATATATTTTTCAGCTATTTAGTCGTAGATTCCCGGCCGGTTTTCTCAGCTTTCTCTAACTTTTAGAAAAGCTGGTTGGGGAGAGACTTCGCTATTCGGAAAAAGAACTTTAAGGCTGAAATCTGGCTACTTTAAGTTAGGAGATTTCTCTCTCTCTCTCTCTCTCTCTCTTTCTTTTTTCTTTTATTTTTCTTCCTCTCTTCCTCGCCCCCCCCCCCCCCTCCTTAGGCTCTGATGGGGAATGTGGTGCTACTGAATGTGGGCAGAGAAAATAGAGACTAATAAAGGCAGAGGCTCTCCCCGTTTTGAGTGTGGGAGAGAATTAGATTTTCAAGCCTCATTCGTAACAGACTCGGGCTTATAATTTTCATTTTCAATAATATTTCTGAAATCGACAACAAACGGATCCAAGTAGGGGACAGAGGATGAGAAGGAGGGAGGTAGATAGACGGTTAGAGGTAGACGGAGCACCAGCAAAGGAGTCCTAGCAGATCTTTTTAATCTTTTTTCTTTTTTTTTTTTTTCTCGTGTTTTGCTTTTTTTTTTTTTTTTTTTTTTTTTTTTTTTTTTTTTTTTGAGGGTCAGTGCGTCCAACCACCGCAAGTGTGGGCATTTTGGACGCGGCGCTCTAGGGCGCTCCAGCGCCGGGGGTAGCGCAACTCTCGCTCCGGCCGGAGAGGCGGCTCGTCCGCCCCGCGGGGCCGGGGCCGGGGCCGGGGCCGGGGCCGGGGCCGGGGCCGCGCCCGCCCTGCCCTCCTCGGTCCGGGGCGCCCGCTGCGGCGGGGCGGGGAGGGCGCGGCGGCCGAGGCCCGCGGAACTTCGCTCGGAGCCGGGGCGCCTCTGGGACCCCGACCTCGGCGCCAGGGGCACGGGGAGCGGAGGCTCCGGGAGACGTCGAGGGGGGACGCGGAGCAGAGCCGGGAGGCAGGGCGAGCCCGGCGCGGGCCGGGCGGGTGACGCACGGAGACCGCCGAGCCGAAAAGTTGGGGAGAGGAGGGAGCACGGGACGCGGAGTCCCGGGCGCGGAGCGGCAGGAGCGCTCGAGGGGTCGTGCCCGACGGCGGCGGGACGCACGGAGGCTCCCGGCCGGGGGTGCGGGGCCGGGGAGAAACCGAGAGCCCTCGGCTCGGGGACGGCTCCGGAGAGCCCGGCGGGGAGCCGCCTTGCGGACCGCTGGCTGCGCAGGGAGGCGGCCGCCGAGCCCCGGCCGCCGCCGAGGGCCCAGGGCTTCCCCGCGGACCCGGGGTGCCGAGGCCCCGCGGGCAGCCAGGGCCCCAGCTCCGGCCGGCCCGGGGCCCTAATTTTGGGGTGTGTGTGAGAGAGGGAGAGAGGGAGAGAGGGAGAAAAAGACACAGACAGAGGCAGAGACAGAGGTGGAGGAGCTTTCGTCTTTCTGCGGGAGGACGATCAGGGTTTTCCTTTCCTCTTTGTGCCTGTGTGTTGACTGTAACGAAGAGCCGCGCCTCCGCCCGGTGGGGTTTGTTCCGGTTCGGCCTCCTTTTCTTTCTTTAACAGGCGGGATAATGGTAAAGTCGCAGGCGCTCGAGCGAGCGGTCCTGGAGAATGTGAGCGCCCGGCGTGGGCTGGGCGCGGGCGCACAGGGGGCCGCGGTGTGGAAATAGCTCGGGATGGACATAGAGGGGTCCCCGTGGCTTCCCAAAAGTAAGCAGCATCGAACTTGTTCTTTGCTCATGAAAAGTAGACTGGCTACATGGGAGAGGAGGGAGGGAGGGAGGGCAGAAGGGACGGAGGGAGAGAGAAGGAGGGGTGGAGTGGAAGAGGGGTAGAGAGAGGAGAATAAAATGAGAGGGAGGGGGGAAGAGAGGGAGAGAAGACAGGGGAGAGGGGTGTGTGTGTGTGTGAGAGAGAGAGAGAGAGAGAGAGAGCGGGAGGAAAGGAGGGAGAGGAGAGAGCATATTGCAGGTATCCCTATTTGCCTAAATTCTCCGCTCAAAAATGTAGGAGAACCCGCAGCCCCGTGGAAGGAACCTTTTTCAGTCCGGAGGAAGGTTGAACTTTAACAGAAATGGCAGTCAGGCCAGTTGAACGGGTTCCTGAAACATCCAAAAAGGTTTTCTGTTGCCCCTGGCTTTGCCTGGAAAGGATAAGTTTAGTGTACTTCAAGATTGATTGCATATATTTTAAATTGGGGTAAAAAAAAATCACAGACCGTATGAGCAGTAAGGAGGGAGAGGCTACACAAGAGACGAAAAGCCCCCATCTCACCCCTGTCCTTCAATAAATAAGCATGATCTCCAATATTCACTGCAAGTCTGCAAACGTCACTGTAAACAACCAGGCCCACAGGTTTACTTTTCTCTCCCCTCCAAATGATGAGGCAACGCCTTTTTGTTTTTTAATCTGCACATGAAGCACCTAGGGCGATCAGTTCTTCCCATTAGGAAAGTCCCTCTCCAGGAACCAGGACACCTACGTTCTGTACAAGCCCCCAGCGATGCTCTCCCTCACTGCCTTGTCCAAAGGAGCAGGGGCTGCGTTATGCGTGTCCCGGCTCAGTTAATTGAAGTTCTGCCTCTTTCCTGCTAAACTTTTCCCCCAGTCTGCCTTTGCCAGCCCCCTCGTCTGATTACATCTAGTAATTCTCCACTGAATGAACGTCATTTACAATAGTAGGGGAGCTCTGCGCTCGCTGCTGCTTCACGCTCCATTTGTCCTCCATTCTCCCTTTAAAGTACTCGTGTAATATTAATAGTCATGAATATCAATTATTATGAGGCGGTGTAGGCAAGCGGAGGGAGGAAGGGGCGCCCGAGCAGTCTGAGCCCAGCTTCGGGTGGAAGAGGACTGCATCTGGAGCCCCGAAGAGCGGCAGAAGAAAAGAGGCCAAAAAGACAGCAAGAGACCGATGAACAGATCTGTCTGTGTGTGACAGGCATCGCCAATCTTGTTTGGGGGTGGTGGTGGGGGATTTTTTTTTTTTTTGATGGCTTGTCCTGGAAACCCCTCAAGCTCGGCTCCTGTGTCCAGCTCGTTTCTCTGCTGGACTCCTTGATTTTTTTTTAAAAAAAATCATTGTTTGATTTTGAGCAGTAACCAGGCTTTTTTTTCCAGATGTTAGTCCACACCTATTCATCCATGGTGAGTTTGGATTCACGTTGTACCAGAATTGCATGCTCCCTCCTCTCACTGTCTCTCTGTCTCTCCGTCTCCGTGCGTGTGTCTCACTCTCTCTGTCTCTGTCTTCCTTTGAGCGCCTTTGGCTTGGTAATTTAGCACCATAATTGGACGAGGCTGCAGCTGCTTCTCTCTGCATTGTGTGTTCTCCGTCTGAGCTCCATGAGTCAGCTGGGGAGGGGGGAGGCCGCAGAGAAAAACTTTTTATTTGCCATTGCAGTTTGGAAATTTAGGTGACTATTTCTCCCCAACCCCCCCCCCCCCAAAAAAAAACCAAAAAAAAAAACAAAAAACCATAGGGACTTTACCAAGGCATTTCCACAGAGGAGAGGGAGAAACTTAACCAGTCCTTTCACACACACCTCCCCTTCCCCTTCCACTTCCAGTTTGCCACTCTGGATTGAACCAACACTAAGTTGTCTGGGCTTTTTTTCTTGTTTTCCCCTCTCAACCCCACGTCCTTCATTTTCACACCCTGGCATAAAACAGCACTAGATACAGAAAAGCAACCTAGAAATAACTCCTCGGAACCACAATTCAACTTAATTTAACATGGGTTCAGGATAAGATTTCAAAGGAGATCCATTTCAATCAAACACTATTTAAATTATTTAATTCCTCTTGGGGAGGGAGGGGTGACTGGGAACTCCGAGCAGGCAAATTCCTCAGGGCTCCCGGAATTCTCAGGTTTGCACAGGGAGCTCTTGGTCAGCTGGCTGGGTTGCCAGGGGAGGCAGAAGTTGGTTTTGAACAGGAGTAGCTGCACAGCAAATAGTATGAAGTTTTATTTGTTATGCTTTGGACCTCTGGAAGAGTCAGGAAGAATAGTTGAAAACCCCCAGTTGAGGAAATACTCTGTGTAAGCCTCCTATATTTTTAACTAAGGAATTTAGAATTGCTGCCCTTACCTATAGTTACTGTACCCTCACCCCTTAGGCCCACTTTGCACTCCCAACATAGGGCTCAGATGTCGGGTAAGTGGGTGGTGAATCTCCCCCATTTTTTCCCCCAAAGCCTGGAGTTTGGAATTGCTGAAATCATGTGCCCTCTGAGTCAACTTGGGAGTTATAAGTTTCAGACTCTTGCTTCCCTGTCCTGGGAAGAATATACGAAGCCGAGCTTCTCCATTAGTCGCTTGTATTTTTTTTTTTCTTTCTTTCTTTCTTTCTCTCTCTCTCTCTCTCTCTCTCTCTCTCTCTCTCTCCCTCCCTCCCTCTCTCTGTCTCTCTCTGTCACTCTGTTTCTCTCTCTCCTTCTCTCCGCTCCCAGGACCGGCACGATGGCGTCCCGAGCCACAGCTCCAGGCTCTCGCAGCTGGGCTCGGTGTCCCAAGGACCTTACTCCAGCGCCCCGCCGCTGTCCCACACCCCGTCGTCAGACTTCCAGCCGCCCTACTTCCCGCCTCCCTACCAGCCGCTCCCCTACCACCAGAGCCAGGATCCCTACTCCCACGTCAACGACCCCTACTCTCTGAACCCACTGCACCAGCCCCAGCAGCATCCCTGGGGGCAACGGCAGCGGCAAGAAGTGGGTTCGGAAGCCGGCTCTCTCCTGCCCCAGCCTCGGGCAGCCTTGCCCCAGCTCTCGGGCCTCGACCCCCGGAGGGACTACCACTCGGTCCGCCGGCCAGACGTGCTGCTGCATTCGGCGCACCACGGCCTGGACGCGGGCATGGGTGACAGCCTCTCGCTGCACGGCCTCGGCCATCCCGGAATGGAAGACGTCCAGGTAACCACAAACAAACAAACGAAAAGGACAATAAATAAATAAACAAATAGTGAATGCCCCAGGAGATGGGAGGGGTGGGGGAGGGGCAGCTCTGTATCCTTTGGGGGAGGTAGTTTTCATCTTTAGAACAGGAATAGCTGGACACCACAATATAACTGTTAATACATGTATGGCTCTGTAGTGGCAATTCGATTTCTGGAGGTCCAATTATGAAAGCTGGAACCACTAAAATCATAAAGGAGAAAAATATATGTGTGTATGTTGATAGTTTAGCATCATCAGAATTAAGGCTAGATGTTTTTTGTCTTGCCCTAGCTACTTCCTATTCTCTTGTACTTTGTGCTAGCAAGCTAGGTACCCTTCGCAACTCACTCTCCATGGACGTCCCATAGTGGGCCTGGCCCCCAGACAAGGCAGGTGAAAGACTGGGCTGCCTAGAGTCTGGAGCTTCAGCAGGGAGGCATAGGGTCCTCTTGCACTCCAGAAGTTCCTGCTGGAATTTAAGCGTGACGATGCACATGGGAAGAAAAACATGTGCTGTGATTGTCCAAACCAGGTCCCACTTTGAATGACTCATAAGCTGCTGAGCCCTTTTTCAAGATAAGTGATTTCCAGAGTCATCTTCCCAAGAAATGGAATAAATATGGGGAGAGACCCAGAAAGCCATATTCCGCTTGGGAGTCCGAGAGGAGACAGACCATTTTGGAGAATGTTTTCACCTTTTGATCCATTAAATGACTGGAGAGCAATATTCTCCACATCCCTCTTCAATCCTCCCCCTCCTTTAATACTCTCCTCTCCCCAAAGCCACTATCCCAGTTAAAGAGGCATCACGTGTTTGTTTCTTAAAACAAAAGGCTCAAAACACTACCCCCCCCCCCACTCCCTAACCCATCTGCAACCTACACAATGGAGACTGATTTGGTTGAGAATACTTGGTTAAACTAAACAAAGAAACATCAAAGAAATGATTTCTAAAAACTGTCTGGGTGATTCTGAGCAGGTTTCCTTTTGCTCCCTAATTTAAATAGTCTGCAGAAAAGATAAATATGGTTGAAAGGTGTTTGACACTTCTGTCTCATTGGCATAGTTGTATATATTACGCATCATTTCAGCCGTACCTCCAAAGCAAAGAAAAATGAAATGGGAAAGAAAAGAAGAGTACTTGAGTCCTTCTTTACCTTACTTGGAAAAAAAAAAATGTATTTTGAACGGTTAAAATGTGGTGACAGCACCAAATGCTGCCTGTGTGTAGTCTATGATGGTCTATTGCTTTAGAGGAGATTCTGTTATTTATTATTTCCAAGAATGATGGAATCACCTGATTTGTGGCTGGATTTACCCGTAGTAATAAGAATGGTAGTGTTGTTGATTTAATCAAGCTTTGAGTATTCTATCTGGAGAAATTGCTCGTTTTGGAATACCATACAGGAAGGAAATATTTAATAGCTTCAAAAAATGTATTGGGGTAATATGTGTGTTTGGGGGGGGAGCTAAGTTCTTAAATTAACCTTTCTGAGTAGGGCTCAAAGTGCTAGATAATGAAAGTGGATCAACCCATCACCACTGCTGTTGGCAATGCTAACACACTGGCCGCATCACCATCACCCTGCAGGCCGGGTGAGTCAGTCAACTGAACCCAGGAGTTCTCTCAAAGGAGGGAATAGATTTCTTTGGTTTCAGTTTAGTTTAGTTTTAGGTTTGTTTTTTTGTTTTTGTTTTTGGTTTTGGTTTTGGTTTTTTAAAGATATAATTGTAAGGGGTTTTGAGTGTTTGGCCAAAGGTAAAGGAGGAGAGAACAGGACCAGTTCAGTGTGTATTGGGGAGGACACCCTCTTCAAAGCGTCGTGCCACAGGCTGAGTTCTTGCGTCGTCGGAACACGGACGGCGAGGTGCAAAGAGCCCAGAGGAGAGAAGGTGCAGGCCCCGGCCCACGCAGGCTCCCCGCCCACGCACCTCTGCCTGGTTCCTCCCCCAGCAGTTTCGCACCAGCCGGTCTGGAGAGGTGGGGGTGCTCGAGGGGCTTTCTCTGGACGACCCTCAGTGCAGGGGGTCGAGGAGGGGGGCTGCTATCCTGCGCCTGTCCCGGGCAGCGGGGAAGATCTCTGCCCCCGCGGCATTGACAGGCCTCCGGAGGCCTGGGTGTGCTTGACAAGGGGCAGGTGACAAAGAAAGGCCGGGGAGGAGGTGTACCTAGGACCAGACCCCCGAATGCAGAGGCTGTGCCTCATCTGCTGCATCCCGGAGGATCCACTTCCGAATTAGGGATTTGGAGCGCCGAGGGGTTGGGGTGGGGGCAGCTGAAGTGACACGAGCCAGAGGGGATCTCACCCTTCCTTTGCAGCAACGGATTGGGTTGGCTGCGCCCGACCAGTCTTTAAAAAGGGACCGGAGCGTGTCTCCACCTGGACCTCAGTCAGTTGTTCGATCTTGGGAACCTAGTGTGTGTTCAGGCTCCCTCCTTCCTCCACCCAGCCCCGGACCAGGGCGCTGCTGGGCCGATGGGCCTCAAAGCGAGGGGTACTCACCTGGCGGCGTGGTTGGTATGGGGGGTATGTTGGGTGACCCAGATATACACGCGGAGGGCCACCGCCCCGACCTTGAGAGAAGAGAAGGAGGGGAGCTAATTAACCAAATGCTTCTAATATTTTTTAAATGAAACTATAAAACCCTGTCAATTTCTATTTCAATTTACTCACAGGGGCTATTAAACTAGCAAATCGCTGTTTGGGTTCTGGGTATGCTACATTTCACCCATTGTGTGTATGTGTGTTGGGGGTGCAGTGTTAAAAACTCAGGAAAACAGCATCAGGAAGAAAGATGGAGTGAGATGACACCTAGTTTGGAGTTTTGTTGTGAACACCTCTCTTCTTCCAATCTTTGCTCTCTAACCTCTCATCACCTCTACTACCCCTGAGTATAAACATACAAGGATATTGTCAAACCCACCACACACACACACACACACACACACACTCTCAAACACGCCCTAGTGTCTTAAAGCAACCCCTGGTATCACTTTTAACTAAAGAAGTCTAGTAATTACGAGTCTGAGTTGTTTTTCTGCGCTTCCGCATGCAGTCCTAATTAAATCTTTACGATCCTCCCTGTGACGATTAAGCGCCAGCATGCTGCGTGAATATCCTGTACAAAAACCCAGCAGGCGGCCGTAATTAGATAGAAAATCAGACAAGAGCCTTCTCATTAACTACCACAACTACCCCACGTCGCTGATGAGGCGTATATACATATTTACGTATGGACGTGAGGGTGAGGTGTGGGGGCGCCGGGATCCTGGCCCCTGAGATCCCGGGCCTGCCCGCCCACAGACACGGGGGAGTGTTTTTGTCTTGAGTGGACACCTCGCGCTGCAGACACGTGAGCATGGCAAGGCGTGAATCTTGAGCGTGTGTGTGCACGCGCGCGTGTGCGTCGTGGGGGCTCCTGAGGAGTTTCCAACAAGTTATGTGAAGTATTTTTTAAAGAAGCTTTTCACTATTAATATGCACATGACATGTTGCAACATGGAAAACCGTTCTTAAGGAGAATAGCAATTTTCCTCACCTTTCCGACAACTGAAGAGTGACTATTAAAAACGAAAAGAAACAAATTAACATGCTCCCTTCGTGATTAGATCATCTCATTTCTAATGTGCTGCTTGTTTGGGGTAGACAGTCTCTTCCTTGTGATGAACACACACCCTGTCTGGGGATGCAGCCTGAGTGGGTGGAAGGTGCTGTGAAAACACAATCTCACTCTCAAGCCCTTTGCTTTTTACTTCTTTGTAGAATGGGTGACAGATTGGTCCAAACTTAGGTTTGAGAATCAGGGAAAACAGCAGTTCATTCCAGAAAGACTTAGCATTTATTTTCACTGGGGTGGGTGCGTGGGTGGAGGAAGGAATACAATGCTTTTGGATGCCCTGGGATGCACAACCAGAACTCTGTTCTTGTGCATCCTGACAGTAAGAAACTCATCCCAACAGCTATTTCCCCTCAGAAGTCCTGCCAACACCCAGGGTTGAAACTTTCCTTCTTTAGCATAAGACTGTGGCACAGAGGATGAATGCTCTTTGCCATTACCTAGGTGCTGACTGGGAGGATCCAGAGTCTCTGTATCTGTGTCTGTAGTTACTGCCATCCTAACAGGTGTGCTTCTTGCCGGGAAGTAGCAGCAGCAGCAGCAGCAGCATTGGGAGGGGGAGCAAATTGTGCAGGTTCCTCTGAGGGATTATCATGCTGCAAGAAATTCATAGTACACTAGGGCGTGTATGGACTGCATGGGTGTGCGGTCCTGCCAGCTTGCAAACGTGTTCTTATGTGTTGCTGTTTGCATTCCATTCCAAATTGCTCAGACTTTAATTAAAATCCCATAATGTAAACTATTATGTATTTGTAAAATAACTCTAGGGTTAAGATGCGCGGGGATAGAATTGAAAACAGAAATTATTCTTACCAATATTGGTGAAAATATTTCAGCTATTGCCAAATTTTCACAATTCATAAGAGCAAATAATATAAAACTTTATATGTCTGTGTAACATCTATGTTTAATATAATAACTAAAGCAATACTGCATCCCAGATGTCTCTCATAGTTTCCTTTTTCCTCTGCTTCCATTGGAAGAATTTATAATTTGGGTGAATTTCATTTCTATGTTGATTTGGAGGTAATAATGATAATAATAAAACCTCCCTTTGTGAATTAATATAAATGGAAATAACAGAAACTCCAGTTTGGAATGACATGATTTATGTGTGCAATTCTTTAATATCCAGTCAATTTGAATAGTGATGTTTTTATATTCACAGTCAGTTGAAGATGCCAATAACAGCGGCATGAATCTATTGGACCAGTCTGTCATAAAAAAAGGTATGGATTATTCCTCCCAAAAGTAAGCAAAGTTTTCCTGTGCAGTCATGTCTTCATGAGTTTTCACTTTGGGGGAATTAGTTATTTTATAAGACAGAAATGTTTGTTCACAATCATAGGACAGAGGATGTCTAGGTGAAAAAAGGCCTGTCTGGAAGAAGGAAATTGGGGGAGGGGGGGAACGGCAACCAAAGGCAGAAACCCAGATAAGAGACAGAGGGACAGAGACTATTGCCATTTTTCTCATGGTACATTTGGTGGCAATTCTAGATACATCTTAAATAACCGAACTAACATCACGTATGGAACTGGCTAGGAAACACTGCTTTCAAAAATGTGCTATAATTATTTCATTGGTAAGTGGAGTTTGCTGAGCTAAACCCCAAGTTGTTGAGACAGTTCTTCTTGTTTTTGCATTTGATTGTTTTGTGTGTGTGGTGATTCTGTTCCCAGCTCTCTGTGTTTTATGAGTTGTCTCTTATTTTTTTTAAATTGTGCCAAATGTGT
Source organism: Vulpes vulpes (assembly GCF_048418805.1). NCBI lineage: Eukaryota > Metazoa > Chordata > Mammalia > Carnivora > Canidae > Vulpes > Vulpes vulpes. The sequence continues at coordinate 147,354,137 of NC_132780.1, forward strand.
TGCCAAATATGCACATCCTGAGAAGTTGAGACAGCGTATGCACATTTCTAAATCTTTCTACATATGCATTCATGATTTAGTGTGACTGTGGAATCACCCCATACTGTTAAAGGGCATGTGATATTAACAAATGTTTGCAGTCTCTTGTACAGCTGTAAGCAAAATAATTAACTAATTAAACTAATTAAATGTAATTACAATAACTCATTTTGGGCGTATTGCAGCTGCTTAATTTTTCCCCCTCTCTTCTGACAGTCACTGAGAGAATGCCTGGCGATTAGTGTGGCTGCCGAAAGGCCCGAATGTCACTCACATGCCACCAATTTAGGAGCTTGAATGTGTAAACAGTGCAATCTTTAATTATCGCAAGAACTGGTATTTGGAGATACAATTTTAACTACTGTAACCCTTTCTTATCGATTCTGGAGAAGGCCTGTCCTTATATTTCGTGTCAACAATCCCTAGCTTCAGCCGTTTGTGATTAATTTGAGCCACGTGACATTCATCAAAACAATTAAAGAAAAAGTGCTTTGGAAAGTAACCCAAAGTCAAGCCCGTACAGTAGGAGGGTCATGAAGTAAGAATTACAAACAGGGTGAGGTATTCTGAATTATCTTTTTTTACAGAGACAGAAAACGTGGCTTTGAGAGGTGGAGGATAGGAGGGAGCAGCTGTACTTGGAATAATGCCATTTGGTTTTGGAATGTAAGATCCTGAAGAAGAATAGTAAGATTTGGGGCAAAACTATTTATTTTATGTCTTGCTCCAAACACCCTTCTCTCTCTTCGTTAGACAGTATCATTTCAGTTTTTAATGCCAACTTTTGGGTTTGCTCGGACACCCAGGCATGGTGCTTAGATTTGCAACTGTGCTGACAGCTCACTTTCACCATTTTCTCTTGGGTCTTCTCTTTTGGTTAATTGCTGGTTGATGGGGGCGAGTAGGGGACGGTGGGGAGGCACTTCTCCATTGGCTTTTTTGTTTCAGCTCCTCCTCCCTTTTCATGGAAGGCTAGAATTTATCTCAGGGCTCTGAATCCTAGAAACAACATTTGGGCTGTCAGTGGGGCATGCCCAACAGATGACCAATCAGAAATGTTATTAATAGGCAGGCCAATAAAAATATTTGGAACTTAGCTTGCTTAACAAAACGGAGTTGAAAATATTCTTAGATGTGGGATGCTTTGGTTTTAGGGCTTGTATATGTTTGTCAGCAAAATGTGATTATCTGTGTAGAAGGGTATCTCTAGTAGTAAGGAAAGGAGAATATTTACTACAGTTGCTCGTTCTGTTTTGAAGAGTACTTTTCAAAGTACTTTTCCTGGCCCTGAAAGCCTTTTTTTAAATTGTGTAGTTTTAAACATCTAAGTGGCACCCCAGTCACTTTATTGATGTAGGCGGTATGGTATGAATATGAACTGTTAGGTTAACTCCATTATTTAGTATTTCAGGTATTTGCTTTATTACATGAAGAAAAGACCCTAATATATGTTTATCTTTAGAGAATCATAGGCAAAACAGTAATAAGTGATTGATTTACTGTTCTAGATAACTATGAACCACTTAAACTAAGGATATGGATTCACTTGCTCCTTCCTGGCCCTCTGGTCTCTCCTCTTTGTCCCCTCCCCTCCTCTTATGAGGGATATCTCCCAGAGATTAATTTAATAAAAAGAGAGGTGAGAAAGTTTCTGAACTAAATTTTCTAAATTTCAACAACTGGCAAGGGACCTGGTTGCTTAATTTATTTTCTAATGGGCTTTTGGAAAGATTTTAAAAAATTTTTTTGGTAGAAAGATTTTTTTTTTTTAAAGTCTACCTCCTTAATAAAAGTGCCGCCACTGACCAGGTTCCATGTCTCTGTCATTATGTATACTGAAGCCAGAAGACTTAGGCATTAAGGATATGTCTCCATGTCTCTCACTCTCTCTAATTATGGAAGGACTCCCTCCTAAAACTTAACCAGTCCAATTTTTCACCCGTGTTGATATCACCCCATAGATTATAGGCTAGCTCTCTTGTTATGTTTGCTATCTGGGCTTAGCTGACATTTCTGAAGTAATTTAGTTAAGAGGAAATGAGTTGTTCCCAGTAGAGAGGCAAACGAGTGGAGTGAAGGTAGCCAGCGTGATAAATGGCTCTTTCATTTGAAGATCTCCAGAGCTCGTTTACGGCTAATTTTCTGTATTGGCCCCCTTTGAGCTATTAATGCAATCGGCAGGGACCGTGGCCCCTCTCCTCTTAGCTGCCCCATTAGAGCTCCCATTAAGCTGCCGAGTCTCAACTCCAAGGCAGGAGTGGAGGGAGTAATGAAAGGTGCTTTTTAAACTCTCCTAATCTAAACCGGCAGAGGGTGGTTAATACGATTTGAAGGGGGCTGGTCAATGAGCAATCAATAAAGTAATAATGAGAAGGATTCGGTACATTAACAGTCTAAAAATCCAACGAGACATTAAAAAATCATTCTTAACTATCAGTTCCATTAAGATTAGGAATCTGGGCTGGGGAGGGGGCAGGTTGGTGCCCAACTAATATAAATGATCACAGCCATCATCCTATAGCCTAACTAAAAAAGGTTCACCTAGGCTTTAAGAAAAAGTTTTTGGTGCAATCAAAGGCCAATATGCAATCGGGTTGACACCTTAGAGAGCAGAAAATATGCTGGGATTTCTTGGAAAGGCTAGCGTGGCTGGAGTCCAAGGTTCAAATGTGACTGTGGGGCATTTTCATTGGGCTTAGGGATATCCTGTTTGGTTAGTTTCAGTTCAACTTCAGTTCTCTCCCACTTTTTTGCCCGTTAGTTCTGGCCCCTTCCCCATATAAACACTTTGATTAGTGTGGATTTTCTTTTTTTTGGGGGGGGGTATGAAGAAATTGCCAATTTCAGTTACAATGTTGGGATTCTTCCTTCTGACCTAGAAGGTAAAAAGCACTAAGAGTATGTCAGAGCCTCTGAAAGGATATGAGTTTCCCCTCAAAGGAAGAGGTTCACATTTCCAGAGCTGACTTGGATCCCAATAGGTATTTATTCAACTCTAGACTCTGAGATACATTCCAGCCACCCAGGGAGTAATCAGAGTTCACAGAATTTCAAAGTTGGAAAGGTTAGATGCTCTTCTCCAACTCCCACCCCAACTCCTAGTGAAAAAAAAAAACTGAGACAGAGAGAAGATAAATTACTTTCTCAAGGTTCCACACACCAAGTAAGTGATGGGACCCAATTCAGTTTCCAGACTCTTAGACTTTGCCCCTGAAAGACGCTAACCATGAATGTTTGTAGTTCTTAATATTCCAGGTTTCTTTGTGAGAATCTTTTTGTTTTTCTTTCCAGAATTTCAGTGCTCACACTTACAGATGTGCTATATATCCATGTGAAATAATATTTAGCCCTCAGGTAGATGAGAAACAATGCAAGTATAAAAGAAAGGGTGGTATGCTGGTGAGAGGTAGTTATTTCAAGCAGTGTGCAACCCCTTGGTGGCTTCCTAGTGTCACTCAGGGGGACTTACCCTTCAATCTATTAGATGGGTTCATTTCTTCCCTTCTTCCCCACCAGCAGATCAGAGCCACAAAGGGTCTGTTTGCAGTCAAACACAAAGATCTCAAGGCTATGATTTAACACTTAAGTTTAAAGAATACAGATTAAGTGCTAGTCTATTAAAGCTTTGGCTGTCTATAGTCCACTAATGAATAATATTTTCTCTAATCAGTCCTCCTTCCTCACTCTTAAGTAAAACTCCAGTCACTGTAATGAAATATTGATCAGTCTTAAACCCCATTTCTACTCCCCAATATGATGCAAGGAAAGAAGAAGAGGAGTAAGTTTTGTGGATGTTATATCCAGAAGTTGGTCATGATATGCAACTGAGAACCAAATAGGAAAAAAAAAAAAACGGTTTTAATGTATGCACAGAAAATTGTAAACATGTAAAGAACTGAAAGCTTCACGCTGAGTTTTGCTATGCTCCATTTCCTTACCATTTCCTGCTGTCGCTTTAAACCTATCTTAGTCATCTCTGGGTTCCATGAGCAGGAACAGTGTGCTCATAATTACTAACAAATCAACCGGGCCCTGTTGCTCTCTGGGTTTATTGATAAGCTGGAGAAAAGCAGAAGGGAAAAGACAAAGAGAATAAAATATGGGGTTAATCAGCTGAGCTAAGCAGGTGTGAGAGAGGGGAAGGTAGATAACAGTGCCAGGGATTTAAAGGAAAGTTAGGACAAGAAATATGCAGGGTCTAATCTAAGATACCAGGATTAAGGCCAGAGTAGAAGAGGGTTAGAACCTGAAGATGAGGGAGTAGACGGTAGGAATAAGATTTATACTTAAATTAAGAAAATGGAAATAAAACCTGAAGCATGTCTGCTCAAATAGTTTGCATCTTTGGGGGGCGGTGGACAACAACAACAAAAGAAGACAGCAGTGTGCTGACAGAAGCTGACTGGATTGGTGATATTTAGGTGATAATGCATTTGTGGAAAGGTACAGCCCACAAGAGGGAACAATATACATTCCCCATAGGAAATGGCTCTTGTCAGGTAAATCAGGCAATTAACAATAGTGAAATTGGAGGGCAGGTTATAAAGTGTCTCTAAAGGCCTGGGTTTTCAAGAGATTTGGCAGCTGGGACTCTGAGAAGAAGATAAATTCTAGTCCTAGAAGATATTTGGTGTCCGGTATGGGAAATAGGAACTGAACTTATTATTTTCAGCTTAGTGAGTTTTTTTTTTACTGTTAACACATTATTTCTAAATAGTATTTAAATATGAAAACATTGCTGTGTGTCAAAGATGAGATTTTTGTGCAATTTATTTCTGTAGTTCTTACCATGTTAAAATTATAAAAGGCCATCATGTATATTTTGGGAAAAAGTTCCTCCAAGACTATCTGATGCTAATTCCCACGATCATAAATTATTTGCTTATAGTTCTTGAATATGAATCTGAAACAGAAATCGAGAGTGCTGTGAAGAATAAGATCAAAATAGATGTGGATGTTGTGTAAGAGAATTAAATGATAGAGTGCTCCCACCCAAATCACTCTTTTAAATAACTTTAATTCCATATTTTACTCAAATTTAATTCATATTCACACTTTGAATTCTCATTGGTTCACTCTCAAATGGGGAGCAGCTTCACTGATAAGAATATGATGAAGGGAATCAGAAAGAAGAAAGCACCCTCTGTAGCTCCCCACCACCACCACAGCAGTGCAGGAGATCCACTGTTACCTAACATCTTTTACCTGCCGTGACACAAAACTCTGTAGACAGATCCAGAAATACTAAAATGCCTACTAAGGAGTAGCAAAAGGGAATTCTCGAGGACACCCATCCATTCTCCTAGGAAAATCCTTTTCTACAAGGTGTTTGTAAAGGGCCACATGTAATACCTAATAAATAAGGAATTTGGGACCTACTTTGGCTTTCAGCCGTCTCTAAGCAATCATGGATGTCTGAATGCCAGAATCTGTAGGAGAAAGAATAAGCTGTTACAAAAAATACTCAGTGTTGGTTAGTCTCTTCTGTACAAGGGAGGTTGTGCAACTTGTTTGATATGCAGTGTCTTAGGCTCTAAATGGTGGAAAGAGCTTATCTGTCCCCTACCAGAATTATAGGATGAGACATTGTTTATTAAAGAGAAATGGAAACTTCCTTTTTCACGCCAGATGCACATTTCAATAAATCCCCAGGAATGGTGATCAACTAAATAGATCTGCAGATTTTTTTTTAATTTTTATTTTTTGGGGTATATTTTTTTATTGGAGTCTGATTTGCCGACATATAACACCCAGTGCTCATTCCGTCGAATGCCCCCCTCGGTGCGCAGACTCGAGGACTTTACATACCATTACAAGAAGCTAAGGTGTAAGGCAAGTCAGGAAGTCACCTGCCCTGTGGCTTCTAGAACCTGAAGAAAATGGGCTTCAACAATGTAGAACTCCAAGGGAGTACGCCTGCCAGCGAATTGGGAGGTTGACCATTCATTGTTCTTCCTTCCCAGCCTTCTGGTTCTACTGAGCCCCGCCTCCTCCTGAGGTGCAGATGATACTGAAATACAATTAAACAGAAATACAGGCTGGAGAGGCTGAATGCGCCTGGGTAGCAGTGGCAACCAGCTGTCAGCTCTTATTAACTTCTGCATAAAACATACCTTGAGTGCGGTTTGTTATCAATTACTTGCCGAAATGAAACAACTGGGGCAAGGCAAGACCTCCGCTCACATGAATTAGAGTGATTGGTTGATTGATCAGGGCACCTGTTGTAAATCATAACTGCTCCAAATAATCACCAGCCGGTGCTTTAGTTAATTTGTAAACAAAATTCATGTCACTGTGGAATTGCTTTCACTGGAGAGGAGCATTTGGGTTCATTTCTAAAAGAATGTGTTATGATGTAGGAAAGAATGAGATCCACTCTAGAGAAATGAGCAGCTCGTTTGAGCCCAAGCTTCCTGGTATCACTTGGCTGTTCTTGAGCCCGGTGTCTGACAGCGCCCACTCTCCAGGACTCTCCAGGGCTCTCCAGTGATGACCACAGATTTCGATCCAATAGGAAAGGAGGGAGGGGTTCCCATAAAGAACACTGATACCACCGTTTTATATCATTGATAGTGCAAACACTTTCAGGATTCAGCACCAAACGTGATTATCCTCGGGAGACGGACGGGGAATCTTAAAAGATTCCGAGAGGCTCACGGAGATGTCTCAGGTCACAAGCTAGCACATTGATGGACTAGGAGTGGCCGGGTTTCACAGCACCATCCAGGCTCTGGGCCGCGCGTTTTCTTGCTTTGTAGAGTGAGCGGGGCTGTGGCGAGCGACATGGGGTAAGTTTCCAGAGGAGTGATGGCTTTTCCATTCGTGCGCACCCGGGGCTCTGAACGCCCGGCAGCCCCACTGGAACAAACACTTCCTCCTCCAGCTTTCCACTTGGCGCCCGTCCTGTGGCCTCGCCCCTGCGCGCGCACCGACACATTCTATCAGCCGGTCACCAGGATCGAAACCCGGTCACCTTTATGGCATATATTTCTCTCTCTCTCTCTCTCTCTAGTTCCGGTTCCTCCCAAATCTGTGACTTCTCTGATGATGAATAAAGATGGCTTCCTGGGAGGCATGTCCGTCAACACCGGCGAGGTGTTTTGCTCCGTCCCGGGCCGTCTGTCTCTGCTCAGTTCAACTTCAAAGTACAAAGTAACTGTGGGGGAAGTTCAGAGGCGGCTTTCGCCCCCCGAATGCCTCAACGCGTCTCTCCTCGGCGGCGTCCTCAGAAGGTAAACCCCACCCCCCAGCCAGTCTTACGGGGGTGAAGGAAGAGGGCTCCCTCCCGGAAACCAACGGAGAGCGGGGACGCAGTTGCCTAGCAACCGGGCGTCCGGAGCGCGCGGGCCCCCGCGCTGCGCGTGCGGGGAGCCGCGGCCGCCGCGTGCTGGGGGCCGCGCGTGCGCGTGCGCAGACGCCGCCGCTGCCGCCGCCGCCGCCGCCGCCCTGGGACCCGCGCGCCGCCAGCACGCGCCGCCTGGCTCTCGCGCAGCTGTCGGCGCTGGGAACCTCCCACGCTCCCGGCGCTGGGCCTGGCACCTGGCTCCCTCCTAACCGAACCCCGGGGACGCGTGAAGCTCAGAACCTGCACACGCTTCTCTAAAAGAGACGTCTCGCGGACTAACTTGCTGTGTCCCCGTAATGTGCTGTGATATTTCTGCTTTGGTTCAGAGTATGGTTAGCGAGCGGCCAAAGTGGTCAGTACGCACCAAAGCATTGTTCCCTACGGTTTGCAAAATTCTTTTTTTTTTTTTTTAGTTTTATTTATTTATTCATTCATGAGACACACAGAGAGAGAGGCAGAGACACAGGCAGAGGGAGGAGAAGCAGGCTCCCTGCACGGAGCCCGATGCGGGACTCGATCCCAGGACTCCAGGATCTCACCCTGAGCCAAAGGCAGACGCTCAACCACTGAGCCACCCAGGCGTCCCGATTCCGTGCTAGACTTGCGACCTCCTGCCCTCGGCGGGAACACCACCAGTCAGAACAGTGGTATAGTGAGAGCTATCTCGGGGGCGTTCAAACAACCCCTCAATATTGAAAGAAGACCTTCCAGAGGCTCCCTGTGGAAAACGGGGAACACACGGCTTTTGTCTTAAGATCTAATAGCCTTCCCCCCAGAATCTCTGCCAATGCCTGGACAAACGACACTTCGGTAGTGTCTCCAATAGGAAGGTGACACTGTAGGACATGAACTTCTCAAGTTAGCCTCTTTGGGAAGCTGAAAGTCCCTTTCTTTCCTAAAAGTGGCAAGAGAGGTCAGGGTAACTGGGTTTTTGTTTGTTTTTTGTTTTGTTTCGTTTTTTTGTATTTTTGCTCACAATTTAGCACGTACAGGGAGAGTTTGGGGAGGAAGTAAGGGTATGATTCGTGGGTTTCTCTCTGAATCCTCTTGGTCTGCTCTCCAGGAGTGAGTCCTTGGAGCCCCGCAGTGCGGAAGTTTCTTTCAATCACCCCTGGGCATTGAGCGTGTGTGTGTAAAACTTGCTGTGAGATTAAGTGAGATAATCAATATACAGTGCTTATCGCATAACTAAACTCCCTAACGTGTTAGTTTAACTGTTAATTGTGATTACCATCATCATATTGGTTTCATGTTTCAATCTTCCGTCCCCTCTTAACCCGACTCCATTTTATAGCCCTTGACCCCTTCCTTCCTCAAGAAGCCCACCTGTTTCAGCTAGTTAGTGCCTTCTCTCTGAACCACTTAGTTCTTTTCCCCTTTTCAGCAAGATTGTAGCTTGCCCAGTTTCTGTTCACCTAACTGGCTCCCTTACTTACAAGGAAAAGAGCTTGTGTGTTTGCATGTGCAATTTATACCTTTTCTGGACGCACAACCTACACCCTAATTATTCCCATCTGGTATCATTTTTTTTTTTCCTCACGAGATAAAAAAAAGAAAAAAAGAAAAACGACTCAATTTTTTTATGCTCTGTATTGCAGAAATTAAGCAAACCTCAGCATACTATCAGCAAATAACCAAAAGGAAAGGGGGAAAATGTGTTAACCTCAAGTTAAAACCTCTTCAAGCTCCACTGGGCTTTAGATTGCTAAGTCTAAACTTTGTTTCAGGAACACTCTGAGGTTAATCAGAATGTTAATTCTTGCAATTTCAGAGCCAAATCGAAAAATGGGGGGAGATCTTTGCGAGAAAGGCTAGAAAAAATCGGTTTGAATTTACCCGCGGGCAGGCGCAAAGCAGCAAATGTCACGTTACTCACCTCCCTGGTGGAAGGTAAGCAAGACGTGTGGCCATTTCAAGAAGTGGCTGAGTTTAACTGTTGGCTGAGGGCTGACATTTTACACGTTTCATGATTAACTGGAAATCACTGCAATTGTTGTGCCCTTATGAGGTGGATGTCAAGCGGCTGCCTGAGAGAAGTTCAAAGGTCTTTTTACTTAGAGGGAGATGGCAATTGTAGAGAGGCCAAGGGACATGTGAGAGGGTCCCTAAGCTCTGAAGAGTGCTCGGTTCCAGACTCTAAGGCAGAACAGGGGTCACTTCTGCCACCAGGTGCAGGACTCAGTATGTGAAACACCCACTTCTGCCACCAGGTGCAGGACTCAGTATGTGAAACAACCTCGGTATGAACTCTTGTGAGAGTAACCCTATAAGCAGCAATCCATTCTCTATCCCTCTCCTTCCCAGCTTCTACAGTCAGTATTAGGAAACACATTGTCAATTTATGAAACGATTATTGCATTCCTGACCCCTACAGTTATTTTAAAACTCTTGCCACTCCCGGGGCCCTATCTCCTCCTGATTGCCTGGGACTTACTATTATTGAAATATGGCTTAATGAAGTCAGTGAGGCCTAGGAGAAAACGGGGTTGAGGATGGTGGTGAGGAAACAAGGAGGGGACTCACATATGATCTTCAGTGTAGATTCATCAATTGTGAATTAAAGACCCATAATTATAACAAGCACGTTCTAATTTGCTCATCATTTTGGGGTTGGGGGTGATATTTATGGTATGTAATAAACAGGATCTTCTACACAATCGAGAACAAGAGGATCTGCAGTTAATTTGTGGGGTGGGGAAGGGATAGGAAATACAGCCAGATGGTCCTAATGAAGGAAGTTGTAGAATTTTCTCTAGAGTCTAACATGTTGGTCTTGGGTTTTTTTTTTTTCTTCTATTTTTATGAATGTGATATTATGACACCATTGTGGGGAATTGGTTTTTGGAAGAGAGCTTAGAATAAACCATAAAGTCATCACATTTATAGGCATTGCACTTTGCCGTCTTTAAGGCAAAGTTGCCTGGCCCAAACTCACCTTTCAGGGACAGCAGTCACTAAATTTCCTCATCACACTCATTAGCAGTTGACTCTGCCCTCCAGGGGATAGCTAATATCACAGACCTCATTTTGTAAAAAGCAGTTAAGGTCATCTGACCAATTGTGAATTTGGGTGGAGAAGGGACAAAACTGGAAAACCACTGAAATCCCGATATTCGTTTGGCAGTTTTCAGCTTTCTGGATCTGGATTGTTGTAAGCACCAAGCCTGAAGTCTTTTGTTGTTACTATAATAATGATGATTAAAAGTAAGTCATGATCCTTAGAGTAACGTAGCTGTTGGATAATTCAATATTTCTTTTTCATGTTTGGTATCTTCCCTTGGACACCTAAGGCTGTGCATTAAAGGGTAATAATGCTTTATTTGAAAGGGGCTTCCACATGAGCTGAAGAACCTCTCAGCTGTCTAGGTTTTCTATAGCTGCTATGTCACCTTGTGCAGTAGAAAATCCTTAAGTAGGTAGATGATGACAGGAACCCCTGAGGAGAAACCTGAAACCTATCAGAGAACTGACAAAGAATAAATATTCCATTGCTGGACAGAAATACTCATTCCATGTATGTTTTACATATGTTCTTTAATATATGTGAGATGTTTGCATATATTAGTTATTAATAAGAGGTTTTTTCCTAGTACAGTTATAGGAAGATACAAAAGATAATATACAAGATAGAAATACTTTTAAATTTTACATTTTATTTAGAGCAGGTGTAACAGGTGCTTTTAAGGGGGGGAGGGTGGAATCTGGCTCAAATATCCAGCCAAATGTCTAGGTGCAATTGTAAGGTGGCCCTTGAACATGCCTGCCCACCTTTCCTTTAAGAAAAATCCCTGAAAGCTATTCAGGGGATGTCTAGTGAGGACTTGGCTAAAAGGATCATCAGGGAGAGGCTGAGAAGAGCAGCGTGAGGAATTTGTTCCATCAACTTTGATGGCTTGAGAATCATTTTTATTTGGGCACCAGCCTCACCTTTGCTTTTGCCCCCAACAGCTGGCCTCTTTTATAAATAACAACAGTTAACCAGGAAGTGTCTCTTGTCCTGGGATGACTAAGAACTAGGTGCTAATTATTACCTCTGGTGCTGTCTTTTCAGGAGAAGCTGTTCACTTAGCTCGGGATTTTGGGTATATTTGTGAAACGGAGTTTCCTGCTAAAGCTGTTTCTGAGTATTTGAACCGGCAGCACACGGACCCCAGTGACCTGCACTCCCGAAAGAATATGCTGCTGGCTACCAAGTGAGTGTCCCAGACCTTCAGCCCTCCTCCCTGACTCCCACCCCACTACATCACCTCCCTTGGGAAGGAGGTGTTGGGGAGCGGCAATGCAGATGTCATTTGTGGAGCAGGGATGCAGCTCAGTGGTAGAAGTAGTTTTAGCTTTTGCAGCCTGTGGATTGCTGGCTAAGAAGCCCTCCGGGCTCCACCTTGCTGCCCTTCTTCCTCTCCTTCCCTCCGCCCCACCCAAGTTGATTATGGGCTGTGGGTTTGCCCTGGTCTCCCTCTATTTCCAAGTTTCTAGGGGAGGTGGTGTGGAGAATGGCCTTATTAATATGAATCCAGGCTTTTTACAGTTCTTATCCCCAACCCTGGGGATGCCAGGCAGACCTTTCTTGGGTTGGTCGTGGTTCCAGTTCTTCCCTAAATCCCTAGGTGCACATTTCTGCCTGGTTTCACATCTCCTTGTCATATGCCCGCTCAGAGTGTCTATATGTCACCCACTTGTACCCGTCTCTACCCGCAGCTCTAATTATTCTCTTTCCAACGTTGCTGTTTGGCATCTTCCACAGACGTAAAATTTACTACAACTCCAGAGGGGAAAATAGTAAATCTCTGGCTAAATTTAGGTCTAGAGCTCATTTGAACTTTTACAGTGGGTTTTCTATTTATTTGATTTACTCCTGTCTTTGGCTTCGGTGTCATATTGTTGGTGTTTTATGGCCGGCTCAGGCCTGCAGTGGGCGGCGCTGCGTGCACCCGCACGTTTCTCTCTCGCAGGCTCGGTCCAAACAGCGGCGCTCATTTATTTAGTGCTGGAGGACGCGGTTTGTTCCGTTGACAGCGTAATTTAAAGAAATATATGGAAGGCTGAAAAATCATTTGCTCAAATTTGTCCAGATGTTTTTGAGACGTGATTGGAATTTGATTGCCCCTTTCCGCAGGGTCAAAAAATATTAATGTCGCAGAACTTTAATTGCTTACAGACCCTGCTTTGGGCTTTGAAGATTTAGAATGTTTGACTCTAAGCATTTGTTCTCCCCAGTTCAGAATTTCCTTTTTGGCACTTTGGTAATGAGTGCAAACTTAAGGAAAGACTTTAACCATCTCTTCCAACGATCAAAACCTTGGCGCCCATCCTCTTTTTGGAAGGTTTCCTTCTGATGCACCAACTAGCAATATCACAGATCTACTGCCCTCCTGTGCTGTGCCTTGCCTTGCTGCCTGGTATTGGGGGACCCGTTGGTGCTTTATAAAAGAATGAATGCACTTTGGGGAAAAAATAAAACTAAAGTGTATAAATCAGGTAATAGGATTCCACAAATTCTATCATTTCCCTAAGGAATGCTTGTAACTTCCTCCACCCCATCACCTCTTGAAGCCCTGTGGCTTCACTTACAACACCACTTCTTAACCAGGGGTATCAGAATCATCTGGGGAGCTTTTCCAAGATTTTTATTTGTGGACCTAGCCCCAGGCTCCCTGAATTGGAATTGTGGGGGAAAAGGCATGGATGTGTGCATTTGAGCCCCCACGGTGTTTCTGAGGTACCCCCAGCCTACGAACTGCCCCATTTAGGTAGAACCAGTACCCATTTCCTCCTGCTTGTAAGATGTATGTGTGCATTTCAAGTGGAGAAACCCATAGAGGAGAGGGTAGAGAGAGAGGATACCTGTTAGGATTCTCTATCCACCAGCCTTAAAGCCAAAACCGTTTCACCTGCTGCAGGTGGGGGTGGGGGAGGTATTATCTGTCTTGTTCAGCCATTACTCTTCCTGGGAGTAATCCCCCTGGCAAAGGATGCCCCAGGGTCACTTATATGGGCCTCTAGGTACCTGCCTTGTTTATCTGTTGGCCAGGCCCCATGAGTCAGGCCATCCCAGGGTGGGGGTAGGCACGGGCTGGGACTGGAGCTCTGTGGTTTTTCTTTCTCACCGCCCCACCCCTCCCACCAGTGGAAGCAGGCTGACAGGAGCAGTCTGCCAGTCTGAGAGAGGCTGTGGCCTTTGGGATGCCATTCCTCTGACTGGTAGCAGAGCCAAGCCATTGGACCTTCCGGGCTAAAACCCTCCTATATTTACCCTCTTGTCCACCTCCTATATTAAAAATTTCTTAAATAAGCTCAATTCATAGTTAGGCACACAGGATTTCTAAGGCTGAGAGGTTCCTCTCAATTGTAGTTGCCTTGAGGAAATAAAAACCTTCAACAAATAAAAATCTACCCTCCCCAGTGTCTTAACCATCTACCTGTAGGTTTTATTTAAACAATGTAGGAATCCTTTTATATTGACAACAATCCTGTTGTACAAAGATTTTTCAGTAGCCTTTACTTAAAAGAAAGAGGAAAAGGGGGAAAATATACCTTCCTTCCCAAATACTACAGGTAAACAGATTTTTGCTTTGGAATCAGCATTCTCTCCTGGAATAAACAGTTGCTTGCCCTAGGCCATGCAAGTCTCCGCAATCTGCTAGTGTGCCAGGGACAGGCTTGTGGCTCAGGGGCCTAAATCTACCAGGGCTTTTTGAGCCTGATCACCAAGAGGTTAGAGAAGCAGAACAGAAAAGGGAGAAAGGGTTTTTTTTTTTGTTGTTGTTGTTGTTTTGGTTTGTTTTTTTTTTTTTTAAGAACTGCCAGGTCAGAGCCAAAAATGACTGACTATTCAAAATCAAACGCTAAAGCCTAGCAGATTTCCCAAGCAGAGTTTAAGTGGTCCTGGAATGATGGAGGAAAGACTGGATTTGGGGGGGGGAGGGGAGGCAAACCTTTGGGATAGAAGGGGTGCATAACTCCCCCCCTCCCCCGCTTTCCTTCTAGTCCCAGCTGCTCCAGAAGGGAGAGCGCTAGGAAGGGAAACAGAGCGGAATCGTCCACATTAGCCTCGGTCTGGTCTCCGGCTCTGTGGTGACCGGGCAGACGCCTCTGGGCTCGAGTGAGCGTCTCCTTCCTAATGCCAATGACAACGACACTGAGAGTGATTTCTTTTTTTCTTTTTTCTTTTTTTCTTTTTTTTTTTTTTCTTTTCCTTTCCCACGTCTTCGCAGGCAACTCTGTAAGGAATTCACGGATCTGCTGGCGCAGGACCGGACGCCCATCGGGAACAGCAGGCCCAGCCCCATCCTGGAGCCGGGGATCCAGAGCTGCCTCACGCACTTCAGCCTCATCACGCACGGCTTCGGCGCCCCAGCCATTTGCGCCGCGCTCACTGCCCTGCAGAACTATCTCACCGAGGCGCTCAAAGGCATGGACAAGATGTTCTTGAACAACACCACCACTAACAGGCACACGTCTGGGGAAGGCCCAGGTAGTAAAACTGGCGACAAGGAGGAGAAACACAGGAAATGAAAATTAAAAAAAAAAAAAAAAAAGAAAAATGTTTTAAATACAAAAGGAAAACAAAAAAAAATTTAATTTTAGCTTTAAAATGTTGGATTGGCTTTGGAAGAATTATATTAGGTAGAATACACATACAATCAAATTTTAAAAAAAGAGCTAAATAACTTTAAAAAAAAAAAAACTGAGGCGCACAACGGAGCAACAATATCGGTTCCCAGTGTCTATTTCAAGATACATTTGGAGACAAACGTCCGGATTTTCCACTTCGGTTCTTTCGAGCTTAGTAATACTGATAAATAAAAGAAAACCATGATTTTCCCCCTTTGGAAAATAAACATAAGACTAAACAGGAGAAAACGCTAACTTATTGGAAGAAAATCGGAGAAACATTGTTGGTGTCAGTGCTTTTGAGAGTTGGTTGACTGAGATGCACGAACTTTTTAATTTTTAATATTTTTTTAGGAAACTCTCTCGCAGTCCCCGCCCTTCCACCTCACCTCACCCCTCTCCCAGCCACCCTTTTCTTCATTGCCCGCCCTCCCTCAAGCTGTCGCGGGGATTTTCCGGGACGAAAAGGAGTGTGGTTAGCCCCTTTGCGTTGTGTTGCGGTCCCCGCGGTGCCCCCGCCCTCCCCCGCCCCGCCCCCACCCCTGGATCTTAACTATCCGGCACCCAGCACCCCTCCGCCCCGTTGGCACCCTTGGGAGGGGGAGGGCGAGGGCGGGCGGGGAGGGAGGCCCACGGAGGTGCCGGCGGAGGGGGGGCGGGGAGGGGGGGGGCTGCGGCTCGTGCCGGCCTGCCGAGCAGAGGCTCCTGCGGCTGAGGAAAATCCGGATCAATAAGTTGATTCCGACTCATCATCAGTTCCTTTCAGAAATGTTACTAATTCCCAGCCTTGCCAGCACCTGCATACAGAGAATCTTGCATTTGTTATATTTGTGTCATCTACCAATTTTAAGAACAATAGTAAAAAAAAAAAAAAAAAGCACAATATGAATACGTTGATTAGTATGTAATTCCTTCGGAGGGGTATGTACCATTTCATTCTCTTCTGTTTTCCAAAGCTTTGCCCGCATGGTTTATGAGCTTCTTCAAAGAGGACTTGGGCTTCCTACACAATCTATAAGGTACAGAGAAAAAAAAATCCGATCCCTTTTTAATCAAAGCCTGTGTGTCAGAATTCTGCAGGTGCACTTCTTTAAAGAAGCTCAAAGGGAATAATTTAGAAAGTGGCCAATAAGAGATTGAAGCAGCTTTGAGTCTAGTTGTTAACAGATACCTCAACACGGAATTCTAGGGGAGGGGGAGCTGAAAAATGAATTTTAGGGGAGAAGAATAAGTGTTCTTGGAGCCCAATGTTTTAGCAATATTGCCCTGCCTTTGATATAGATTCCATTTCCCTGGGCTCTTTGGTGATTGCTGTTTTAGCGGGCAAGGAAGCAGCTTTTCCAGTGGTCGTGGGGAGGAGGGTGGTGAGAGCTCCCGTGTTTCAGCAACAATTGCTTTCTTACAAGATGCTTTATGAATAAGACACTCCCCCCTCCAGACGCACACTTGTTTTGGCATATAATGGCAAAATAATGAATGCAAAGTGAAAGGAGATGTATTTCAGCTTTGAATTTTACCGTCTGTATACACTGGGACTATTCCCAGTAGATAAAGTTTCCTGCGTTTAATGTCTCTCATTCTGGCAGCCCTGCTCCTTTCCTGGGGTCATCTGAGCATTATCATGAAACAAGATCTGGAACCCGTTGTCCTCATCCTCCCCAAAGCAGTGGGGAAATCCACCCCCCAGTGGTCTCTAAATTTAGTGTTGATACATGCACCTCTTTATACAAACTAGACCTTAGGACCTTTGCAACATCCCTGAAAGATAAAGATCCAGATGTCAGTTCTGCAGGATTTACACTTAGGATCTACTGGGACTCTCAGTTCTGCCGCCCCCATGCATGGGCTTTGGCCTTGAGGGGAGGTTGGACTACTGGGATTTAGGCACCTGCTGAGAGCTTTGTGCGGACACTTTTATGGGGGAGGGGGTTAGGGAGCTGGTTTCAGGTCACCAGGAAGGTCCAAGCAACGGTTAATGTCACACCCCAGTCCATCTACCGCTAGCTCCTTTGGGGGCTTCTGGGTGTGCAGGGCTCAGCCCTAGACGAGGTGACATACAAAGGCTGGGAACTAAACCTTACGGAGAGTGTAGACACTCCATCTCTCCCCCGCTGAGAAGCCTGCGCCTTTGTCGGAGGGCCTGGCCGCTTGCATTATATGTATTCTGATTGCAAAAGGCCAGGAGAAACCACACTGAAAACCATCGTCTCCTTTCCTTGCAGGGCAACGCGCCCCACGCGTGTGACGTGCGAGAGACGCGATGGACGCGCCTTGCTCTTACTGTGCAGGTCCTGAGAGCGTGTGGGCCTCTCGCGCCCAGTCGTGTTGAGGACATAGAATCAGCCGCTGGAGAGGCCTCGGGCCGCGCGGGCCCTTTTCGCTCTCGGTCTCACCCTAAGGGCTAAGGCGACCGAGAAAGCCCCATTCTCCAGTAGGTAATGGGGCGGCGCCACGCGGGCTGCAGGCGGGGAGGGTCTCAGCGCTGCCCTTGCCCTTTGCTACCAGCGGCCGCTCCGGGCGCCTGCTCCAGCAGAGCGAGTGGCCTAGACACGTCCGGGGAATCGAGAGCTTCCCCAGCCTTTGGCAGGACGAAAACTCTCTCTCCTCACGCTCCTAAAGGCGGGTGATGGGATAGGAATTGTCCTATGTGGCTACGCAGTGTCTCTTCGTCTCCCTTCGCCCTCATTTGAGGGCTGCTCCCGCGCCCCCGCCAAGTAGAGCCCTCCGCGCGCTTCCCCGCCCCACCCTCGGCGAGGAGAGCCCACTGCAGCCTCCTCCTCCTCCTCCTCCTCCTCCCCCTCCTCCCCCACTTCTCCTTTTATGTACGACCCCCACCCCCTTGCTTTCGTAAGCCAGGCCCGCTACGTTTATCTGATAATTGAGTTATTAAAAGATTTGGTTTCCTTGGGCCCATAAATCAATAAACAGTAGGATTAACGCAAGAGTTTGCCTTTTAAGTCAAGGGAAACATTTAAAACAAGGCCTTTTGAGCTTTGTTTTCAAACCAAACAGGTGAGTCGCAGCTCTTCCTCCACCCCTGCACTCTTTAGGCATTTTATCCATGCCGCCTGCCCCCTCCCGAATGCTCAGTCCGAAACCAAAATAGCTAAAGATAGAAAAAAAAAAAAAAAAAAAAAGGGAGTCAGGATGTGGCCGCGCTGCCTTCACACTTTCCACTTTGCAAGTTCCTTTGGAGGTTCCAAAGGTCTCCTGTCCATTCTCTGTCTAACCCCGCCTCCTCCTACAGGTATTAACGGGTCTCAAGGGAGAAGAAAAAAAAAAAAAAAAAAAAGGAGGGAGAACTCCCTGAGAGAGGCTTCCACCATCAAAATCATCTTTATTTTCTCCCCCAGCTGGGAAAGTAACTTTCTCTCACCACTTCCACCCCCAAAATTATCTTGCATTTTCCTTCCTTCTCTCTGGCTCCACATCCTTAGTTCTCTCCACCCCCCCCCCCCAAAAAAAGAACCCAAGAGGCTTTCAAAGACCTAGCTGTTTTATTTTCTTTGGCCAAGGAAACCACTTTCTCTCAAGCAATTATTTCATATCCTATGAAAACTTTGGTTGAATGGAAAACCTGAAGCCCCGGACTTATCTACACACTGTTCCTCTGGTACAAAGCCTTACTTAAAAGGGCAACTCCTTCCTACTTAGAGTGTTTATAGAGAATTTGTCATCACATCTGATATCCTGTATGCGTAATACATTATGTGGAAAGGAAATAATAACCTTAAGCCATCTGATGTTGCCTCAAGAGCCCAAACAGTGTTTCCCCTCCTGTGCCAATATATGTTAAATTATCTGGGTTAAAAAGAGAAAGAAAAGAAGGAAAGAAAGGAAGAAAGAAAGAAAGAAGAGTAAGAAGAAATATCAAAATACAAAATTCATTTTTGTTTTCTTTCAAAAAGTGTAATGAACACTATTCTTTAAATGCCAAAATTGACTCCACTGTTGAGTTGGTCTCTAATTCACTAACATTGTTTTTGCCACACAATCGAGAAATATCAATCTATTGACTCTTCAGAAGAAGAGTTCTGGAGGGTATCCATGTTAAGTTTGTATATATTTATTTATGCTTAATTTAATGGGAATGTGTAAATATGGCAAGTAGTTTGGGATTATTTATCTGTGAATCTATACCTCTGTGAATGGGTGGTTAAAAAAAAAAAAAAAACAAGAAAAAAAAAAAGCTTGACCCTAGGTAGAATCCTATCTGAATTTTTCTTTGTTCTTTATAGACAAGCTGTTATGGTAATGGGTAGAAATTGGTTTATTGTCCAGTGTTGATCTGATTTACACAAATAAAAAGACTGTTGTGTTTTTGTTGTGTTTTCATCTTCAGTTTCTTGAATATGGACATTGTTTAATTCTACAGACAGAAAAAAAGGATAGCCAAGAATTTTTTTTTCTTTTTGTCCCCTCTCACCGAAACACAGGCAATGTTTTCGTTATAACATAAATACAATAAATTTTGCTTCTAGAAAAACAGACCCTTTTGTTTTCACTAGGAGGTGTTTTTTTATTTTCTCAATTCCAAGTTGACACTCTTCTCTCCTATTTCTAACTAGATTTGCAATAAAAGCTCATGTTAACTGCATCTCTTCGTTTATTTTGCCCTTTAAAAAATGAGGCGTCAAATTTACTTCCCAGGTAACTAAAAAAGACTCTGTGTCCCAGTAATTAAAGAGCTTTGGGTCCAAGTCAGAGATGATGCTCCCCTCTTACTGCTAATGGGATAGTGTTCTGGCATGGTGTTCCTTGGAGGAAATGGTGCAGGAGATGCCCACAGGGCCAGGTATGGTTCCTGCACCCTAGCCTTGGGATCTGGAGGAGTTAACTGGCTTATTTCAGGATTGAACCCAACCCTGACCTCACCAGCTGTGCAAGGCCCTCCATAAACAAATGAGGAACAGTTCCTTTGACCCAGAGGAGGAAAAAGACATAGTTGTCTTAGGACGTTGGTTCTTACCTTAGGCTCAGAGGCTGCCCAGAGAAGCCAGAGCTTTTCTCATTTGGGTTAATGGGCTGCAGCCCAGCCCTAATGGGCTGCAGTGATCAAACATCTTCTCAATCTGTATTTCATCCCAAGGCTTGGGCGTCTTCCCTGAGGCGAGGAAAGTAAAGTCATCCAATATGTTACACAGTTTGGACAAGTCACTGTTTCTCTTTGGGCCTCAAGGTCTTTATCTGTAAAATGTGGGCCTCCTAGGGTCCTTTCCAACATCCAAATATTGCCTAGTTTAATTATAAAAAGCAGAAACAGTAACGTGTTTATACATTTAAGGATAATCAGTAAAGTAGAATCTTGGTAACTCCAGATTTTGAGAGTACTTAGCATGTAGTTGGTGCTCAGTTAATTAATAATATGCCTCCTGTATCAATTTTCTGTTTTTCAGGTGAATCATTCCCAGTTCTGGACTTCCCTATAGGGAAAGACAGAAAGGACAATGGAATCTGCTTTATGTGAGATTTTCCACTTCTTGGCTTCCTTATTAACTAAAGAAAGGTGGGGTTGGGTATCATGGTTAGAACTATAAATGGCTAAATCACAGGACCCCCCCCCAAAAAAAAGAAAGGAAGAGAAGTAGAAGGAAGGAAAGACTTGCAAGGGAAATGTGATTAAGAGGTCATGCAATCCATTTATCTATAATGAATATAGGTATATGTATTTGTCTGTGGCTCAACTGTATTACATTGAGTTTCCTTTTCATTTGCTTTTCGGAGAGTGAGGGCTTGGTGACCACTGGGATTATACAAAGGGGTTGGTGAGTAATTTCCCTATCGTATGGCAAATCTTCCTACAGAAGAGAAGTGTCAGCTCCAACTCTGGAGCCACAGACCTGCCATCTATTATCCCATAGGTAAATTCCAGACCACCTCCCCTTCCCACCACCATTTGACAAGGAGAGTATCTGAGACAATCGCCTTTACTAGGTAAAGCCCAGGATCCTGAGGGTCCCACATGTGAGAAAAGAACTAAGGGAAGACATAGAAGGAAAAACTAGAAAGGGAAGGAAAGGGGTAGGAAGCCTGAGAGGGCCATGCCTCACAAAATGGCCTCGTAGCTCCCCAGTCCCTTTGTTACTGTTTCACCAGGCTGCGGGGGTGGGGGGGATGGGGGGGATGGGGGGTGGGGGGTGGGGGGTAAGGAAAGCCACAGCTGGAACCGCTAGGCCGCTGGGCCGCTAGGCCGAGGACCCTGACCACAGGCCCTGCACAGGGGCCCCGGGTAACCCTGGAGGAAGTGTCGCGGCCTCCCCTGCTGCCAGGAGGCAGCCAGCCGGGTTGAGCGGCTTACAGTGCCCCCAGAAGCCGCGGGCCCACCGGTATTAGCGGCTTAAGGACCCTGATTAAAAATAATGCTAGGAGGAAGACTCGATTATTTTTTTATGAGGCCACATTCTTTTCCTTCGTTTGCAAATAACAGCCCCGTGGGGTCCTTCCCCTGGGAACCCCGGGCAGTCAGAGCTTAGAGCCACTAGAGAGACGCTGGCCCGAAGGGATGTGTCCCTTCCTGGGGGCGATCACGAGTCCCTGACGCAAGCTGCCTTCCGCGCTTGGACTTCGAGGGCGGGTGTCTGTCATGTAGAAGCCTCAGAAATTAAACGCGCAGCTCACAAGTCCATTAATTTTAGCTTCCCATTAATCTATTTATAAGTGAGCCGGCGCTGGCTCTATAAATACAGTCCTATAAAATTGAACTCCTTCCCATAAATCTTCCAAGTTGTTTATTTACATGTATTCCCTCGCCCTCTAACGAGCCTCGTTTAAACCTGGGGAAGATTCGGGGCCCACTTGACCCAGGATGGGGTGTGCTCACCCCTCCCTGGCTTCCCGGCTGCAATCGCAATGGTGGGCTCCTGGGGAAGGAGGGAAACGCACGGAGGCAGAGGGGGTGGGGGCGGGGGGAAGAGGGCGAAAGCTCATTTTTCCTTCTTGACTTTGTTTCCTTGTTTCTATCCCAAACTCACGCTCTCCATATTTCCCATCACAAGCTCCACGTTGATTTATATCGTCATAAACAGCATTCTTGAGACTATAGCTTCCTTCATAGCTTGGGGTGAGCTCCTTTTTCACTTCCCTGGCAGCCACTACTTTTAAATCAGGACTCATAAATAACCCCGTCGCTTCTTTAGGATGAGGTCAGTCAAACGTCTCGTCGGGTCCCCTTTCGTGCTCGGATCCCTCCTCGCCCTCCCCCCAGGTCACACAGGCTGGCACACTTCCACCGCCTCTCCCGCACGTTTCCAGAACGCAGCCCCGGACGGCAAGGTCGAGCCTGGGCACCAGAGGGCTGACGGTGACCCTCACACCCGGGCAAGGTGTCGGGCGAATGCACGTACCACGCGCGCGCCACCCCCGCCTCCGCCGGCCTCCGCCGAGCCCGTGCACACCGCGCGGCTGCCCGAGTCTAGGCGCGCTCCCCTGCTTGCAGGGCCGGGTGTCAAGGATCGCGCACGCGCAGACACTCGCGCCGCGCCGCGCCGCGCCGCGCCGCCCCGGGGCGCAACTCCAGCTCCCGCGCTACTGCCCAGGGCGCGGCGCCCGCTGGCAGGCGTTTGTACAGTGCGTGCGCCCTCAGGACTGAGGCTGCGTTTGCAAAAGAGCTGTAGTGTGGGCCGGTGTGCGTGCGTGTGTGTTCAGATTGAGGGAGCAGTTTTGTCACACAAGTTCAGTACGTTCCACGCAGGTCACAAGCGAGCAAGGTCAGGCGGTGATTTTTTTCTTTTTCTTTTCTTTTCCTCCCCCCGCCCCCCACACACACTTGTTCAAAACCTATGGGGTCTGTCCACCCTGCTTCTTTTAGCTTTTTCTCTTCTCTCCAAAGGGCTGCAGCCTTCTGGAACCGACTCGAGAGGCGTCCAGACCCAAGTAGGGGTCACACCTGCTGCCGGGAGAGGCCTCTGCATAAAAATGCTTTTTAAAATCTTTAAAAAGCAGTACAATAGCCAACGGACTTAGCAAAGCGTGACTGGCCCAGACCGCAAGGAAGGCAACTCTGGCAGTCATCTGTAGCTCGCCCACCAGTTGACCCACGTCCTGGACGTGCCCGTTAGTGGAGATCTTAGCCAACGTTTCTAGGGTGTAGCTGTTGAATGTCATTAGCCAACACATTCAGCTGGAAAGGGGGTTAAGGGCAGGGCCTATATGCGTAGAGTATTTTGGGGACGTCAGAGTCTGCGCTCTGTAAGAGTCAAATGTCCCTTCCTGTAAGGACATTTATCAAAACGACCAGCGAAAAGAAGCTGGCACAAGAATAGCGGGGGTGTAGAGACGTGGGAAGGGGACTGGGCCTGCGAGGCTTTTCTGAGGTGGAAACTTGACCCAGGTCAGACCGGTATGGTATGCTACGGAGACCGACGTGAAGGAGGATCAGGAGGACAGAGCCAACCACCCAAAGAGTTGTAGCGCTCACCGTGCAAACCACGGTCCCGAGCCGCTAGAACCTGGCGTTCCAATACGCGGTTAGAAGCTAGGCAGCTTGGGGGATCCCCGGGTGGCTCGGCCGCTTAGCGCCTGCCTTGGGCCCAGGGTGTGATCCTGGAGACCCGGGATCCCAGCCTGGAGCCTGCTTCTCCCTCTGCCTCTCTCTCTCTCTCTCTCTCCCTCCCCCTGTGTCTCTCATGAGTAAATAAAGAAAACCTTAAAAAAAAAAAAAAAAAAAAAAAAGAAGCTAGGCACCTTGGGAACACCTGATCACAGAATCACAGAAGGGGCCAGTCAGTGGCTAAGTGGGAAAAGTGAGGGTGACCATATCTGAGTTTCTAAGGAAATAGAATTTTAGACAGTTTCTACACAGTAGTTTTTACTGTTGAAATGTGGACCATCCTAGGTTTTGGAAAGGGGCCGGGAGGGGTTGTACAAAATGACTAGGAAAATCACAGTCAGGACAAAGAAAACAATATAAAACTAAAGCAAACCTCAGTGTTCCATCAATCCTCACACACACACACACACACACACACACACACACACACATCCACACAAAGGAGAAGGCACCAGCACTAACTTTGACATCAAGGTATTAATATTGGATCAGGATGAATTTTGTGTAAATGTTATCCTCCTTTATACAAATTCTACCAGGAAATTAGGTGAGAGACTTCTGGGGGGAGGAGGCACATATTGTAATTAGGGCTATTTACACACACACACACACTTCACAATATGGAAAGTCCTGCAAGACCCGGACTAAACAAAAAACAGCCACAGTGAAGCAACATTTACCAATGTGAATTTTCTTTGCCATGAGAGATCCATGTGTTGGAAAAATTTTTGTTTTCACGTCTTAGGTTTCAGGGCTCTTATTTTCAAGATCAAATTCTTAAAAAAAAAAAAAAAAGAACAAACCAAGATCAAATTCTTTTGGCCAGAGATTCCTAAAAATATGAAACTTTTCAAGAGTTGAGGCAGAAGCACACTTGACTCTTTTTAATACGTTGTTTCACACATTTTCCCTTTTATTGTCTTTAGGAAGCAGAGGGCACAGGTGTGAGCCCTACCGACAGAACGGGCCCACTGAGTGATTCATTCACTTTTACGCTCAAACTAAATATTCTTTTCTTTTTTAAAAAATAAGAGCCATTCAAGACAATGGGGCCAAATAATCCAAAGAAGGATCTAGCTGATCTGGGTCCCCGCGACCTTTTACCCTTCCTTTAATTCTCAATAGTGAACATCTGTGTTTGGTGGCCAATGTCTGAAAGTAATAAAGACAATTAGAGCATTTTATTTTTTCTTGGGGGAGAGGGGTTTGGTTTTGGTTGCCAGTGTAGGGAGGTAAAAACTTTGTCTAAGACACTGTTTGCAGGATTAAACCAAGAGAATATCAATGACTAGGCCTTGCTGCTTGGTAGGCCTTGAGAAATTGAGCATAATAATTATGTAGACTCAAGTTATCGGTAATTCATATTGCTCCATTGTTTATGAGTCTGTGGACAATTTTAAAATATAACCTATCATTTGTCAACTCTACCACAAAAAAGAAAAAAATGTCCACCTTGTTCTGAAGTTTCTTCCAGTTGTGAAGACTGTTAAATAAGGTTCCTGAATATAGGCTCCTCTTCCACCACTTTTATGAAAGTTGCTCTTCTCTCCCTTCCACCTAAGAACTATCATCAAGCCAGAGCCAAACAACTTGACATGTTAATTGATTGAAAAGTATTTTAACTTTTGGCATGTAAAACTGTGAAGTCCACTGATCTTGAGATTATTTGAAAGGGTCAAAGTTCTGAAAGAATAAGATAGTCTAGAGATAATCAGTTAGAGAAATTTATCTCCTAAATGATGTCAAGGTTTTTCTTAGTATGTGTTTTCCTAGTATGTGTTGTCCTCTTGGCATTCTACTGTTGGTTTTTGATTATGCAAAGGTGGTTTCTTGTAAAGGACATATAGATGTCCTTGTATGAATGAGGAGACCTGTTATATATCCATGCAGGAAGCTACATAACTTTTTAAAAAAGATTTATTTATTTATTTATTTGAGAGAGAGAGAGTGCGCATGTGTGTGGATGAGGGGCATAGTGAGAGAATCTTTCAACAGACTCCCCCACTGAGCAAGGAGCCCAATATGGGGCTGGGATCCCTCAATCTTTGAGACCATGACCTGGGATGAAACCAAGAGTCACTCAACTGACTGAGCCACCCGGTTGCCCCACTACATAATTTATTTTTTTTAAAGGATTTTATTTATTTATTCATGAGACACACACACACACACACACACACACAGAGGCAGAGACACAGCCAGAGGGAGAAGCAGGCTCCCCGCAGGGAGCCCGATATAGGACTCGATCCTGGGACTCCAGGATCATGCCCTGGGCCAAAGGCAGGCGCTAAACCACCGAACCACCCAGGGATCTCCACTACATAATAATTTTTTTTAATTGGAGTTCAATTTGCCAACATATATCACCCAGTGCTCATCCCGTCAAGTTCCCCCACTCTGTGTCTGTCACTCAGTCACCCCATCCACTACATAATAATTTAAAAATATTGGGTGAAGTTAAAGTTGAAGAGTGACCATATTATAGACTATATTATATATGAACTATTATATATTGTATATAACATATATATATGTATGTATGTATATCTCCTGGAATCTCAGTTGCAGTGAAACTTTTTAAAAATGGAGGTCATTTGGAAATATTTTTAATGTTCTAAAATTTGTAGAAGGGTGTGTATTTAAGAAACAGAGCATGAAACTTTAAGATGAGGGTAGAGTTCTCCTGTCCACTAGACACTGGATGGCTTCTGTGCACGTCAGCACTCTAATGCGTACACAGAAACGTGAGTTTGTAGTCGAATTGTTCTACATTTAATCACATATGTGCATAGGCACACACACAAGACTGTTTTCATTCACCATTTCCCCTTGATGTTAAACACGTGTTGGGAATTGTGGAACTCTGACTTCTCCAGATCATATTTGTGACTTTGTTCTTACACATGCAGTTTAGAAACCTACAAGGTGATAACTAGGTTATTCTTCCTCTCTCTCTCTCTCTCTTTTTTTTTCCTGTTAATAACTCTGTCCTTCTTCCTTTTCTCTCCCCCACTGGTTTCACCCCTCCCCAGCATTCTGTCAAGCAGTAGGCTGTAAAATAGTTATCCAGACCAGCAGCCAGGCAAGTGCCGGTTGAGAGTAATTTCTGCCCCAAGCATTTAGCCCAGGGCAAAGCAAGCGTGCTCTCTAACTGATCAACCTGGATATTTCATTATTCATTAATTTACTGTTTAACCAAATCCCACTCATTATCAGAGGCAACGCTTGGCAGAGCCCAGCGAACAGTAGCAGTTGGTGTCAGGCGTGGAGAATTGGCCCATTTGATCCTGGGCTGTTTTATTATTCAACACCACTGACTGAGAAAAAGGTCCATGAATAATAAAGAGCCAAAGCGTGTTTGAACTGAGAAGCATGACACAGCCTTACAAAACAGCAGTTAGAAAATTAAAGGCAAGGTGGCCCAGACTTTGCATTTTTTATCTTGGCTGTGGGCACAGACACTTATATCCCTACATTGTTTTCAGTGATTTTTTTTTAAGTCCTTAAGACAGAGGCATTTGTTTCAGTCAGTCTCACCCTTTCAAAACAGACCATTGAAGAACTCAGGAGTGAACTTACACAGCAAGAAACAAACATGCCTCCAGATGGGAACTTGAAAATGTAATTTCTAACCTTATAATCAGTTAGGTCCTTTGTGGCCCTTCCGAGCAATTGGGAAGATTTGGGTGATTTTAATTCTCCTTTGGACCTGCCATGATTCATACTCTGGGTTAGTTTAATAATATAATTCATGATGCTGATCAAACACATGTTAAATTCCTTGCGTGTCCAACTGGTTCCTTGATAAAGCTTTGGGTCCATGAGTGCCTGGCCACAAAGGTCACATAAGAAGGGCTTTAGGGATCCTCTATGTAATATCTAAAATCTCATTACTATGAGAGAAGGGTCTATGAAATATATGGGGATGAAGGGAGGAGTTTATGCCCCCTCGGAAGCATCTTTTTTTTTTTTTTTTTTTTTAGTGTACCGAGGTAGTAGTGGTCATGAATTCTTTCAGGCTCTGTTAGGTCTGCATTTGTCGGATCCAGTAGTGGTGGGCTTGAAAGTATGACTGCCTTTGGACTATTTATCCTATCATTCCACTCATATATCCTTTTTACTCACTGACTAATAGAGTATTTGAATAAGCATGATGAGACCTAAAACAATAATGATAACAGTACCTTTTGTAACAGCTGCCTTTTACTGCCTAGCACCCCCTTCACTTTATCCACACACTGCGAAACTTGTGCAGAGAAATAGGGCCCAGGGGCTGTGGCTCTTCTATTTTGAAGAGTAATTGAGTAATAGCTGTGTAGGAAAAAGTTTCTTGCAACCAATAAAGCCCATTTAGGCTGCTATACTCATCAAATGTTTTATATATACATATATAACATCTGTCTATCTATCTATCTATCTATCTATCTATCTATCTATCTATCTATCATCTATCTATATCTATATATCTATATCTATCTATCGTCTATCTATATAAAAAAATGTTTCAAGATTCTTCATAACCTGATCAGGGTAGAACTGCCTTGGTGCTAAGATACTTAGTATGACACATGAAAGACTCATTCAAAGATATCGAACTTTGCTTTATTTTTTTTAATGTTCAAATCAGTAAACAAAAGTTGAAAACACTAGAAGGAGGCTTGGCTTTTTCTTTCCTCAGGATATTCTTTTGCCTGCCTTGGATGGATTTGGAAACTTTTGTTAGTATATTAAATTTAAAGTAAGAAGGGATGTTAGCATGGAAAAGATTTTTCTAACATCATCAACCTGAACACTTCATTTTACAAATGCTTAGAGAATGGCTCATCCAACCTTGTGCATGTAGCTCCTGGTAGAACCATAATTAGTTCCAAAGTGCTTTTTCATTTATAGAAGGTCTTAGGGCTTTGGTTTTTATTCTAGATAAGAATGTTGGATTTTTTTCTACATATGTTTTGGTGGTGGTTTTGAAGAAGAGGCTTTACAAAAATTCTGATCCCATAAGGACTGAAGCACAGTATTTTGAAAACCAGATCTCTTACAATGGATATTCTTTTGGCATTGCAATTTTTGGCACTAATTATAAAAAGAGAATGAAAATCATTCTTCCAACTTAGTGGGATTGGAGGATCAGGAAAATAAGATGAATAACTCAATTGTTTTCCTTCCTAATACGGCGGAAAAGATTGTTCACTTTTAAATAGAAGTGAGAGTAAGTTAACATTAAGTGTGAACATGATTGAAACTTAGGACAAAGTTAATACCTTGACTTCTCAGATCCTACCAGCCCTCATTAAATCATAAAACCACACACACTTGAGTATGACCACATATAAAGAACTCCCAAAGTGAAGAAATCAGGCAATTTTAAAAAATACTGATGTCTGAGTTCCATCCTCTGATGTATTTGTTCTGAGACACTAGTTTTGCTTCAAAAGATCCCCTAGGTGATTTTAATGTACAGAAATCAATGCTTTATGTTCTCAGAGCATTTTATTCAAAATATAGCACTTACTCCATTGTCCTATTATAAAAATTTCTCTCTGGCCACCTTATATTATATACCTTAAGTGTAAAGGCCATGTCTTAATCAACTAACATAAAACATGGCATATTGTAGTTACCAATTCATTTAATAGATTCTTCTTAAGAAGTTACTAAATTGTAGGATTTGGGGATACCTCAGTAAAAAGATACATCTGGTCTCTTACCTTGTGAAATTTGCAGTCTTTTGTCCTTGAAGACAAATGCCGATTCTGCATTTGTCAATCTCTCTAGGATTAGCTGATAGGTGGCCAAGAAACATCTTACTACAGCAGGTTATTATTGAGTGCCTCCTATGTGCTAGCCATTTTTCTAGGTCTTGGCTACATTATAGTAGATGAACTGGACTACAAACGCTCTTGGTTGAGGCATAGTGTTGTATCTGCTCTTTGGATTGGCCCATCAGTGTCTCCTAGACTCTGTACACTTGCGAGACTTTCACTAACCTATGTAATGAATCTCAGATTTTTAAAATCTAAAAGATTTCTAGAAAATTTTTTTCTAAAAGATTTTTAAAATCTAAAAGATTTCTCAGATTTTAAAATCTAAAAAATTTTGGGATGCCTGGGTGGCTCAGCGGTTGAGCATCTGCCTTTGGCTCAGGGTGTGATCCTGGAGTTCTGGGATCAAGTCCTGTATCAGGCTCCCTGCATGGAGCCTGCTTCTCCCTCTGCCTGTGTCTCTGCCTCTCTCTCTCTCTCTGTCTCTCATGAATAAATAAACTATTTTTTTTAAAAAGTCTAAAAGATTTCATTACCTACATAATGAATCTCAGATGTCTAAAATCTAAAAGATTTCTTTTGGGGATCCCTGGGTAGCTCAGCAGTTTAGTGCCTGCCTTTGGCCCAGAGTGTGATCCTGGGGTCCTGGGATCGAGTCCCACATCAGATTTCCGGCATGGAGCCTGCTTCTCCCTCTGCCTGTGTCTCTGCCTCTCTCTCTCTCTCTCTCTCTGTGTGACTATCATGAATAAATAAATAAAATCTTAAAAATAAAATAAATTAAAAAAAAGAATGATTAAGTGTTTGGATTTCCTTTACTATAGTTTCACTCCAAGCTGGGACATATTATATTTTTTAGGTAATAATGAATTTGAAATCTATATCTGGGGACGCCTGGGTGGCTGGGACGCCTGGGTGGCTCAGCGG
The DNA here is from genome assembly GCF_048418805.1 of Vulpes vulpes. Classification (NCBI taxonomy): domain Eukaryota; kingdom Metazoa; phylum Chordata; class Mammalia; order Carnivora; family Canidae; genus Vulpes; species Vulpes vulpes. The sequence continues at coordinate 147,384,372 of NC_132780.1, forward strand.
TTTGGCGCCTGCCTTTGGCCCAGGGCCTGATCCAGGAGTCCCGGGATCGAGTCCCACATCGGGCTCCCTGCATGGAGCCTGCTTCTCCCTCTGCCTGTCTCTGCCTCTCTCTCTCTGTGTGTCTTTCATGAATAAATAAATAAAATCTTAAAAAAAGAAATATATATCTGGATATTTTATTTTTTAATATTTTATTTATTCATGAGAGACAGAGAGAGAGGCAGAGACACAGGCAGAGGGAGAAGCAGGCTCCACGCCCAGAGCCCGACATGGGACTCGAATCCGGGACTCCAGAGTCACGCCCTGGGCGGAAGGTGGCGTTAAACCTCTGAGCCACCCGGGCTGCCCTGGATATTTTAATATAATATGTCTCATCAACATTTCCTTTTAAATCGAAGATAAGTATCCATTATGTAGATAAAATAATTACATTTGCATTTCACTTTATGTAGTATTTTCATTAATTTAAGTAACTACACTGAATTTGATCCTTGCAACAAGTTTGAGATATAAGGTAGGTACTAAAGCACCTCTCTTGGTTTTATAGGTAGGAAACCTAGGTTCAGGTTAAGAAAGCAGGCTTACCTTGCAGGAAAGTGGCAGGGCACATAAGTTGGATGCTCTTGCTATCATTCCATACTGCCATACTTAAGGTAAGTATGTATCCAAACATGCCACAGAAATGCACAGAGACTTTTTATAGTACTTAAAATGTAAAACAATAAAGCTAGCATATTAATGTATAATAGTATGATATATATTCTAATAATTTATTAATTTACATCAACTGGACAAAGATGTGCATACACTTGTGAGAAGTTTGAACTACAGAAAATTTTAAAGGGATGCAGTGTTACTTCTTTCAAGTATATAGAAATGGACCTGCAATAATTAAATCTTCCTTTTAGAAGTCCTTAGAGTACTAACTTTGATTAATACATAAGATTGGCTTGTAATTATACTCTCAATTATTTGTATGTAAATGGGTGCTCCCCAAGTGCTTGAGGATACTGAAAACGGTGTATTCTCTTAAACAGTTTATATACTCTCCCTGTAATCTTTATTTACACTAGTAATTTGTTCAGCAAGTCTTTTCTCCATTGATATGGTAAAGACAAACTTCACTCAGCCCGATCTTTGTTAGATCAGAAATTCTGATTTAAGTGATTCTGAATTAATGAGCTTTTACTTTATTTGCAATGTAATAGGTTTTCCACCACACATCTGCCTTTACATACACATATAACCTTATTAATATATGTTTTTCCACATTTAAAAAATTCGGCTGAGCTAATGACTTGATTTATCAATGAATCTGAGATGTTTCAAATTATTTTATAGCTTCTTAGTATAGACTTGCCTTAGTCCATCTGTAGCAGTGGAGGAAAAATTCTGTTTCCTTAAGTCCTTTTATGAGGGTGCCAAAAGGTATAAAAATATGAAGCCATTTAATAGCCAGGCTCTTTGAAAGTACCAAGCACACATAGTGTGCATGCTAAGTTTAATCACACTGATGGATTTCCATGTAATGTCTCAATTCCAGACTCCCTCATTAGTGCAGTCAATCTTGAAGTTCTCCCCGGTGAGTGAAGGGTGAAGGTGACTTGGACACCCGTGAGAGGGTGGCAGGAGATTGCCAACACCCAGAAAAAGACAGTGGGAAAAAGCTCTACCATATGAGGCTATAATCCTAGCTGTGGTCAATGTGTTGAAAGCTTTATATTTCCTGACCACAGGATCTTTCTATAAAATGAACAGGGAGGAGGGATATTCCCAGGATTAGCCAGCTGGCTATTTCTATATGCTTATTAAAATTTCTGGAAGAAATAGTGGGGCCTTTTAACCCTTTTAAAATATATCTGCTTGGGAAATCATAAGCTTCTCCCTCATCCAAACTATTTAGTACAAGAGGGCTGGATAAAATATTTTCAAACTTAAATTTTGACAGTTGTAGTGAAGAAAAGGGAATATGGAAAATGGTGGTAAAAACAACAGCAGTAGCAGAAGCTGGGAGAGAATCCAGATGTCACCTTCGTAGGAAATCTTTTTCTCCTCTAAGGACCCGCAGGTCAGGCTTTTTAATTTTGGACAAAACAGAGTTTCATTCTATCCCACGCAGGGTACAGGGATAGCCTCATTTTTTAGAGGCTGCATTTGGAACCTGCTGCCTCTTTGTATTCAATATCCACATGCTATTCCCCTAGCTTGCTGAGCGAATCCCTGCACAATAGTGGTATTAAGGAAAGCAAAGCACAGGCAATGCATTTGGCTCTTTCTTTAGGGAAGAAAAACAAGCAACTTAATGCTTAACATTCATCAAAAGACGCTGGGTCATCATGCATACTATTGAAGTAGCGGTAGAGTTGTGTCCATTATATAAGAAGTGCTCCGTTTTACTCAGAACTGTAACAGAGGAATATTCTTGCAGTTCTTCTCATTCTTTCTTTTTCTCCTCCTCCTCTATTCTCCCTCTCTCCCTCCTCCTCCTTCTTTGAGAGAGATTTAGTAAATAAAGCCAAGATGCTCTCTTCCTCTGTTCTCTCCCTTCCTCCCACTATATATATATGTGTATATATCAGGAGAAAAAGTATATATATCTATATCTATATACATATAGCAAGAGACAGGTATTGATATATATATATATATATATATATATATATATATACACACACACACATATATATATATAGTGAGAGAGAAGTAGATATAGACATAAGTGAAGATAAACAGATACAGATATATTAATTACTCTTCTTCATTTCCTTCTTCCTCTTCTCCTTTACATAGAATTACAAAGCTAACCAAACCAAATCTTCATTTTTGGTTGTAGGGTTCCCAGGATATACATAAAGGAAATCTAATGTACTTTCAGTGTCTTGAAATTTTATCATTCCAATTGAGACACCTTGTCATTTTCTTGTAGTTAATACCTTCAGAACCAGTGCATAAGCATGGATATTAGATTGGGGCCTTAAGCAAACTTGAAGAAAAATCTGTTGTTGAAAAGGGTCATGAAAACAAGAGTTTATGTTTGTTTAGTTTTTTACATTTTATAGCGGGCCTCCACATACTCTGTTTCATTTGATCTCTCCCAAGTTCTCTGGAATATTATGGACCTCACGGAGTTGGTCAAGGAAAGGGAGGATGGAAAGTTATTAAGCTTGCCCAGAAACAAGGAATGAAGAGATTCTCAACTGATTCTCTGGAAGTCTTCTAGCTGGCAGCAGACATACTGTTATATGCTAGAATCCTCTAAATTGTAAGAGAAAATACAGACTTATCATTTGACAAAAAAACTTAGGTGAAAAGTGAAATAATGAATTTGATGACTTGTGAGTGTATGTATGTGTCTGTGTCCCCAGTAATCTAGTTCCCAAAGAGGGGTTGTATGTCAGTTCAAGAATATCAGAACAGGAGAGAGAGGGGGCACTGATTTTTGAGAAATATCTCTGCTTTTTGGCTTCTAACCATTAGGAGTTGGGAACATAGGAAGACAAAGAGTAAGTTAAATTATTATCCAAGGAAGGAATGAATGATGGGAATACAGGGATAAAATGACAGAAAGAAGAAATAAAGACTGAATTAAGGAATGAGCAAATGAAATAGCTACTAATGCCATTTTTCTTTCTTACCAAAAACTTGATATTTAGAGCTCTAAAGTATTATGTATACATTAGAGTTAGGCAGACATTCAATAAGACTGAGTCAAGAGAAGGCTTCCTTCCTCCTAAATATCTCTTCACTTGGCTTTTGATACCAGAATTTTTTTTTAACACCAGGCAAAAATTTTCAATTCTCTATTATAAATTTAAGATTTTAAAGCAAATATGCAAGTAAAAGAGCACATAGCATGAATGATTTTTAATCAAAGTATAAAGGATTATTTCAATTTATTTACTGTTTGGATATAGGAGATGTATTTTTCATAATATTTTCTTTGCACCTTGGAGAATGGGATGGAGTTTGTTATCAAACTGAAAATGAATGGAAAAAGTCAGTGGAGACTCTTAATATGTCACCTCCTGATGTGTGCCTCCTGATGTGATACATTAAGAAGAAAATGTCACTTATGTTGTCACTATGCACTTTGACATCTTGCCAAAAAATTGCATAATCTGAATTTGATCATAAGGGCACATCATATACATCCAAATGTAGACTCCATGTACATATCAGATATTATGTACTCTTCAAAAATATCAGTGTCATGAAAGAGAAAGAATGGCCAAGAAACTCTTTCAGATTGGAGAAGACTAAAAAGACATGCAACCAGATGCAAATTACAATCCCATATTAGGAACTGGATCAAAGAAAAATTTGCTGTAAGGATTTATTGAGGAATGAAGAACTTGATGAAATTTAAATATTACTGTGTTAGAAAATAGCATAGCATCAATGTTAAGTTTTGAACTTTGTGCTTGTACTGTGATACAGGGGTGTATTATATGCAACTCCTTGAATAATTCAGGAGAGAAAGAGAGAAGGAGAGAGGGAGGAAGGTAACAAATGTGGTAAAACTGATCTAGGTTAATACAAAAGTACTTTGTTCTATTTTTGTACTACTTGTGTAAGTTTGATAATATTTCTACATAAAAAATTTTAAAAAGTAAAGAAAGCATTTTCTTTTCAGAGAATTTGCTTCTGTTGGAGAGGAAATTGAATTATGCACCTGGGTTATGTTTCTATAATGATAACTTAGCAGCTCTAAAGAGCAATAGGTTTAGATAATGTCATATTTCTTTAAGTTCAAATTGTCAATTTTGAGGGTTCAGGTGGGTCACACAACATAGCTCATACATTTGTAATATGTTAAAGAATAGTATGTCCTTCACATAAAGGTATATAATATGAGATACATTCACATAGGACTAGACCTAGAACAGACATTTTGTTTAACATGCTTATCTGGATATAAAGATTTTGATTGAAAACATAATTTGGGACATTTTAGTAGAGTTTACTCTCTTTAAAAATGATCAAATGGAGTTATTTGAAGTATTTATAAAGATTCTTTATAAAGATTACAATAATTAAGGACAATTAAATGTTCATGATAGAATGAATTAGATGTGTTTACTAAATCATTAATGTAAGCAGCGCTATAGATAAACTCTAAGTTATATTTGGAAATAATGATATTGTAGTTTTATGTTATTTCTTAGTTTCTTCTCACCAAATCCATGAGAAGGAGCAGATAGGGCTGGAAAACATCTCTGCCCTGGATCAGGTCCAGCCATTAGATTTTTTTTCAAATCACCAGGTTTCCCATTGATCTGTTCATACCCCATGTTGATGCATTCCATTTCACAGGGGCCAATATAGGCACAATGTACTTATGTCATGGCTGATATACAAATTATGGAGAATTCTTAGTCTCTCAATCTGCCACAACAAAGTTTTGTATTAATATTTGTTTTAGTATTTGAAGTGCAAGCTCTTTATATACTGATTTTCATTGCTTTCGCTATTTACTTCTTTTACTACGTGGATTCATGTTAATGCTGGAAATGTGATTAGTTTCCCATTTGGTAATTGTATAGTTTTTCTGTAGCTGCTTAGATAAAAATATCTTTCTTTTGTAGTAATGATGAAGAGGTTTTGAAGATTCTATTGGCTTTTAGGGATGGGAAATAGAACAAACTTCAGGCTGAGCACTAGTTAAAAAATTATCTCCCCCACTACTCAGAAGTCATTTACTTTATTGTTGCTTCCTGTGTTTTGCTATCAACAACTCCCCCATGACATCAGCAGCCTTTGGTTAAAAGCTGTTCACTGGCTGCCTTGACAGGCATTTGTTATTTAACTATTTCATGGCCACTTAAATATGTCTTATATATATGCTTCCCAGTGATTCAGTGGGTTTTCCCATGACATCCAGATTACAATCTGTAAAGACATGGCTGTTTTAAAAATTAGCAGGTTTTGAGTTGAACTATAGGAAAAAAAGCAGCAAATGTACAGAATCTGTGGGTCACTCACAGTAAATTCTTTACTGTCAAATTTTCATCATGATTCAGGACACAGCAGTGTAGTACAATGTAATACAATGGCAGTGGGGACTTGGGGGTTGAGTGGGCAAAGTAGGATGTTTCTGTTCCTGCCTTGTTCCTGGAGAATTAAAAGTAGTACAACTCTCCAAGCCTCTACCCAAGAATGTTTTCCACTGAATCTGAGTTAGCTCTTTACCAGCATCAGTCAGAACATAGGCATTAGCAGGAGCTGTCACAAATGTAGGGGCAGGAACATGGTAAGATTCTCCCTTTAGCAGCAGCAGTTCCTTGGGATCTCTACAAACATAACCTCCTATCAGGTTGGCTTAAAGATTGCCATAGTGTTTACAGATTGTCCTGAAAATGAGATGTCATGTGAGGGGATCCCGGGGTGCAGCTCTTGAAATGAATTCAATATGAAAAATTAAAGTGATGTGGGATCTTAGAATGAGTCAAAAAACCTATGCAGAATTGTAGATGAAAGGAAGTTAGTACTGTAAATTATGTTATCATGGATGGGGAACATTTATATCAATCATCAGGGCTGGAGGATGAATTTATATAAGGATAATTGATGAGTCACATTAAAAAAAAACTAATGTAGATAATAAGTGAGTAGAGAATAACACCCCTAGTGTTTGGGCCTGAAGCTGTCCTCTGGGTCACAGTAGCTAACAGTCAAGAAATCATTTTTAACTGTGTGTATAAGAAAATGCTGAGTACCTTTTTCTTTAGACATCCCTGAACATCCTAAGTCATTACAGGTGCTAAAGCCATGTAAGGATTTTAAAGCATTACTTCCAGATTCCACAAGAGAAGTCCTGTGTGGTCTGTTTTACTGCAAGAACAGTAAAAATTAGTGGGCCCTATTTATTCATTACTAATCTGGTGGCAGAGATGTATCTTAATTCCTCATGTGCTTTAAGTGCTGCTGTTATTATTTGTTGGGAAAATTTCCCTTTTTTACCTATTAAATCTTCATTCCAGGAGTTGTGTTTATTTGGCACTAAGTTAAAAGGAGAGGATGTTGTTAAAGGAAGGGACCACTTTACTGTTCTTATTAACACAGCATCTCACTCCCTACTGCTACTAAAATCCAATTGATTCAGTCTCTGAAGTCTGTCATCAAAGGGTAATTTGGAAACTATTAGGATTCACAGATATAATTTTTTAATTTAAATACAGATCATGGTAAAATGGTTGAAATTTAGTACAACATATTTTTTTTCTAGGTTTTGGTAATATGATATTAGCCATATCATATTTTAGTTTTAATATTTTTCTATGACATTCATAGAATACTTTAGAGTTTCTGTCCTAGAGGTGCAAATGCATTAAAAAAGGAGAGAAAGAAAAACTTTTATTGGTAAACTGACATGTACAAGTAAGAGGATTTCAAATTGGAGCAGATTATGGGCAACATTCAAAGTCTTACAAGATTGAAGTGGCTAATAAAGATGTATCTGGCCATGTTTTTTTTTTTAAGATTTTATTTATTTATTTGAGAGAGAGAGAAAATGCATCAGCAGTGGGGCAGGGCAGAGAGAGAAGCAGACTCCCCATTGAGCAGGGAGCCCGATGTGGGACTTGAACCCAGGACATACCAAGATCATGACCGGAGCCGAAGGCAGACACTTAACCTACTGAGCCACCCAGTGCTCATTTGGCCATGTTTTATTTTTATTTATTTTTTATTTTTAAAAGATTTTATTTATTTATGCATGAGAGACATAGAAAGAGAGGCAGAGACACAGGCAGAGGGAGAAGCAGGCTCCATGCAGGGAGCCTGACGTGGGACTCGATCCCAGGTCTCCAGGATCCCACCCTGGGCCAAAGGTGGCACTAAACCGCTGAGCCACTGGGGCTGCCCTGGCCATGTTTTAAAACTGAAGTCGACAACATGGACAGAAACGTAATTAATCCAAAGAAATATTAAATAGTAAATTTTTTCTACAAAGAATGATAATTTATTTCCTGAGATTTCCCTCTCCCCCGAAGAACTCAAGTGATTAATACAGTTAAGTTCATTTCAAGTACTTTAAACTTCATATTACATAGGTATAATTGAGTGAATATTCCTTCCAAATTCATATGTTGAAACACTACCCCCCCCCATATGATATTATCAGGAGATGGAGTGTTTGGGAGATAATTAGGATTCAAGGAGGTCACAAGAGTGAAGCCCTTATGAACGGGGGTTAGCACCCTTATAAGAGTTAAGAGAGCTTGATTTCTCCCTTTCTGCTCTTGGTCATGTGAGGATATAAGGAGAGGTCAGCTGTCTGTATCCTGGAAGAGTCTCACCAGAACCTGATCATGCTGGCACCATGATCCTAGACTTCCAGGCTCCAGGTCTTAAAGAAATTGATTTCTGTTGTTTATAAGCCACACAGTCCAAGTTATTATTGTTAAAGCAAGCTGAGTTGAGACACTCCCTGAGATAATCCCCTGTATTTTTTTTTTGAAAAATATTTTATTTATTCATTTATTTTAGAGAGAGAGCACACAGGGGGGGGCGGTGTGGAGAAGAAGGTAGAAAGACTCTCTAGCAGACTCTGTGCCAAGTGCAGAGCCCCAAGCAGGGCCCCATCCCACTCAAGACTACCACTGGACTAAAAACAAGAGTTAGATGCTCAACTGACTGAGCTGCCCAGGGACCTCAACCACCTTTTACTTTTTAAAAATTATTTAGTTATTCATTCATTCATGCATTCATCTATTATTATTATTATTATTTTTAAAATTTTATTTATTAATGAGAGTCACAGAAAGAGAGGCAGAGACATAGGCAGAAGGAGAAACAAGCTCCTCACAGGGAGCCCGATGCAGGACTTGATCCCTAGACCTCGGGATCACACCCTGAGCTGAAAGCAGACGCTCAACTGCTGAGCCACCCAGGTGTCTCCCTTTTTTACTTTTAAACCTGGAGTCCAAATTGACATTTCCTCTAATATGACCAAATTTATTGATTCATTCATTCACTTATTTATTTAAAGTTTTTTTAAAGATTTTATTTTTAAGTAATTTCTACACACAATATGGGGTTTGAACTCACCACCTTGAGATCAAGAGGTGCATACTCCACCAACTAAGCCAGCCAGGTGCCTGTAGTATGAACAAATTTATACATAGGACATAGTATCTCACCAGTCCCTACCTAACTCCTCTGTTCAGTTAAGGGGCTCAGAAAGACCACCCCTGGTTTTAGCCTATTTTGATCTCAATGGGAGCTTCAGATGTTTTAGGAATACTGGAATTTAAAGTTGGTACTATTTTTGAGGGGTACTTGACAGAGTCAGGAGACTACTGTGGTTGGTTGGCTTCTCCCCCTTGTCACAGGCCCTCTGGAGGTTGGGAACAATGGCCACTCAATGTGGCCTGGGCAATTCTGGGTAGGGAACATATCAGGAGCCAAAGGTTATTTTTGACTTAAAATGGGGAGCATGATTCATTGATTGGCTGCCAGCCCTTTCCTTTTCCTTGGAAAAGCTTTCAATGATAGTGCAAAAACAGTATAACTTGTCTCAATTAGTAGTTTTTCTTTCATTTAGCAATCTTCATTTTGTCTTTTTCCTAGTTCTTCTGAATTGGGCTCCCCAAACTGGGCTATCTGAGGCTTGATGAAGAGGTTGCTGAACTCTCATGGCTACTCCGAAGACTTTCATGGCACTGTGTCTGCCCCTTCCTATCTATTCTGATGTTCTTACATTCGAGGGACATTCAGACATTCTTGAATATGAGTCTTTATTTTTTGTTGCTCAGAAAGGAAGTCTTATATAAGAATTCAATTTATTTTAATAGGAAAAGAATGCCTGTTACAGGTCAAGGATTATGCACAAAAATGAAGACATGATAAAAGAGGAAACATGCTGCCTCCATGCGATAATCAGAGAGCAATATGAAGCAATGAAAACTAGTGCTGTTATGGTCCAATATGTCGTTTCATTTCCTTAAGGTGCAAATTTGGGAGAGAGTACAGACTAAGCCTTATGATTGTGACATCAGCATTTCCTTATCAAGAAAATGGGATCCCTCTCTTTCACAGAGTTCCCCCCACCTCCCACCCCTCCAGAAAAGGAGAAGAGGAAACACAAGAAGAAGCACCTAGTGCAGAACACCAATTCCTACTTCATGGATGTGAAATTCTCACAATGCTATAAGATCACCACTCTCAGTAGCCATGCACAACGAGTGGTTTTGTGTGTTGGCTGCTCCACCATCCTCTGCCAGCCTACAGAAGGAAATGCAAGGCTTAGAGAAGGATGCTCCTTCACACAGAAGCAGCACCCAATGCCCCCTGTACCAAGATGAGTGGGAAACTATCCCAATAAACACATTTTATTTATTTATTTGTTTGTTTGTTTTTCAAAGTATTTTTGTTTATTTAGTCATGAGAGACATACAGAAAGGCAGAGACATAGGCAGAAGGAGAAGCAGGCTCCCTGCGGGGAGCCCAATGGGGAACTTGATCCCAGGACCCTGGGATCACGACCTGAGCCAAAGGCAGACGCTCAACCACGGAGCCACCCAGGCGTCCCCCAGTAAACACATTTTAGATAAAAAAGAAAAAAAGAAAACAGGACCACAGCATTTATACATTGGTGACATCATAGTTGTTTCAGTGGATATTTGAAAGGATAAGCTCTTGAGAAAAAGCAATTCACTCTGTTAAATCTATAAACTATGAAAATAATGAAATAGCATATTAGATATTACTTTTAGCAGGTGAGAAGAACCCTAGATCAGTGGTCAAGATACTTGAGCACGACTGCTGGCTCTGTCACTATATAGCCACATGACCTTGTACAGATCTCTTATCCTCCTTGGGCCTTAGTTTCCTCACCTGTAAAAGGAGAGAGCTAAGGTAGACCAGTTGGACTTTATAAGCCCTTTGAGCTCTGTGATTCCATGCCTTACAAAGGCATTTTAAGAAATAATAATCATTTGGCCTTCTTTCCCTCTTTATTTTTTATTCTTCTGTTGGGGTATGTACCCAGGTGACAGCTGTGACTCTGTTCAGTCAACTTATTAATGAAAATATTACTGAGTTTGTTCAGGAGATCTACAGATATGCTAATTGGCAGCTGCTCCATTCTTCTCAGGGAGCGATTCCAAGTGAAATATTTGGAATTGGGTTTGAAATACTTCTTCCTTATTCGTGCCTGGGGGATTTATGTAAAAGAATAAAAAATTTACCCTAAGTCAGAAGATTCTCTGGTCTGATCCACCTTTTCTTGGACTTTATGAGCAGGAGGGAAGGTTATGGCAGTTTTTCATTTTCTATGAGAATGTCAGAGCTTGGAACAATAATGGAGTCTGGAATTGGTCTTCATAAAAGTGTATGAAATTATCAGCAGAATGGAAGGGAAATGCGGCAGGTGAGATCAGAGATATAAAAATAATTTTCCTATTACAAAGTAGTTTTCTTTCTTTAAATGGCATGCAGGACTAATCCACCCTGATATCCATGCTGGGTATTTATCTGGTAATATATTTCTTTGCAAATAACTTCATACTGTATTATTATTATTGTGATAAATTCTCCTCTATCTGGAGTTTTTCCAAGTGGCACAACATCCTAAGCTAAGTTGTTTCTGTCGATGGTGCAGGTGACTCGGTACACTCTAGAACTCCAGAGCAGGGATGAGGTACTCTGGGACACATAACATCCAAAAGGTTAATAAAAATCATGAACTTTAAAAGTCTTGACTAAGTTTGCAAGAGGAATGGGGATAAGGCAACTCAAGTATCCCGGGACAAGCCAACCACAATGCCCGAGAGGAGCTGGCATTCATGTAACCCTAAGAATGTAAATTGAATAATAATTTTGTAGACTTTAAAGCCACAGAAGATGCCTGGGGTCAATATTAAATGCAGAAAAAAAAGACTCTGTGCTTAAAATTCTGTTATAGAAACTTGAAGACTTTGTCAGATTTTCAAGGCTTTCTCTATACAGCAAAAACATATTCTGTTGAGTACATGCATGATACATTATACATGCAGACATTCTAGGGGTTTCTGGGTGGTGGTAGGGGGAGTAATTACAGGCTACTGTTCAGAGAAAAGGAAAGAGGAAAGACAGAATTGCATTTTAATGTCACAAATATTTCAAAGACAAGCTGAGACATTTTTAGAAAGGAAGAAGCTGAGCAGGAAGATGCAGAGCTGTCTCCAAAGAGATTTGGAGCCCTCCAGATCATTCTCTGGAGAGTGGTCTTACAGTTAGAAAGAATCACTGAAGACTTTGAGCTTAAATTTAATTCTCTGCTCAGTGTCTGTCTGGAAATGGTGCCTTTCTTTTTGTGTTTGCTTTTTCTTTTCCTTTTTTTTTTAATGTACTCTTTTTTTTAAAAACGATTTTATTTATTTATTCATGAGAGACACAGAGAGAGGGAGATACACAGGCAGAGGGAGAAACAGGCTCCCTGCGGGGACCCAATGTGGGACTCAATCCCAGGGCTCCGGAATCATGCCCTGAGCCAAAGGCATACGCCCAACCGCTGAGCCACCCAGGCACCCCCACTTCTGGCATTCTTGTAGTGAAAACACTTTACTTCACCATGGATGAAAATTATGATGCAATTGAGAATTTTGGCAATAATTTTGCCCTGATGCAAACAAAAAGAAAGATGAGCAACCTTGTGTAGTAAAAAAGAATAGTAACTCTGAAGTTAGACAGGCCTGTCTGGTTCTACCTTTAACTAATTGTTTGGTCTTGGTGAAAGTTGCTTAAGACCTAAGGTTTAGCTTTCTGATCTGTGAAATGGGTTTGTAATATTTATAGCAATATTCTGAATGGTTAGATGATTAGGGAGTATAAGCGCGATGCTTGGCAAATTACATAATTCAAATCAATATTAGTTTAGCAAACCCCCTACTCCAATCCCTCCCAATAAAAACTGCACTCATATGAAAGGAGATGTGTTCTAGGAGTTATGTCACTCAGCAATAGTTGAATCAAGTAGTGTATCAGCAGTGCAGCTGTATTGGCCCCAAATTGTGGCATTTCTATCTTGGTGGGCAGAACTCCTAACATTTTTCATCTTTTTGTCTGTTTCTTTTCTTTCTTTCTTTCTTTCTTTCTTTCTTTCTTTCTTTCTTTCTTTCTTTCTTTCTTCTTTCTTTCTTTTTTTTTTTTTTAAGATTTTATTTATTTATTTATTCATGAGAGACACAGAGAGAGAGGCAGAGGGAGAAGCAGGCTCCATGCAAGGAGCCCGATGTGGGACTCGTTCCCAGGACTCCGGGATCACACCCTGAGCTGAAGGCAGATGCTTAACCGCTGAGCCACCCAGGCGTCCCTTTTCTTTCCTTTTCTTTTCTTTTCTTTTCTTTTCTTTTCTTTTCTTTTCTTTTCTTTTTTTTCTTTTCTTTCTTTTCTTTTTTTCTTTCTTTTCTTTTCTTTCTTTCTTTCTTTCTTTCTTTCTTTCTTTCTTTCTTCTTTCCTTTTCTTTAAGATTTAATTTACTTATTTGAGAGAGTGAGAGAGAAAGAGTGAACACACATGAGAGAGCACAAGTGGTGGAAAAGGAGAGGCAGATTCCCTCTGAGTAGGGAGCCCGATGTGGGTTGGATCCCTGGACCCTGGGATCATGACCTAAGCTGATGCTGGAATTTGGATGCCTAACCAACTGAGCCACCTAGGCACCCACTTTATTTTTTAAAGATTATTTATTTATTTATTTGAGAGAAAACACAAATGGGAGGGGCAGAGGGAAAGGGAGAAAGAATCTCATGCCGACTCCATGCTGAGTCAGAAGCCAAATATGGGGCTTGAACTCACCACCTTGAGAACACAACCTGAGCCCAAACCAAGAGTTGGTCACTTAACTGACTGCATCCCTCAAGAGCTCCCCAGCTGTTTGTTTCTTATTAGCACCTTCCCCTTCTAGTTTTCTCCCTCAGGACCACAGATCTCTGTCCTAAGGAGTGTAAATGAATTCAATTCCTGTTGGTTATGGTTTATAAATAAACACAGACTACTTTTTCCAAGGGGCCTTCAATTAGTGGTTCAGAAGTAACATAGAAAACCCACTACCTGCTGGGATGCCTGGATGGCTCAGGGGTTGAGCATCTGCCTTTGGCTCAGGGTGTGATCCTGGTGCCGGGATCAAGTCCCACATTGGGCTCCCAGTGAGGAACCTGCTTTTCTCTCTGCCTGTGTCTGTGCCTCTCTCTGTGTATCTCTCATGAATAAATACATAAAAATCTTTACAAAAAACAAAAAACAAAAAACAATCCACTACCTGCTAAACCATATCTTTTTTTTTGTATTTTTTCTGTATTTAAATTTCAACATTACTATTTCACTCTGTTGTCTAACTTATTTGATTAAAGATTTCATTAGTCTTTATACGATTTTGATATTCATTATAACTGTACAAAAATTATAATATCTATAGAATCATATTGCCATCACTTTTTTTCAGTTATGTATCTTGTTTATTTCATTTAAACACAGATCCTTGAGTAGGGATTTGTTTGATAATAGTTGGAAACGATGACACTTCACTGAGGCTAGGGGTCATCCAAACTAATACCACTTATGATGAGACTTTTCACTTTGGTCAACAGATTGCTGGAGGCCTTTAGGATAAATCTGGCTTATGTAACTGGATTTTATTTTTATTTTTTTAAAGATTTTATTTATTTATTCATGAGAGATACAGAGAGAGAGAGAGTGAGAGAGAGGCAGAGACACAGGCAGAGGGAGAAGCAGGCTCCACGCAGGGAGCCTGACATGGGACTCGATCCGGGGTCTTCAGGATCACGCCCTGGGCTGAAGGCAGGAACTAAACCGCTGAGCCACCCAGGCTGCATGTAACTGGATTTTAAAACGAAATAGTGTGAGTATGGCACCAGTGCTGTACTTGGAGTGTTAAATGTTATTTTTGCCATATGTAGCATTTTATAATATATATATTTAAATTTTATTAATATTTATATTTTAATTTTATTAAATAAATAAATTTTATTTATTTATTCATGAGAGACACAGAGAGAGGCAGGGAGATAAGCAGGCTTCTTGCAGGGAGCCCA
Source organism: Vulpes vulpes (assembly GCF_048418805.1). Taxonomy (NCBI): domain Eukaryota; kingdom Metazoa; phylum Chordata; class Mammalia; order Carnivora; family Canidae; genus Vulpes; species Vulpes vulpes. Next base: position 147,399,404 of record NC_132780.1, read on the forward strand.
ATGCCGAACTCTGTCTGGGACCACAGGATCACACCCTGAACTGAAGGCAGACACTTAACCACTGAGCCAGCCAGGTGTCCCTTATTATATATTTTAAAATAATTGTGACACTTGATGGGTCTGGCCATTTTAGAGCTCCATCTAGTTATGTAGCAGGCCAACCATCGGGGACAATCCGAGGCCAGGATCTTCTCCCAGAGTGTGTTTATTGTAGTCTAATCTACTCATAGGTGTTTTCTTAGCCTAGATCCCCCTTAAAGATGCTGAGAAAAGGGCTTGGTATGGGTCCTTTATCTTGGGAAGCGATCCAAGGGAAGGGAGTGAAGGGACTAGGTGGTACAAACCCAGGGAAGAGGGAAAGCCAATCAAAAGGTGTCTTACAGAATTGATCTCAAGTACACTTAATGAAGAGGAAAAGAGAGAAGTGCCTATCCTCTTGCTCCTGACCCCAGGGCTCCTGAGCTGCAGTGGAGCACCTGTTGCCTTGTCCCTTCAGGTGTGTGTATGTGTCAGCATGGCTGCGCACTTCTGGGGTTCCGGATGGAGCCTGCATGGAAATGGAATGGAGCATGTGTTGCTGGCTACATGGGGGCACATTGGGAGGACACAAAATGCCCCCAAAGGCATAAGAAGTATCAAATCCAGAAGGAGTCTTTCCCTTCCAGCCTGTTGAAGAAGAACTTTATTTTGTTGGAAGCCTATCTGCTTTGGTAAGGAACCAAAAACTTGACTTCATCCTGTAGTTAGGGTGCACAGGCTTCAGCTACTTCAGGGCACTGTCTTAGCTGGGTTCCCCTGAGCGAAAAGCCTGTGACAACGTTTGGATGGAGGTAGTTTGGGGTTTTCATCTGGGGGTGCTGGAATTCAGGAGAGAGGTTGATACAGGGGATGGGAAAGCCAATTTAAAGATGCAATAATTGGGGTGCCTGGGTGGCTCAATGGGGTTAAGCATCTGCCTTCGTCTGAGGTCATGATCCTGGGGTCCTGGGATGGAGACCCACCACCAGCTCTCTGCTCAGCAAGGAGTCGGCTTCTCCGTCTCCCCATCCCCTACTTGTGCTCTCTGACTCTCAAATAGATAACTAAAATCTTAAAGAAACCCCCCCCAAACCCGCAAAACCAAAACAAGGATGCCATAAGATGCAGTATTGCTTGGTCACACGGGGTGGCAACGGTGAGGGGTGGGGGGTGAGGGTGGGAGTAGGGGGATGGGGGAGGTGCTGGGACTTGATTCTTCCAGGACTTTTGAGGGCTTTATGAAATGGGTGAAATATGTCTGCTTAATCGTCCGCTAGGCTTAGAGAAGTTAAATACATCTGCTTAGGTCACAGGGCTAATAAATGGCAAAAGATGGATTTTAATCCGGGTCTGTGTGATTCCCCAGGCCTTCTACGTAACTACCAGGTTATAAGGCTTGCCTGTATTACATATTTGCCTTGTGATAATCTCATGTCTATTCAGAACCACCTACCTGGAAGATAGAAGGAAGTAGGTGAAAGCAAAATTATCACAAGTTCTTGGTTATCAGACATAGTGGATCTCTAGTGGAATTTTTTGTAAAGATTGTCATATCATTGTCTATTCGATTCTATCCATCATTAGACTGTTACTAAAATTTAAGATGATAAGAAATAGATTTTCCTGCCACTGGTCGTTCCCAGGCTAGTAGACATCAGATTTAACAGTTCAGATCTTTTTGAAAGAAAGCATTACTTGTTATTCACATTGTTATTGGTTTCATTTGTTCATTTACTTTTGAAAACAACTAGGGAATCTAGGGATATATGTGTCACTATAATAATTTAAGAATATGTGAGATATTACACACCTTTGCAGTTTTTTGGTAATGAGAATGGATATAGTCGTCAAAATAATATTTTGATCAATCATAGCATTGCTGATATTTTTGAGCTTGCCCAAATGTGTTTGTGGTTTTCTTGTTTATGTTGTAGGCAAGCTTAATCATCTGTGGATGGTATTTTTTTTTTATGTTAGTGGTGAAGTTGTTTATCTGTCTCTACAACTGTTTGGGACCCGCCTAACCAAAATTACAAAGGAGCAATGTTTGTCTTTAATGTCTTAAGCTTCTTTTGGGGTACTGTTTTTTCCTTTCTCCACACTCTGAGATACTAAGTTCATCTATCCAATCAAGAAAGGCTTTGTTATCCATCATATGTATAGTTCAATATGCACTTAAATCAGTGTATTGGTGCTACTCTTTATCACTCTTGTCTCCTTACTCTCCAACAACCCTGAGTTATCTATCGTAGCCTAAACACAGCATGCTGGCTCTACTTTTTGGTCTAAGGCTGTCCTCCCTCCTCATGCTTGGTTGTCTTCTGCTCTTCCTTTGAGCCTCAGTTCAGTGGGGTGCGTCCCTGGGCAGTACAAGTCAGTTGAGTGTCTGGCTCTTGATTTCAGCTCAGGTCATGACCTTAAGATTTTGGGATCAAGTCCTGGGTTGGGCTCTGTGCCTCAGCAGGGCGTCTGCTTGGGATTCTCTCTTCTCCCTTTGCTCCTCCTCTCTCCGTCTGTCTCTCTAATTAATAAATAAATCTTAAAAAAAAAAAAAGAAAAAAAGGAAAAAGAAAGAAAAAAAAAAAAAAAGGAAAAGCTCAGGAATAACCACTTCAGGAAATCACCCATGACACTCCTGTCCTTTCCAGAAGCTTAGGAAACCCTCTTTTCTCGTTCTATAATGTTCTGTATAAAACTCTATTACTATACTTATCACATTGTTTCATAGCTGTTGCTTCCATTACATAGTGATCATCTTGAGGGCAATATAACTGTGTTTTATTCACATTTGTCAACTCAGCACCTGGTAAGTAGTAGGCACTTCATGTATGTTTGCTAAATTGAATTTGAACTAAATTTAATATTTTAGGGGCAGGAGTTCTTTCTTTCTCATAAAATAATATAATAAAAAAACAGCTTCTTCTACTTTCCCTGGTGGAATATCAATATTTCCATTCTATAACATCTTGCATTCAGGATTTATAATTTGGTGAAAAGTTAAACTTGATCCACATAGTTTCATTTGATTAAAATAATTTTACATAGTAGTGTGTGTGTGTAGGGGGTGTAGAATGAGGTTGGGATGGAGTAGCAAATGTGTTTCTGAATTTTAACTGACACAAGAAACCAATTTTCAAACCAAAAGCATATCCTTTGGTTTTAGTGATGTTGTGTGCCAATTCTGAGTCATTGCATAGCTGACCAGAAGCTTTACAATATTTTTTAAAAATGTGCATGCTTCGTAGATAGTGGAATGTCCAGAAAGTTATAACCTTGAACTTCTGTACTCAACTGCTTCTTTCCCTGCTTTTTGCAATTCTTTCATATACAGGATGATTACCATATATATGTAATCGTTTATATTTGAATGTTCAAATCTAGTGCTTAGGCAACCTACATAATTCTAAATTTTAAAGACTGCATAAATACATGCTCATGGATATTAAGGGAATTTTCAATTCCCATTTCATACATAATCATGTCATGCATTCTAAAAGCGCAGTGTTGGGGGAAAATCACAAATCAAAGTCATTTATATCTAATACCATTAGTGAGAAAACTTTAATATTAAAATAGTAAACATCAATTATTGCTCTCACTCTGACAGCTTGGAAGAGCGAACTAAAAAACTGGGAACCTAGACAGAGAAAATAAAATACGTGTTTTGTAGCATTTTAATTATTTGGCACTCTATTCAGATATATCTGTGGATATACATATAGTTCACTATTTACTTGTCCTGTTATTGTTTCAGAAGTATTTTTCTCATTTGTTTTGCTCTGTTATCACCGTCAGTCTACCTTCAAAACTTACTCAATGACTTCAAAACATTTTTTCTTTCCTCAAGGTACATGACTTACACTGGCTTACTTTTATATTTTTTCTTTTCTTTTTTTTTTTTTTTTTTAAGATTGTATTTATTTATTCATGAGAGATACACAGAGACATAGGCAGAGAGAGAGAAGCAGGCTCCATTCAGGGAGTCTTGATCCTGGGTGGGACTTGATCCTGGGTCTCCAGGATCACGCCCTGGGCTGAAGGCAGAAGCTCAACTGCTGAGCCACCCAGGCATCCCTATAATTTTTTCCTATTGTTCAGCATTTGTTTATCCAGTTTATCTTGCATATTTAAAAAAATTCTGCATATTTTTCTATACATACAATACTTTGTTATAATTTTAATCTCTTAGGTTTATTTATTGCTAATGAGGCACCCAAAAGTGAGCTTAGATGTATGTGTATGTATGCTCTACATGATCTAGTTTCAAAAAGAAGAGATCATTCTTTCCACTCACTACATGAACTGGTCAGGTTCAACCAGAGAAGCAGAATCACTAAGATGGACATATGTGTGTTTGTAAGCGTCTATGTGTGTGAACAAAGAATGGACTGACATAATTATGAAGGTTAGCTTAAGCAAGTCAAAAATCTGCAGGGCAGGCAGTCAGGAAGGCAGCCTAGAACTCCCTTTCCTGGGCACAGGCCAAAGCAGTTGACCACAGGAGAATTTCTCTCAATCTTTCTCTGAATCTTTAGCTCTTCTTTTAAGGCTTCCCAGCTGATTTAACTCAGGCTCATCTCAGTGATCCAGGACACCTTCCTTTACTTAAATTCAGTTAATTAGGGACTTCAAATTCATCTGCAGAATCCCTTTACAGCAACTCATAGATTAGTATTTGAAGAACTGGGGAATGTAGCCTAATAAAGTGGACACATCAAAAAAGCAATTGTACTACTTTTAGACTTTGATGGGAGGATACATAAGGTATGCATAATGAGGCAACTGACCAAGAGGATGGTTCACAACTAGCAAGAGCTTGGAATGCAGAGGATTTGAAAGTTTATTGTTTACTCAAATCAATCCGGGAATGCTTCAAGCTAGGTCTTGAGCTGGATTTGAGTATCTTAGTTGACCTGGAAATGAGACTATGAAGAATGTTTCACACTAAGAAGGATAAGTATAAGCAGGTGGGTATGTTGTGCCCAAGATTGCGAATCGGAGAAACCACCAAGGAGCCGACACGGATGCAAACACATGAGGGTTTATTTACAAGCTCGAGCTTGGGTCCAAGTATACTCCATACAGCAGAGCAGGGGCTTGGACCCCGAGACTAAAAAGCACAGCAGTGTTATAGGGGTCAGTGGCCAATGAGATTGTAACATATGCAGAAAGTTGCACAGTCATGTTGGTCCACACGCAGGTGGCCAATTGAATTACGATTCACCTTATAGTGACCATTTGAACTCTATAATTCTGGTTAGAATTGGCGCGCAGGTTTGGCGGGCAAAAGAGGGGTTTTCATTCCTTGGCTGGTTAAAAGTCAGAGGCCCTGTATTCCTAAGCGCGCTGGTTTCTGGTAAGGGTGTGCTTAATAGCTAAACTAGGGTGAAGGAGTGCCTTAAACAATAGGCAGGTCGTGAGGGGGGTTTTACATGAGATGGAGGGTATAGCACAAAATGGAGTTAGTCCTGCTCTGCTTGTCCAGGGGTAGGGGATTTTTGTTAGATTTCCTGGGTCCCACATTCCCCTCTTTTTCAGAGGATCCTTTGCAGGACCCAATCATGGGTCCTGGGCCCCTGTCGACAAAGGCAATGGTCTTAATTTTTCTCGGCCTCCACAGGTAAAGGACAAGAAAGGATTGGAATGAGATTAGACTGATTGGCAGAAGTTGCAAGCTCAAATGTCTCTATGAGCTAGGTGGGCAAAGTAAATTAACGAAGTGGGCAGAAATGTAAGGAGTAGTGGGACTGACCTGAAAAGTTGTACCCAGTTTAAAGTCATCCACATTAAAACAAACATAAAAATGCTATTTGAACCAAGCAAAATGTACTGGGGCATTGCTATAGAATGGAGGTTTGTACTACCCTCAAAATTCGTATGTTGAAACCTAATCCCCAGTGTAATGGTATTTGGAAGTGGAGCCTTTGGGGAGTGTCATGAGGGTGAAACCTCCATCAGTAGGATTAGTGTTCTTATAAAGAGACTCCAGAGAACTCCCTTGTCCCCTTCTGCTTGTGAGGTTACAACTAAAAAACAGCCATTTATGAACCAGGAATCTGGTTTTCACCAGACACTGAATTTGCCAGTGCCTTGATCTTGGACTTCTCAGCCTCCAGAACTGTGAGAAATAAATTTACGTTGTTTATAAGCTACCCTGTCTACGGTTTCAGTATTGTGATTTATAAGAAATATGTATCCGGATATTCCAATGACCAGATATGTACATTTGTCATATATATGTGGTCTTTGTCTATAGTTCCAGGTTCACCCCTCTCAAAACCCTTGGAATTTCCTGTGATAAGAGCAGTAAATGTGTCTTTTGTTATGTTAATGAGGTGACTTTTGGAAGGCCCCTAGGTAACCAAAGGGTGGGGTCTGATTCCCAAGGGAACCAATCTGGTGAGGAGAAAGTTGGAAATTTTCAGTCTGACCGTTGACCTCCAGAGAGGAGCTAGAGTTTGGATCAATTGCCAGTGGCCAGTGATTTTATCAATCAAGCCTATATAACAAAGCCTCCAATATAGACCTCAAAAGACTGAGTTTGGAGAGCTTCCAGGCTGATGCATTTGTGAAGATGTGGGGAAAATGGTGTGCCTGAAAAACTGTGCCCATTCATCTGGTAAGTAAAATATTTCTCTGAGTTCTGTGAGCTGCTCTAGCATCTTACTTGTACCCATGAAGAAGGCTGTGGAGACCTCCTTTCTGTAGCTGTTTGGTCAGAAGCACAGGCAACAACTTGGACTTATGACTGGTGTCTGAAGTGGAGGTTTGGGGAGCAGTCTCATAGGATTGAGCCTATAATCTGTAGAATCGGACACTATCTCTGGGTAGATAGTGTCAGACCTAAGTAGAATTGAATTCTTGGGCACTTGGCTGTTGTCCGTTGAATTGCTTATTGGTGTGGAACCCTCCTTCCACCATTGAAATTATCTCAGAACCTGTGTAATTTATTTTATTGCTGTAGCCTGAGCTGATTAAGACCGGCATCAACTAGAGGTATTTACACAGAGAATGTGACTTACTAGCTCTGTGACTTTGTGTAAATTATTTAATTTCTCTTTCTGCAGTTTCTCTTTCTGCAGTTTCCTCCGGAAACTGCAGTTGTAACCTGATAGGGGAAAAAAGTACATAAAAATGTTTCAAAAAGGACAAGGCTCATAGTATTATTTAATGTGCATGAGTTATTGATCATAATATATATGTCTATAATGAACTCGTTTTGTAAACCAGGTTTAATTGCTAGGGATAAGAATAGAAAATGTTCCTTCCTCCTTCCACCATTGTCTTCAAGCATGCTCTGATAAATATCCCTTCTTTACACACTTTGACTGTATTTCAAGTAGATCCCATTCCTTTTCCAGTTATTCACATATATTTAAGCATTTCAGGTATTGAAAAGTGTAGTCCTGTCCAAAACAGCAGTCTCTCATCCAGTTGAAACTTTCCTTGCCTCCCGATTCCGGGCTAATCCATGTCTACAGACTGGAAATTAGTTTTATTCCCCTGTTGCTCCACCTTACTTATTTTTCTGTCCCCTCTCATTAAGCTGCTTCTGACTTCTGCAGAGCAGAGAAAGAAGCCAGGAAAGGGGCAAATGCCTTTTAATTCACTGTATTTACAGATTCTTTTGGCTGCTGAATACCCTCTGGTGCTGCAAGAGTTTAATGCAGTTCTTCTCATATGGAGGCTCTATGGGTCCACTGAAGAGTCCCCTGCAGGGTTACTCTGTAGGCACGCCTTTAAGACTGATCTGCCCACCACCTGTACACCTCTGCAGTCGGCCAGGTATCCGTCTTGGGTGGGGTCCTTTCAAGATGTTTCAAGTCTTTCAGTTTCAGCAGCATTAAAGATTGATTAGGAATTAGAATGAACTTCAACCTCCAAATATATTTAGAATCGAATCTTACCACCCCTACTGATCTCACTATGGTCTCAGGCACCACCATCTTTTACCAGAACTATTGTGATGGCCTTCTCTGGCTCCCTACATCTACCCTTGTCCCTCTAGGGCTTATTTTCAGTACAGCAGTCAGAGTGCCCTTTTAAAATATGTCAGATAACGATCCTTCTCCACTCTAAACCCTTCAGTGGCTCTAGTTCATAGTAAAAGAAAATTCTTACAATGGCTTGCAATGGCTTGGCATTACAGGTGACCCTTAAACAACATGGGGTTTAGGGGTGCCAACCCTCAGCACAGTAAAAAATTCAAGTGTGACTCTTGACTTCCCAAAAACTTAACCACTAATAGTTTACTATTGACTAGAAGCCTTACCAATAAGTTGATTAACACTACTTTTGTATATTATATACTATACTCTTATAATAAAGTAAGCTAGAAAGAAATGTTACTAAAAAATTGTAAGGAAGAAAAAAATACATTTACAGTACTGTACCGTATCAAAAAAAATCTTTATGTAAGTGGACCCGCACAGTTCAGACCTGTGTTGTTCAAGGGTCATGTGTGTATGGTTGGCCTCACTTTTCCTTGCCCCGTTGACTTTATCTCTCTCTACCCCTCAAGTCCCTGATCCAGCGTTCTTGCTGTTCCTCAATCATGACAGGCAAGTGGCCTCCTTAGGATGTTTGTCCTGGTGTCTTCTCTGCTAGGGGTGATCTTCCTCCCAGTTATCCATGTGGCTAACCCTATTTTCCTCTTCAGGATTTTTCTTAAAGAAAAAGGTTTCATCTTTTTCAGATTTTTCATCTTCCCAATGAAAACTGCCCTGATCACCCCTTTAAAATTGTAAACTCAGAGGAGCACCTGGGTGGCACAGTTGGTTAAGCGGCAGACTCTTGGTTTTGGCTCAGGTCATGATCTCAGGATCCTGGGATTGAGCCCTGTGTTGGCTCTGCACTCAGGGCGGTTTCTGCTTCAGATTCTCTCTTCCTCCCCCTGCCCCTTCCCCCTGTTTGCTCATGCTCTTCCTCTAAAGTAAATTCATGAATAAGATCTTTAAAAAAAAGTAAAGAGGGGGAAGCCTGGGTGGCTCAGCAGTTTAGCGCCTGCCTTTAGCCCTGGCATGATCCCGGAGTCCTGGGATTGAGTCCCACCTCAGGCTCCCTGCACGGAGCCTGCTTCTCCCTCTGCCTGTGTCTCTGTCTCTGTCTCTCTCTGTGTGTCTCTCATGAATAAATAAAATAAAATCTTAAAAAAAAAAAAGTAAATAGGGACACCTGGGTGGCTCAGCGGTTGAGTTGAGCATCTCTCTTTGGCTCACCTTGTGATCCCAGGGTTCTGGGATCGAGTCCCGCATAGGGCTCCCTGTGAGGAGCCTGCTTCTCTCTCTGCCTCTCTTTCTGTCTCTCATGAATAAATAAATAAAGTCTTAAAAAAATAAAAAGTGAAAAAGTAAAAACGTAAATAAAATTACAAACTCATAGACCCATGGTACTCCTGTTGGTCTTGATGCTGCTCTCATTTTCTTCTTTTATTTTTCCCTAATGACTCTTATCCCATTTAATATATTATGTAGGGATGCCTGGGTGACTCAGGGGTTGAGTGTCTGACTTTGGCTCAGGGCATGATCCCAGAGTCCCTGGATCGAGTCCCACATCAGGCTCCTTGCAGGGATCCTACTTCTCCCTTTGCCTCTGTCTCTGTGTCTCCCTCTGTGTCTCTCATGAATAAATAAATAAATTCTTTAAAAAAATGTTATGTAATTGTTTTATCATGTTTATTTTTATTATCTATCTTCTTATGAATGGAAGCTCTGCAAGGGCCATGATCTTTGTTTTGTTCACTTATGTATTTGGAGTGTTGAATAGTGCTTCACAGAGAGAGTAAATATAGATATAGATACAAGTATGGGTACATATTTGAATGAATGATTCGGGGTCAATTCGGTCACCCATTGTCTTCATGAAGCTTAGAGCCTCAGCAGAAATTTCCAAATTCCCAGAAGACAGGAAAAGTCTCATTTAATATCCTGATACCAGAGTTTTTATAGTGCTTTCATAAACATTGTCTGATTTGGTGTTTATAATGACCCTGAAAAAAGTGCACCTTTCTTTCCCTTGGCTTCCCTTCCCTTTTTTTTTTTAAGATTTATTTATTTATTCATGAGACACACACACACACACACACACACACACACACACACACACACAGAGGCAGAGACATAGCCAGAGGGAGAAGCAAGCTCCCTGCAGGGAGTGGGATGTGGGACTTGATCCCATATCCTGGGATCAGGCCCTGAGCCAAAGGCAGATGCTCAACTGCTGAGCCACCCAGGTGTCCCTTCCCTTCCCTTTCTTTTTACTTCTTCTTTTTGAGTGCTTAGTCCTTGCCAAGTTCATAAGGTTTTCGGTGAGGATGAGATGGAGTTTTAGTACAAGGAATACTATGATAGGGATACAGAGGGAGGTGCATGTTGGCCAACATTGGGGCATCAAGATGTCTCCCTGGACATAGCCATGTTTCACCTGAGACCCAATCTTGAGTAGACCTTAGCTAAGTGGATAAGGAGGACCTGGAAGAGTACAGAGAGCATTTCTGGCAATGGAGATAGTAGATGCAAAACCAAAGCTGAGCTCAGTGTTTCTGAGAACTACAAATTGCTCACTGTGGCTAGAAGAACTTTGAAGGCAGTCCGGTCCAGGGAGAGGAATGGAGAAAAATGGGGCATGGCACAAACTTTAAAAATAAATAAATGGAGGCTCCAAGAATTTTCCAAAATTCACTTTTCTGTGGTCACATCAGAAGTAGTTAGAAACCGATCCTTCTGTGCCTCTTCCCTGCTTTGCTGAGCTCCCACCATGCCCACCTTTCAGAGTCCTCTTCCTCCTACTAGCATTGAGGAGAGAAAAGGGCAAAGTCTGATTCCTTTCATCCCTTTACCCAGAGACTATTTGGGGAAAGAACATTTCCCTTCATTTTCCTAAACAGTAGCCTTCTGAGGAAATGTTGTACGGACAGGCTATTTGGAGGAAAATATTTTGGCTGTGTAGACATAATCTAATCTACACTTTTTGGTCTTCCATGGCTTTTTATATTATATAACATTTTTGATCATTGGATTCTTTTGTTTCTTTGTACATTTATGAGTTTTGCTTGTTAGGCCTTCACCATAGTGAAAACTGGTCTAGCTAGGGGAGAATTCTTGTTCCCAGATGGGTCCTCCTCACCTATGGCCTTCTGAGTAGGCAGTTTTGCAGGAGTCATTCTGGAGCCTCATGCACTGTGGTCCATGGTGATCTTGCTTCTTTCGCATTTGAGTTCTGTATCATGATTCCACTGATTCATTCAAAAACTTGTTCACCATATCCTATTTTATATGCTTGGTATATACTTTGCTAGGGTTTTAAGATATGTGATAATAACTAATAATGAAGTGACATGTTCCAAGTTTATGTCCTGGTCCAAACTGCCTTTATATACTAAAGATAGAAATGTTCTAGTTATAAAATAATATTTTCCAGCTGATGTAAGAAGCCAATTCCTTATAACATTAGGTATGGGTTCAGCTATAGAGTTTATATATTGCTGAAAAGTTGGCTTTCGCAGTTCTCAGGAGCTGTCATATTTACAAAAAGCTTATAGTATTTTCTAAGATTTGCCTTGCTATTTTACTTATAAGTGGAAGTTGGAGGCAGTATCAGGGAAACTAAAGGCAGGATCAAGAAAAATGAAGTTCTAGGCTTTTTTTTTTTTTAAGTTTTAGGCATTTTAATTTATATTATAATTATAATCATCACAACCCTGACAATTACAATCATAAATATATTAAAGTATTAAAAATATTAATATATTAAAATACATGGGAAGAAAATCTAGAATGAAAACTATCAAAACATGGAATAATGGACAATTAAAAAGAAGCTCTTCTTTATTTTCCAAATTTTCTACCATGAATATGAATTTCCTTTATATACAGAAAAATAAAACATTTCATTTTGAAAGCAGAGAACAGATAGATATCCATGTTTTCTTGGACTGGAGGGATCCAGGTAGGTTGTACATATTGATAACATTTATGAGCCCAATGGCCCATGCATAGTATCACTTACTGATAAGTTAGCTAAGTTGAGCCTGTTGTTTACCTCTTGAATAGAGGCAGTATAATCATGGATAGACCTTTTAGTGCAAACTCTTTGTAAGAAGGACTCCTGTAGGCTGTCAGGATCATTCTGTTTTGAAGACTAAAAAAGTAACTAGGGGACTTCTACTTTTTTAGACATTAGAAATGAAGTTGGAAGGAATCCAAAATTTTGGTTAGTGAGCATTGATGGTGGAAACTTAAAATAATTTATTTAATAGACTTTATTTTTTAGAGCAGTTTTAAATTTAGAGAAAAACAGTGGAAAGTACAGTGTTTTTATACACCCCCCCACCCATCCACACACACACAATACCACACCATTAACATCTTGCATTATGTGGTACCTTTGTTATAAGTAATGTGCCTGTTTTGCTACAGTATTATTAACAAAGGTCTATAGTTTTACATTAGGGTTCACTATTTGTGTTGTACATTCTATGGATTACATAGAATACATGTATAATGTATCATGTATAGTGATAGATGTGTAATGACATGTAACCACCAATAAAATATCATACAGAATAATTCCAGTGCCCTAAGAAAACCTGTAAAAAAATCTTTAACCCCTGTGGAATCTTATGTTGACTTCCCATTCTAGCATTCCCCCATTTTGTTTTTTATTTATTTTATTTATTTTTTATTTTTATTTTTTTTAAGATTTTATTTATTTATTCATAGACACACACAGAGAGAGAGAGGCAGAGACACAGGCAGAGGGAGAAGCAGGCTCCATGCAGGGAGCCCGATGTGGGACTCCATCCCCGGTCTCCAGGATCACACCCTGGGCTGAAGGTGGTGCCAAACCACTGCACCACCGGGGCTGCCCCCCATTTTGTTTCTTTTTTTTTTTTTTTTTTTTTTTAATTTTTTATTTATTTATGATAGTCACAGAGAGAGAGAGAGAGGCAGAGACACAGGCGGAGGGAGAAGCAGGCTCCATGCACCGGGAGCCTGATATGGGATTCGATCCCGGGTCTCCAGGATCGCGCCCTGGGCCAAAGGCAGGCGCCAAACCACTGCGCCACCCAGGGATCCCGCCCCATTTTGTTTCTTAAAGATTCCTAGTACCACCTGGGCTGCTGAGTTGGTTGAACATCTGCCTTTGGCCCAGGTCGTGATCCCGGGTTCTGGGATCCAGCCCCCCGTTGGGCTCCCTGTTCAGTGGGGAGTCTCCTCCCTCTCCCTCTGCCCCTCACCCCCCTGATTGTGCTCCCTCCTTCCTCTCTCTCTCTCTCAAATAAATAAATAAAATCTTAAAAAAAAAAAAAAAAAAGATTCTCAGCCTAATTAGATTTTGAGTCCATGGAGAGCTCCATAGATACTCCAGTTATGACTCATTAGAAGTAAATCACTGAAGAATTATTTCACTCTAAAGGAAAGTTGCAGGGTTTGAAACATGGCTGAATCCAGGAACTGTTCATGGAAAAGTAACCTCTGCAAATGGCAGTATTTATAGAAATGTGGCCTCCCAAACTTCCTGATTTCAACCACATAATTTTCTTGTGTGTTGCTTTCCCTTCCTATCCTCATTCTATCCATACTAGTGTTAACATCAAGTTTCTTTAATTCTCTGAAGCCTTCTCAGAAACTCCAGACCTTACTCATTTCACTCTCTCTATATTTATGTAACATTGACTGTCTAGCTCTCATTGTAGTGTTTCATTATATGCTGTCTATTACTGTTCACTGATGTTCAAAGTAATTTGATCTTGTCTTCATAATTGGAATGTAAGTTTCCAGAGGGTAGCGATAAGAGGGATTGAGGCCATTTATGTTTGTATGTCTTTGGTAATTCCTACATATAGTAGAATCTTCAAAAGCATTCTTAGTGTGTTAATCACCATAGAATCTCAGACCAGATGGTAAGTAGAGACATGCCCTGCATCACTCGGAACAGCTATTTGCATCTTCATATTCACTCACAAAGCAAATTGTTATCTCTTTTTTTTAAAGAAAATATTTTATCTATTTATTTGAGAGAGAGAGAGAGTATGTATGTGCATGAGCAGTGGGAGGGACAGAGGGTGAGGGAGAGGGAGAGAATCTCAAACAGACTCCTTGCTGAGCATGGAGCTCAAGGTGGGGCTCAATCCCACAATTCTGAGATCATCACCTGAGCCGAAGTGAGGAGATGCATACTGACTGAGCCACACAGGCACCCCTTGTCAACTCTTTTATTTGACAGAATCTTTTCGACCTAGGGTTTTAAAATCTAGGGGCAAGTGGGTGGTTCAGTCAGTTAAGTGTCTGTCTCTGGCTCAGGTCATGATCCTGGAGTCCCAAGATCGAGCCCAGCTCTGGGATCCCTGCTCAGTGGGGAATTTGCTTCTCCCTCTGCCCCTCACCCTGCTCATGCTCTCTTTCTCTCTCTCTCTCTTTCACTCTCTGTCTCAAGTAAATAAATCGAATATTTAAAGTAATAAATGAAATCTATAGAATGAGTATTTTATAGGGCTAAGCATAATTATTCATTAAATATTGGCTACATTGAATTTATTTGAATTCAGAAGTGATGTAGACACCAGTAGTTCTTTTTTTTTTTTTTTTAATTTTTATTTATTTATGAGAGAGAGAGAGAGAGAGGCAGAGACACAGGCAGAGGGAGAAGCAGGCTCCATGCACCGGGAGCCTGACGTGGGATTCGATCCCGGGTCTCCAGGATCGCGCCCTGGGCCAAAGGCAGGCACCAAACCGCTGCGCCACCCAGGGATCCCGACACCAGTAGTTCTATGTTTGGAAAGAAACAGTGGGGAAATGGTTATGAAATGTAGAAGGAAAAGTAGGCTGACAAAAATTATGCCATTATTTTAACTTTTATAAGTTTATGGTAAGTATAAATAGTAAAAAATTCTCCAGAGTATTACATATGTTCAAAGCGCAAATAAAAGAAAATAAGTATATTTACTTTAAATGTCCTAGAGCTCTATAAACCAGGACAAGCCCCATTTTTGTTTTGCCTCAGAACCTCTTCTGTAAAATCGGGCTTATTATTATTATTATTATTAACAATTTCTTGTGACACATATTGGCTCTAAAATGTTAGATTTGGAGATATTTTTATGTTCTCTGCATTGAACAGATAATCAAAGATTATGAGTGTGTGTGTGTGTGTGTGTGTGTGTGTGGTGTTTTCCTGTTAAGATCTTCTTATCCTAAGTGAGATTGTACAACCAAAGTATAACCCTCCAAGGAATCTGTGGAAATACTGACAGATTTAGCAGCAGGAATAAATTCTAGGGGTTCATCTTGGAGTTCAGATGAAGACATTAGAAACCCTGGGGCAACTCTGAAAGAGATTATATTATTAAAGGAATTTGGATAGAATATAAAGTGTTGCAAAGCAGCATCTTCCTGTGCAGAGGGACTGTTATTGATGATATAATGAGGAATGTAGAGATGTGGGTGTGTCACTGGGGGGTGCTCTTTGAGTAAGTGGAACTTTGGAGGGGCCAGGGTAGAATCATGAAAGAGGTAATACAAGTGTGCAGTGGCCCTTAATTATGTACCCTCTTTCATTGTTACTGGAGTTGTTTTATGTATATATAAAACATGGCCTTTTGGTTATGGCACTGTTATTAAAATAGTTTTCTCCACAGTACTCAGCACATACTTAGGTGCTTAGTAAGCTCCTTGTGGAGTGACCATGTGAACAATGGCTGGGAATCCACCAAGAGGGCCATATCTCTTGACCCTGTAGCAGTTAGAAATAAGAGGAAAGTGGAAGGTCAGTGAAGACAAACGCTGAGCTGTTATTAGAGTTAAGCTATGAGAATGGACACTGTAGCTGTGAACTAAAGAATTCACAGCCTGAGAAGAATCAAAGGGTGTCTCTGTCCCACACAGGTAGCTAATGCAGGAAGCAGTTGTTTCCTACCTGAGGGGCAAATCTGAGAGCTAGGAGAAACCTCTCTCAAGTCGGAGGTCATGTGCTTTACCCTTCCTCATGGAGCTGAAAGTTCATTAATAGTTATATTAGAAACTCAAACCTGGATCATTTAAAAAAGGAAGATAAATATTCTTAAGTTTTCAGCAAAACAGAGCCAAGCTGAAAGGAACTGCTTTAATGCCAATTATTCAATTAGACGTGTATTCCTAAGGGGCTTGGCTGTCTTTGATGCTGATCTCAAGAGATGGCTTACCTCGAGTGACCAGGACTTGAATGGTGTTGACTCCTTATTGGCCCGTTATTTCCGAATGCTTTGTCGTTGCTACTGAGGAACGAATGTTATGCCTCTTCTCAGCTCTGTGTCTATTTGGAAGTGATTTTCCTCTAGAGTCAAGGGATAACTACAGTAATCACAGAATATTCTGTTCCTGTCTAAGGAAATAGTATGTTTTTTTTTTTTTTGAAAGAAATAGCCATTCAGAGATGGTGGAATCATCTGTTTACATATTACATATTTTCATTAGAAGCATTGAAATAAACACTCATGGACTTCAGCCTTCTGAAGTCCTACCAATAGTGCCTGGACTATAGTAGGTGTTTGTTAAATACTTATTAAATGATTGAATGACTGTTTTCTTCAGCCACATCTTTAAAAGCTTAATAATTCTCCCTCAGTGTTTACAAACTAGAAAGCTTTAATTTCTACCATGAAAGGAAAGTGAGTATCTACGTAGGGCAATTAGTGCCAGAAACTTTGCAAAGCACTTTAAATTATTTCATTTAGCCAGTGTTGTTAACACTGTGACTCAGGTATTGTAACCATATTTTATAAAAGAAAATTTAAAGCTCAGCATGCTTAAATAGTGCAGAGTCCCAGAATGGTGGAATGAGGATTTGGTTTTTGTGTTGTACAGAGCTGTTTCAATTCATGTTGCAGTCTCTTATTTTTTTTTTCTTATTGCAACCACGTGAATTAGGATGATAAACAGTAAGAACAGCTCTTGTATTTCCTCTTTTTGCAAAACCATCTTCTTCCATCACTTCCACTACTCCAATCTAGCAAAAGTTGCCCTAGTACTTATAGATTTGGAGAAAGACTATAAACTATTTTTGAGGAACAAGGGCGCTTTTCTCAGGATATTGTCTCAAAAATACTTGAGAAAAGAGCACGAGAAAGCACGACTCCAGGACTGATGACACCAGGTTCAGTAAATTAAGTGATGCTTTCAGTTTTAATTGGAAACCAAATACTTTCAATTTTCAAATGATCTTATTGATATTTACATTATCTTGTTGAGAGTTAAGAATATAGACTCGAGCCATACTGCCTGAGTTTGAATCCCAGCTCCTCCTCTTAACAGCTAGTTTGACTTTAAGAAAGTTACTTTAATCTCTCTTAGTCTTTATTCTCTATTTGAGATGAGGGTAGTTATAAATTATGAGGATTAAATAAGTTAAATTTTACAAAGCATGTAGAGGAGTATCAGGCACATAGTTAGCTCTATATGATACTTGTTAAGTAATTACATATAACTTTGTGTTCTTCATAGTGAATACTTTAAAAAAAATCTCCTTCAGTATAAGTAAACTTCAAGATTTTATTTGTTTTCTGTTCTTGGAATGAAAGTGACATCATACTTCAGTGAAGATTCTGTAATGCTTTCAGTATAAAAGGATTAATATATTTGATTACCTGTATGTCTTATTTTCTTCACTGGGGAAAAAGTAGAGTGGAGAGAGTTTATTCTTTTGAATTTATTTATTACTTGACTGTCTCTGCTTGCAGACAAACATCACAGTGACCAGTACCAAGCTTTAATCTTACTTAGCACAGACTAGGAGGTAGGGATTTGGCAAGATCAAAAGGATTGGACAGCCGTTGAATTAGAAAAGATAAAATAGTCTCTGATAAAATAGTCTCTTCATTTGACATAAGTGACATGATAATTGCCACTGAAAATATGTTTAAAAAATAGAACTTCTAAATGCTAGGCAGTCACCTTTTTGAGATGACTGGATTCTAACTCCGGGAAAAAGTGATTAGGAACAGATGGAGTTGATACCTGGGCAGGATATCATGAAATATACTCAGTCATCATTTCCTACTCACAAGCTAATACAGAATTTGTCAGAAATCTGTTCCTGGTGCAAATCTTAACTGATCATATGAACATTTGCGGAAGATAGGATGGAGGCAAACGATATGGAAAATGTACCAGATTACCTATGTTAACCTCTTGGAATCTAAGGTCTCTCCAGTAATTAGAGATTAGAGATTTGGGTTTTGTGGTCAGAAAACCATGACATATAAAATAATTCCGACTTTTCTCCATGTCCCACTGAGGGCTAGAGACATTACAAATTTAGAGAACACATTCATTTTGAGAAAGACGTGTAGTAGTTTTGCCAGCCAGTACAGGGAAACATCCAAGCATGTAGACCCAATGGTGATGTTAATATATTTAGCATTCAGAGGGGAGTGGAGGGGGGCTAATATTTAGATACCTCTAGCCTAGCTTTCTTATTTGCCACTGGTGACTATCACCATTTAATACTGAGATTGGACCAACAATTTGTGCCTTCTCTATAGTCCATTTGGTACTCTAAGGAACAACCTCATTCTTTTAACTATGCATTTTTGGCTAATAAAGCTACTTCATCTGCAGAGAGTAATGTATAGTTAGTGTTTTACCAAATCATATTGAGGTTAAGATTGTTAACTGAATCAGAGGAAATTTTTGAAAATATTAAATCTCTTTCCTATGGAATGTTTTGGTTTCTTATTTAAAATCTGAGAAATCGGGATCCCTGGGTGGCGCAGCGGTTTGGCGCCTGCCTTTGGCCCAGGGCGCGATCCTGGAGACCCGGGATCGAATCCCACATCGGGCTCCTGGTGCGTGGAGCCTGCTTCTCCCTCTGCCTGTGTCTCTGCCTCTCTCTCTATCTCTCTGTGACTATCATAAATAAAAAAAAAAAAAAAATAAAATAAAATAAAATTAAAATCTGAGAAATGGATTTGATTCCATATTCTGCTGAGTCACTGTGTATTCTTAGAATAGTCAATCTCTCTGGGATTCAGAATTTTTACTAGAAAGAGTAGAGTGTATGATATTTCTTGGTCAATTTCATATGTTAGAGTGATGTATGAAGTCTTACCTAACAACATTCTTTATGGACTTAGGATGGATGAAGCAAGTGAATGTTAAGAGGACAAAAAGTTCATCTAGTTTATTTTAAAATTCATTTATAGAATACCAGAGTTGACATTAATGTTAGGGGATAGTCTATTTTTTTAAATATTTTATTTATTTATTAATGAGAGACACAGAAAGAGAGATAGAGAGGCAGAGATACAGGCAGAGGGAGAAGCAGGCTTCATTCAGGGAGCCCGACATGAGACTTGATCCTGGGACTCCAGGATCACACCCTGGGCGGAAGACAGGCACTAAATGGCTGAGCCTCCCAGGGATCCCCTGTTAGGGGATATTCTAATTCATGCCTCTTCCATTTAGAAATGAGGGAATTGTGTTCCAGAAGGGACTCCTGTTTGCCTTGGGTCTGTAACAGAAGTGGAACTAGAACCCAGGGCTTCTGAGGGAGTCACACAGTGCCTTAATTCTGCCTCACAAAGGGCATTGCTTAAAATATTTGATTCAGGCTTTAAAAATGTCGCTGTGGAATCTGGAAGCAAGCCAGTTGCTTTATGATTTTTATCCTTTTTGGTATGAATTATTAGCTCTAATTTTGCACAGGTCACAGCACTACAGAAGGGGCTATTGGAAGACAGCAAGATTCATGGGTTTTAGACCTTGTGCTGCAGTAAAGCAATCCAAGAAGAGGAGTGGGTCTGGGGGTGCACGTGATGACAAATGTAATACATCACAACACAAACTTCTACCAGTCCCAGCAGCAAAATGTGAGATGGCCAAAGCCTCTGAAAGACAGCGTAAGAGGGAGAATGTCTGCTATGAAGCTTAGTCCAAAGAATGGCTCACCAGCTCCCAACTTAACTTTGGGTATTGAGCTTTGAGTCAAAGGCAAAGAAAGGAGTAAACCATAATATATGCTTCCTGGGAAAACAACAACAACAGGAGTGACCATTCTGTGAGCAAGACAATAAAGCAGTTTGCACCTTTAGTAACTGAAATTGAAAGCTTTTCTAAAAAGATAATTAAATTATATATATATATATATATTTACATATATATTTACATTCTCTGCTTTGCACTCACATAGAACCTCATATTACTTGTTTTATCAATGCATGGTCACCCTGTAAGTTGTCTGTCTCCAGTCCTTTAAGTGCAGTTGAAACAGAAGCTCCTAACTTCTTCTGATGTCATCACATAGCAGGGGCCTGATAAATATTTGCTAAAATAATAAATGAATTAATGACACTATCCCCCAGTTCCTAGCTTAATAATGGCCACAAATAAAATTAAGATAGGAAATGATATGTAAGGGATGCCTGGGTGGCTCAGCGGTTGACCTTCTGCCTTTGGCTCAGGGCATGATCCTGGTGTCCTGGGATCGAGTCCCTCATCGGGCTCCCTACAGGGAGCCTGCTCCCCCCTCTGCCTGTGTCTCTGCCTTTCTCTCTGTGTATCTCATGAATAAGTAAATAAACAAATCTTAAAAAAAAGGAAATGATATGTAAGTAAAAGGTTATTTGCATAAATTTATTAATCAGACCATCAATATTTTGAGCTTCTGATGGACTAATGTCAGGTCATTTCTATGTTACGTTTTCTGATAGCATGTTTTGATGATTGCCCTTCAATTAGCTTCCCTCCCTACAGTTTGTAAGTGCTTATAATACTGCCGAGCAGGTTGAAGCTGCTCCATAATCTTAATAGGGAATTAATGTCTTCTGCTTCTAAGACACTGAATCATGGCTCCAGTCATATATCTCCAAGGTGGGTTTGGTTGATCTCAAGAACTACAGTGATTATACACTGTGAGGTACTATTACTGGGTGACAATGGACAAGACAGGTCCAGGGACAAATGAAGTTGCTCAGCTTGCCAAAACAGTCATCCTGGGCCTCTGGGGGATCAGGGGGGTAAAGTCAGTGGTGGGTGAGAGAGGTCTTTGATCTGCAAAACTCAGGCTATGATCTCAAAGAAAGAAAATTAAACACCCCAAACTTAATTTTTGTGAGAGTATCTAACCCTCCATTATAGCTAACCATTCGAAGAATGAATTTCTTATAAGCTCTCAAAACAGGGCAATCCTAGCCACCCCTACTACCCCTAGGAGTAGGCCAATAAACTAAAATCAATGGTTTGAAGCTTTCTTCCATTCTGAAACATAACAGTATCTTCACAGTAATTTGGATAGAATTAAACACTAAGAGGGAAGGAGAAAAGATAAGCTAAATCATATCAACTCTATTACTTTCGGCATTACACAGACTCTCATATCATGCTGTGATACAGCTTACAAGTTTTCTGATTGTATTTTATTTTTACTACCCCTCCCCCCTTTGGGTTACATGAATACCAAATGGATGATCTGAATATATATTTTCTAGTTATTCTCTTGCTGTCTTTGTCTCTATCTCTGTCTGTCTCTCTTTCTGTAATACTGCAGCTAATGAGGCAATCCTACTGATCTAACCATGGTAATGTGGCACTTCTATCTCCTTGGTTCAACTGATTTTGTTTTTCTCATACATTTTTATAATTGCTATTTTTCAGCTATCAAGTTAACACAGGTAGAAGGAAAGCTAGTTTGCATCTGAACCTGATGCTAGAGGTCACAGAAAGATTATATAACAAGACTGAAAAGCTTTGCAAAGTGTTTAAATGGCAGAGCATTTCTAGTAGAGTGCAAGAACATAAAAGTGAAACCACAAACCCAAAACATTTTGCAATTACTGACAAAACTGTGCCATGTCAGAGAGTGCTGGAGAATAGCTCAAGCATAGGAGAGAGTTGCTAAAAATGGCAATAAAGAACATAATTCTGATTCTGTAACAGCTGATTGCTTGTGTCCAATTCCTTGCTATAATGGTTTCCCTTGAAATTTTGTAGGATTGGTAAATAAGACAAAAGAGAAAAAAAAATATGTTCTCTTTGTGAATGGAGTGATAGAGATTATGGGTTATTTTTGGAAGCAAACTCTAAAAAATTGTAGTTCAGAAGCTTAAATGTGGACCGAGGGACTGTGTCCTGTTTCTCCCTGCTGGGTTCATTTAGGATTAATCCCAGGCTGTCCTGCGTTTTAGTTGGAGACTCTCACAGTGGGGGTGATTGGACTTTCTCTGCCCTAGGCACAACATATGCTACTTCCCATCCCTTTAATAGGCATTAGTTCTGCAGACAGCACTGGTCAAATGTACATTATTCACAATCACTTTAATGCAAATATGCAAGACTGAGGGAGAAAATATGTCACAAAGAGGCAGTCATCCATTTCTTCTCTTTTCTGGTTCCCTTTTTTATAGGCTCTCTTCTATATGTTTGATTTTAAAACAAATACAGTATAAAAATAAATAAATGTGTAGCATCCACTGTGAGAACCATAACATACCTCCCTGAAAATTCCCTAGAAATGCCTTTTGTTAAATGCCAGTAACTAGAACCCTATAAATTGTTTTGTTTTTATTGTTCCTTTTTCTTTACTCTCTCTTTTTTTTTGTGACTATGTTTTTTTAATTAAGTAGAATCCTTATGTCTACTCTGACACTGTCGCATTTGTAAGAAACAGAAGAATCAAAGCAAAGGGTAGAGAACTATATTTAATCTGTTAAATGAAAATAAAACACACAATTAGTTTTGCACTGCAAAAATTAGCTTCTGCCTCATTTTCAACCTCTATTTAAAGAACTGTTTGATTTCTCAATAACAAGGCATCTGATCTGTAGCAGAACATTTCTAAGACAGATTTGCAAATGTATATTACACAGGCATGCATTTTAAATCTGAGCAGAGATTATGTGGTATTTGTCTGGCTAAACCATGAAGATATAACTTATTTTGCCAGTAGTGAACCCGTTTTACAAAATCATCTGCCAAATATGGGAAAGACTCCTGGATTTCTGATACCTTATTTCTGAGAAGTTAAACATTTCTGTTTTGTTTTAGAGTATATCCGCTGAATTTATTTATTGTA
The DNA here is from genome assembly GCF_048418805.1 of Vulpes vulpes. Classification (NCBI taxonomy): domain Eukaryota; kingdom Metazoa; phylum Chordata; class Mammalia; order Carnivora; family Canidae; genus Vulpes; species Vulpes vulpes. The sequence continues at coordinate 147,422,465 of NC_132780.1, forward strand.
CAACTATTTGTCACACAAGACAACTTGACATGCTAGGCTTTGCTTTACATTAAGCACATGAAAGTTCTTATATGTGCGGAATGAAAAACTAAAATGTAACCATCTGCACATGATATTTCGAGGTACATAAAATTGTGCCAGGGACCCTGAGAAGCCCATATGCATGAACAGCAATACAGAACTAAAAAAAAAATATGCAGAGTAATAGAACATTTGGAAGACATTGTACTTCTTAAAATAATACAATTAAAATGTTAAGCAAATCCTATGTTAGTCTAAGGTACAAGTGTAGCAAACATTTGCCATATGAAGGGAACAATATGCTTTTATTGTGACTCCATTCTGTTAATTTAATGATCTATGTCAGTGTGCTTACATATCATGTAATGCGTTTTTTCCTCTTTTTAAAAGCATTCACTCTAATTTACCTTTAAGCTTTCTTATTGTTATGCTTATGTTTAATTTAGGAAATAGGGAAAATAAAAGCCAAATGAAGTGTCAGGTCACCCATTATTCTTTACTATGTCATGTTAATGTGGTCTTAACCTAAGATAATTACATTAAGAACATAATTTTTGTTTTCTTTTTCCCAAAATTATTTTTTAACTGAAATAGCCAATTACCCAATAGAAGGGGGAAGGTCTCTTCAGCTATTGGTGCCTTGTGATTTACGTGGACCGCTATTAATGCTAATGGAAGGTATGTGCATAAATCTGCCCACTCCAAAAGGATAATGACCTCCTATTAGTCTCCTGTAAAAGGGGCATAAGCAAAGTCTGTCTTTATAAATGACCTAGGTAGTGAATTACTTAAAGGAGATTTATATCACATCTAATTAAATAGTTGTAATGATTTCGGTAGCGTTTTGTTTACATTGTTATAAATTTAAAAAAATGCCAAGTATGTCATTGACTATATAAACTGCCAAAATTCAAGACACTATAATTATTAATTAAATACCTGCATTTTCTTAGAAAATATATTGTGATGGTGAAAATGGATGTCTCATTGTTCCTAGGAAAAAGAGTACATGACACTTTTGTCTTATTTCATTGTAAGTTGTTAAAAAACACGGTCACATGCTCAGTCCTAATGAAAGAACCACAAAGTTATTTCGGATTGGATTGTATCCACTTATTGTTAAATTTCAGAAGGATGAAAAACAACTAGATTTTCAAATAAGAATGAGATGATTTCATTTAAGTAACATAGCCAGTGTTAGAAACAAGATTCTGCAAAATTGAGATGAATAAGAAGGAAGGAGTGTGTGTGTGAAGTGTTATCCTGAAGACTCACCTGACAGACCGCAAGTAATTCCCAGGCCCTAGGGAAGATGACAGTGTTAGAGTAGTTAGCCAGGCACCTGCCTGATGCTAAAACTAACATTTGCCTCTAGGGGTATTTGCATTTTAGACCTCATCTCTAATAATCTGTCTTGTCTCTCTCTTTTCATCAGATAAATAAATAAAATCTTGAAAGAAAGAAAGAGAGAGAGAGAGGGAAAGAGAGAGCAAGTAGGGGGAGTGGCAGTCAGAGAGGGAGAAATAGGATTTCCACTCAGCAGGGAGCCCAATGCTGAGCTCATCCCAGGACCCTGGGACCATGACCTGAGCTGAAGGCAGACACTTAACCAATTGAGCCACCCAGGTGCCCTTAGCACTTTTCCTTTAAAATGTTTTGCCTCCTATTAAAGTATCCAGTCATTAAAGCCATATTATTATGCTACTGCCTGGCCTATGGCCTAATCTGAACTTTGCCAGACAGAGTGCAGGACAGGGGAATGGTAGAAGGTTTGGGAATCCTGGAAATAGGCTGAGTGATTTGCCATTTGGGGATTTGCAGGTCTACAGTGATATAGTTATGGTTGTCTTAGTCTGAATTTAAATGACCTTTATTGGTTCTAGTTTAGTTCATATAAGCCCTTGAAGTCAGTGTTCAGAGTTAGTGTTGGGCTACTTGGTTTGGGAACTAAGTTAAATATATGAAATCAGATCCAAGTGTTCTACTTACTCTACACAATCTTTGACTCTAAAAAATAGGGCTATTCAAATTATCTGTTTCTTTTCTTCTTGAATGAATTTTGATGCTTCATATCATTCATGGGATTTTTCATTTTATCTTAATTGTTACTTGTTTTAGCATAAAGTTCTTCATAATAATCCTTTTATTATCTTAAAGTTTATAGAACATGCAGTGATGCTACCATTTTTATTTCTGATATTGGTAATTGTGTTTTCTCTCTTCTTTTTTTTTTTTTTTCTCTCTCTTTTCTGATTAATCTGGCTAGAAATTTATAAGGAAACATTTTTTTAAGGAAACAGATTTTGGGTAACATTTTTCTGTGGTTTTCCTCTTTTCTGTTTTTTTCCTTTTCTTATCTTTATTATTTTCTCCCTTCAGTTATTTTGGATTTATTATTATTATTTTTTAAATTTCTTGGGCACCCCGGGTGGCTCAGCGGTTTAGTGCCTGCCTTCAGCCCAGGCCGTGATCTTGGAGACCCAGGATCGAGTCCCACATCAGGTTCCCTACATGGAGCCTGCTTCTCCCTCTGCCTGTGTCTCTACCTCTCTCTCTGTGTCTCTCATGAATAAATAAAATCTTAAAAAAAAATTCTTAATATTATGAATCTGAAGCTCTTCTTTTCTTTTTTTTAAATTTTTAAAATAAATTTATTTTTTATTGGTGTTCAATTTGCCAACATACAGAATAACACCCAGTGCTCATCCCGTCAAGTGCCCCCCTCAGTGCCCGTCACCTATTCACCCCCACCCCCCGCCCTCCTCCCCTTCCACCACCCGTAGTTCGTTTCCCCGAGTTAGGAGTCTTTTTCTTCTCCCTTCCCTTATATTCCCTTTCACTGTTATTTATATTCCCCAAATGAATGAGAACATACACTGTTTGTCCTTCTCCGATTGACTTACCTCACTCAGCATAATACCCTCCAGTTCCATCCACGTTGAAGCAAATGGTGGGTATTTGTCGTTTCTAATTGCTGAGTAATATTCCATTGTATACATAAACCACATCTTCTTTATCCATTCACCTTTCGATGGACACCGAGGCTCCTTCCACAGTTTGGCTACTGTGGACATTGCAGCTAGAAACATCGGGGTGCAGGTGTCCCGGCGTTTCATTGCATCTGAATTTTGGGGGTAAATCCCCAACAGTGCAATTGCTGGGTCGTAGGGCAGGTCTATTTTTAACTCTTTGAGGAACCTCCACACAGTTTTCCAGAGTGGCTGCACCAGTTCACATTCCCACCAACAGTGTAAGAGGGTTCCCTTTTCTCCGCATCCTCTCCAACATTTGTGGTTTCCTGCCTTGTTAATTTTCCCCATTCTCACTGGTGTGAGGTGGTATCTCATTGTGGTTTTGATTTGTATTTCCCTGATGGCAAGTGATGCAGAGCAATTCCTCATGTGCATGTGGGCCATGTCTGTCTTCCTCTGTGAGATTTCTCTCATGTCTTTTGCCCATTTCATGATTGGATTGTTTGTTTCTTTGCTGTTGAGTTTAATAAGTTCTTTATAGATCTTGGAAACTAGCCCTTTATCTGATATGTCATTTGCAAATATCTTCTCCCATTCTGTAGGTTGTCTTTTAGTTTTGTTGACTGTATCCTTTGCTGTGCAAAAGCTTATCTTGATGAAGTCCCAATAGTTCATTTTAAGCTCTTCTTTTCTAATGTAAGAACTTTAAAGCTATCAATTTCCCTCTAAGTTCTGCTTTATCTGCATACTACAAAATTTTATATGATATATTTTCATTTGCTTTAAAAGATTTTCTAATTCACATTGTGATTCCTTCTTGGATATAATTTCTTCTTGGATATAATATGTCTTTTTCTTTGATAGCTTTTGCATTTTCTATTTGTCATTGACGTTCAGTAGATTGATCATGAGGAACCTTAGTGTGATTTCTTTTATATTTGTTGTGCTTAGAGTTTGTAGAAGTTCTTAGATCTGTAGATTTATAGTTTGGGAAAATATGGAATATTTTCTTCAATTATTTTTATTTTTTATCACTCCTGGTACTTTAATTACATGTATGTTAGACTATTTGTTATTATCTTACAGATCACTGATGCTCTGTTCATGTTTTTCTATTTTTCCCCTGCTTATTTTTTTGATTATTATTTTTAGTTTCTTTTGTTTTCTTTGTTTTTGAACAGTTTCTGGTTTTATGTTTTCAAGTTTACTGATGTATATTTATGCAGCATTTAACCAGCTGATAATCCCTTCCAGTGTATTTTTCCTTTCAGATATTGTATCTTTCATTTCTTGAATTGCCATTTGAGTCTTTTCTTAATATCTTACATCTCTCTCTTCATCATATACAGAGCTTCCTCTATGTTTTTTAACATATGCAATATGTTCAATAGACTGAATATATATGTTGTAACTGTTGGCAACCTCTTTTCCTAATAATTCTGTAACATATATAATTTGTTTATTTTAATTGATTATTCTTTGGGTTTCAGTTCATCTTTTCCTCTACTCAGCTTCAGACAGCTACTGTCTGCAACACCAGTGCTGATGTTTCTCTCCTCGGCAGGCCTGTCCTCTCCGGGTGCTTAGTAGTTATTTACTAGGGCCAATCTTCTCAATCCCTCATCTTTCCCCAAGGAGTGTGTTTTCTCTCTTTAGAAAGTTACAGAAGTAAATCTCAAAATTAGTTTTTAAGTTTTACTAGGGTGGATCAAGAGGAGCTTTTATATAAGGCTAATTTAATCCCACTACTAAGATGATATCCCTTTGAAGGCTCTAATCCTCATGACCCATGATTTAGGAAACCTTATCTCTGTGATTGGTAGAAATAAGAACTCCTCCCAGCCTTATGTGGGCTCTAAGCATTGAAAAGCATATTATATTCTAGTTATTCTTTTCTTGGCCTCTCATGTATACATAGATCGGTATTTGACTAAAGACTCAAGTATACTTCTGTGTGTTACCAGCTTTGGGTTTCTGGCCCCTAGAACTGTAAGAGAATAAATTTGTTATTATTATTATTTTTTAAGATTTTATTTATTTATTCATGAGAGGCACACACAGAGGCAGAGACAAGGCAGAGGGAGAAGCAGACTCCCCACAGGGAGCCTGATGTGGGATTCAATCCCAGGACCCTGGAATAATGTCCTGAGCAGAAAGCAGATGCTCAACCACTGAGCCAATGAGGTGTCCCTAAATTTCTGTTATTATAAGTCACCAAATTTGTGATATTATGTTACAGCAGCCATAGAAAGCTAATATAAATTTTATAGTTTTAGTTCATACATTTAGGACTATAATTTTTTTAAATTTATGTATGTATGTATGTATATTATCTCTAATCCCAAAGTGGAGTTCGAACTCAATTGCTCTGAGATCAAGAGTTACATGCTCCACAGACTGAGCCAGCCTGGCACCCCAGGACTATCATGTATTTTAAGTTCAGTTTTATATAGTGTATGAGAGAGGGGTCTAACTATTCTTTTGCATGTGGATATCCAGTGTTCCAACACCAGCTGTTGAAATTCTTTACCCATTCAGTTATTTTTCGCAACCTTGTGGAGAATCCACTATAAATGTAAGTATATACTTCTGAACTCTCAATTCTGTTCCATTAAACTGTGTTTATCCTTACACCAGACCATACTTATTTGATTCTTATAGCTGTATAGTATGTTTTGAAATCAGAAAAAGTGAGTTTTCCAACTTTGTTTTTCTTTTTCAAGATTGTTTTGGTTGTTTTCCATTTCTATATGAATTTTATGATCAGATTGTCAAATAATGCAAAAATGGTACTTCGAATTTTAATAGGGATGATGTTGAATCTATAGATCAATTTGGGCAGGGTTACCATCTTAATATTCAATCTTTTAATCCATGAACATGGAGTGACCTTCCATTTACTTAGGTCTTTTAAAATTTCTTAATGAATTTTGTAATTTTGAAAGTTTAAGTATCCTATTCCTTTTTAAAAATTTATTCCTAAGTAATTTTTTCTTTGTTATGCTTATAAATGAATTGTTTTCTTAGTATAATTTTCTGATTGTTCATTACTAGTGTATAGAAGTGCAATAGTTTTTAAAATGTTTATCTTGTATCTTTCAATCTTTCTGAACTTGTTTATTAGTTCAAACATATTTTGGTGGATTCCTTAAGGTTTTGTATATACAAGATCATGTCATTTGCAAATAGTGATAGTTTGACTCCTTCCTTTCCATTCTGGATTCCTTTTATTTCCTTTTCCTGCCTCATTGCCCTGATTAGAATTTCTAGTACATAGTTGAATAGAAGTAGAAAGAATAGACAACCTCATCTTGCTCCTAATCTCAGGAGGAAAACATCCACCTTTTTATCATTAAGTATGATTATAGATAATGTTTTTTATAGCTAGTTTCTCATGTCATTAATTTTAAAAAATTAATAGGCTTTTTTAAAGAGCAGTTTTTGCAGAAAAATTGGGCAGAAAGTACAGAGTTCCTATGTATTCTGCGCCACATAGTTTTTGCTTTTAACATCTTGCACTATTATAATACATTTGTTATAATTAATGATCAATATTGATGTACTGTTATTAATTAAAATGGATAGTTTACATTAGGGTTTAGTCTTTGTGTTGTGTAATATCTTGGGTTTGGCAAATATGTAATGTCACATACTCACTATTACAATAACAGAATAATTTTACTGCCCTCTAAATCCCCTGTGTTGATCCCTTCCCTCTCTTGAACCCCTGGCCACTACTGATCTTTTAACTGTCTCCTTGTTTTTTCCTTTTCCAGAATGTCATGTGATTGGGATCATATAGTACGTAGCTTTTTCAGACTTGCTGCTTTCACTTAGCAGTATGCACTTAAGTTTCCTTCATATCTTTTTAAGCTAGAATAGCTAATTATTTATGTATTTTAATTTTATTAAAATTTATTTTAATTTTAATTTTATTCATTATTTTTTTAAATTGAAGTATAGTTGACACTTGATGGTTCATTTTTTACTGCTGAACAATATTTCATTGTCTGGATATACCACAGTTTATTTAACCATTCACTTACTAAAGGACATCTTGGTTGTTTCTAAGTTTTGACAATTATGAATAAAGTTGTCCTAAATATCCATGTGTAGTGTTTGGTATATACATAACTTTTCAACAACGTTGGGTAGATATCTAGGAGTGTGATTGCTAGATGGAATGGTAAGAGTGGGTTTAGTTTTGTTAGAAATCACAAAACTGTCTTCCAAAGACTTCCAAAAAAGTCTTCCATTTTTGTATTCCTACCAGAAATTACTGAGAGTTCCTGTTGCTCCACATCCTCACCAGCATTTGGTGATGTTGGTGCTTTGGGTTTTAGCCATTCCAATAGGTATGTAGTAGTATCTCTTCATTGTTTTAATTGGTAGTTCCCTAATGACATACACTGTTGAACATCTTTTCGTATACTCATTTGTTATCTGTATACCTTTTCCAGGGAGGTATCTGCTCCAGTATTTTCCTCACTTTTTAGGGTATTTTTGGGCGGTATAATTTGGATACAGCTCATCTATCACATGTGTTTTGCAAATATTTTCTCTCAATCTGTGATATTATTGCTACATCATTTATTTTTTTACTTTACTTTTTGATTTCCCAGTTTTCTCATATTTAGAAGAGGTATAATAATAGAATCTCACAGGGTTATTTTAAGATTCATATCAATTAGGATTTGGTGCTTTAAACAAAAATACTTCGGATATTTATTTGTTTATTTATTAAGATTTTATTTATTTATTCATGAGAGACACAGAGAGAGAGGCAGAGACATAGAAAGAGGGAGAAGCAAGCTCCCTACAGGGAGCCCAATGCAGGACTCGATCCCAGGACCCTGGGATAATGCCCTGAGCCCAAGGCAGACGCTTAATCACTGAGCTACCCAGGCATCTTGGGTATTTTAAATAGTAAGAAATTTAACACAGGTTAGTTACATGCTTATAAAATTATTGGAAGTGCTAGAGAGCAAACATTCTACTGGGCCTTCAGGAAAGCCTCTTAGAATAAGATTACTACTGGGTCTGTCAGAAGAGCTTCTGCCTTTGCCACACTGAGGAAGGTACGGGTTCAAGAGGGTGCTACTGGAACCATGAGTCAAAAACTTGCTGAAATTGAGAATTTTTATTTATTTATTTTTTATTTATTTATGAGAGAGAGAGAGGGAGAGAGAGAGAGAGAGAGGCAGAGACACAGGCAGAGGGGGAAGCAGGCTCCATGCACCGGGAGCCCAATGTGGGACTCGATCCCGGGTCTCCAGGATCGCGCCCTGGGCCAAAGGCAGGCGCCAAACCGCTGCGCCACCCAAGGATCCCCTGAAATTGAGAATTTAGAAGTCTGTCATTGCCACTGTCATCATCAGTACCACTGTGCATCTGTAACTGTGTGCACTGGGTAGCTGAACCCAGATATTGTTGCTTCATCTCTATTAATATCTACACAGCTGTGGATGTTGGCTTCATAGGTTCAGTTGTCATGAAAATGTGATAAAAGTCACAGGAACGTGATCTCAATTTCACTTCCTCTTTCTTTCTATTTTTTTAAAGATTTTATTTATTTATTCTTAGGGAGAGAGAGAGAGAGAGAGAGAGAGAGAGAGAGAAAGGAATAGAGAGGGAGAGAGACAGAGGCAGAGAGGCAGAGACACAGGCAGAGGAAGAAGCAGGCTCCATGCAGGGAGTCCCACGTGGACTCCATCCCCTGGACCCCAGGATCACACCCCGGGCTGCAGGCGGCGCTAAACCACTGCACCACCGGGGCTAAATTTCAAGAGAATGCATCTAATTGGTGGAAACTATTTTGCAAATCTCATGTGCTTTGTTAGTCAAAAGGAAAATCTAGGGATTTAATTTTTAACTTTCCAGTTTTTGTAATAAAGGTGCAGTAGAAGAAGATGAGAAGAAATGCTGTGTACCAATATACCATACCCAGCTCAAGAATTATATGAGTTTGTACCCATGGTGAGACCCAGCAGCCACAAGCAGTGCATGCCAACACAGCTGCCAGTGCACCCACAGTTGGCCTTGGCTCTTGCCACCTGCCCTGACCACCACCACCAAATGTGCATCTGAGCTGTCTCCTGCCATTCTGCAGGCACCTGCAGCTGGCCACCATGTTTGAGTGTGTGCATATCACTGGCTCCTATGTTTTAGTTTAATTTTCTTTAAAGATGTATTTATTTATTCATGAGAGAGAGAGAGAGAGGCAGAGACATAGACAGAGAGAGAAGCAGACTCCACTCAGGGAGCCTGATGTGGGACTCCATCCTGGACCCGGGATCACGCCCCGAGCCAAAGGCAGATGCTCAGCCACTGAGCCACCCAGGCATCCTGTTTTGGTTTAATATTTATCCTATTTTTATTTACTTATTTTAATATCAACCTTTCTGTTGAAACGGAACCCCTGTAGGACTGCTTAGTTCCAGTTGAGAAATAGACATTGTTTGCTACCTTCTGAAGGAGACTTTTTTTTTTTTTTATTGTAGCATTTCATTCCAGCTGTCACAGCACAATTGGCAATAGTACTGGAAAGGAAGGGAGGAAGGAAAGAAGAAAGGAATCGCTACAAAATCCCATTTATGCCATATGAAACTTGATTACTCTTGGTTATATCTGATAAAAATAACAAAGTTATGTTCCTTTAGGAATGGTAGCTAGTTAGTTTTGATAAACCTAGGCTGCTACAATTCTGTCCAAGCAATGCAATGGAAATTTCATGAGGGAAAAGGTACTGAGTATTTTCTTCATAGTTTGTCTAGTATTTCAGTTGGGTTTGAAAGAGGGAGAATGTGTTCCTGCTGTTTCCAACAAGAAGAGCTTTTTGAGGCATAAAAAGGAATGGAGTAATTTTCCTTAAACATGTATCATTTCATTATTATTTTAAACTGGAAGAGGAAGGATACAACACAACAGGCACAGTTAAACAAGATATTATGTAGTCAGATATAAAACCATCTCTGTTTGTCATTTTGTCACTTGGAACAAGTGTTTCACTTATTAGGTCTCTAAGTTTTGTTTTTGTTTTTTTTTTTTTTTAAGATTTTATTTATTTATTTGACAGAGAGCACACACAAGAGGAGCAGCAGAGGGCGAGGGAGAAGCGGACTCCTCTCTGAGCAGGGAGCCTGATGCAGAAGTCGACCCAGGACCCTGAGATCACAACCTGAGCTGAAAGCAGATGCTTAACTGACTGACGCCACCCAGACACCCCTAGGCCTCTAAGTTTCTTAAATCTAAGACATAGAGGTGATTGGTTTTTGTTAAGATTAACTATAATATCTATGTAAAGTACGTTCTAATACTTTTATTCATCTAGCTAAAAATGTTTTTTTTTTTTTTTTTAAGATTTTACTTATTCATTCATGAAAGACACAGACAGAGACAGAGACACAGGCAGAAGGAGGGGCAGGCTCCCTGCAGGTGGCCCAATATGGGACTCAATCCCGGCACTCTGGGATTACACCCTGAGCTGAAGGCAGACGCTCAACTGCTGACCCACTCAGGCATCTCTGGTCTTGCAATGTATTGAGTATCCGTTGTGTGTCTTGAGCTGCAGCAGGGCACTAGGAATACACAGCTGGAGCTAGAGGAGACAGAGAAGCTAGCTAGGATACTTCCGTGTGGTGAGTGCACCTATGAATGTGTATCTTAGGAGCTTTGGAGGCATGGAGAGAGGAGGTTTTTCTAGAGCAAGTCGGTATGGTTTCAGAGAGCAAAGAGAGTTACCAAGTAGAACAATTCTGTAGATGTGGGGTAAGGGAAAGGGGCAAGTAAAGGGAAGAGTATGACCAGATATTGCTAAGAGTGTATCATCCCCCACTTCCTTTTCCTTCTAGGCACAAGAAGGGAAACTATATTTCTTGACTCACTGCAGCTATGTGGGGCTATGTGGGTTCTCACCAATGACTGTCGACAGAAATGATTCACAGTAGCCTTACCCCTTAGGAAGACCTCCTGTGTGATTTTCCATGCATCCTCTTTCATCCTCTGTGTGACACATCTTTGCTGGGCTGGGTGCAGATGATCTAAGTAAAAATTCGAAGGCCCTAGATCATTGGCTTTTCTAATATTCAGCAGTGTTGAAGACCATGCTCTGGAGCAGCCTTCCTGAAAAGATTCATGGAGAATCAAACCCTATGGAAAAATAATATTAGTAACTATTTTCTCTATTCTTGCAAGGATGGTACTGAGCTAGCATCATTATAGATTAGTAGGAAATGGTTAATTCATCACATAGAGTGGATGCCCAAGGAGTGAGGGCTTATGTCTTACATGGAACACCAGTTGTGAAGGGCTTCTCTAGAGGATATTGGAGCTACTGAATGGAAAGAACTTGGGTTCCTGAATAACTGAGTAGAGCAGAGAACCACTGCTGACCTGCACTGGATTGTGACTTGAGTGAGAAATAAGCCTTAATGTGTTAAGGGACCAAAATGCTGGGATTGTTTGGTATATCAGTTAGCCCACCATAGCCAATACAAATAGCATATGCAAATATATTGTGGCTGTAGAAGACACAGGATATTGAGGAGGTCACATAATTTATTCAGATTCAGATTTGAATGATGACTCCATATTTATCTGTAGTTGGGTTGAGTTGAAGCAGGGAGAAGAGGTTATGGTTAATGCTGAGGCTGGACAGCTGGCAGTGGCCATATTATCAAGAAGCCTCGTATGGTCTTTTTTAGGCAGTTTCAGTTTTATTCTTTTTTTTAAATATTTTATTTATTTATTCATGAGAGACACACAGACAGAAAGAGGCAGAGACACAGGCAGAGGGAGAAGCCGGCCCCATGCAGGGAGCCCGACGTAGGACTCGATCCTGGGTCTCTAGGATCACACGCTGGGCCAAAGGCGGTGCTAAACCACTGAGCCACCTGGGTTGCCCAGTTTCAGTTTTATTCTGAATGGAATAATGAGATTCCATTTATTCTAAGACTTCTCACTAAATAGCTAACGGTTTTCCCAACTTTTAAATATTGCTGCCAGGTAAATCTATAATCAAAGTGAAACCAAGGCCCCTGATGTGATCAGAAACCTAAAACGGATGGCCAAATTGCAGTTTTTGCTATGGAATGATGAGAGCGGGATTAATAAAACTGGAAGAAGGCCTCCCTCACCTCCTAGGAAATCAGGTTATATTGGCATTCATTCCAACTGACTAGTAGCGCTGGAGATGTGCAGGGAAGGAAGTCAAGAAGCCACTGCTTAAACTAACATGATTTTATATTTTCTTTTTATGCTACTGCACAATTAATGCATCAGCTTACTGAACCAAGTAGAGCAACAAAAACAATACAATTAGGAATAGTAAGCCTAGGGCAACAACTAATACTTACACTTTATGTAGATACCTCGGTTCCAGAATCTGGAGTAGAATCCTGAGTAAGCACCATCTCTTGGATGTTGATTCAGTTAGAAATATTAGTGTAAAGACAAGTAATCAGGAGGGACTGCTAACTTTCACCTTCATCTCAAAGTGGAATGGTTCTTGAATGGAATCTCATGTGCCTGATTTTGCTTGGCTTTTGCTTTTAGTTGTCGATTTAGTTTTGATGTCTTGAAAAGTCAGATGACTCTATAAAACTACAAACATGCACATAAACACATGGTTTCTCAAGCTTATATTACTCTCTTGGGTTGAAAGACAGGAAAGAAAAAAAAAAAAAACTGCCTTGGTAAATGCTAGAGTACCACTTTCTAGGAAGCTTAAATGCTATCCAGAAGGAAACCTGAGGAATTAGGGTCTAAGTCTTTCTGGGTGTTTGTCTGAGTCATATTTTCCAATCTATTATGAGAAAGCTGAATAGGGCAATCATTTTGAAGATGGCTTTGACCTTTACCAAGAAGAAGGAGGCAATTACGTTCAATGCTATCTAGTCCACAATCAGTCATTATGGCCTGCTTTCCTTGAGAAAGCTTATTTTTCTTCTTTCTTGTTGCTCATGGGCCTTGTCACTGATGATTCTTCTACTGCAGGAAGTCTCATTTGCGAAGAATCATAGACTGTACCAGGCTTCCTTCTTCAGGAATAGGATGGATGGAGAAGACAAGACTTACCAGCTGCCATGTTCAGCTGCTGTGAACTCAGAGTGCCCTTTCAGGATGTGTTGGCCTGTAAAGGAAACTGTGTGCCACGGACAAGTCACCAAACAGCTCCAGGTATCTCTGTTTTCATCTGTCCCTAGGCTCTCTGAAATGTTTATATAATTGACAAGGTCATATTCTTGAAGTTTATCACCTATTTCTCCTAAAGGGAACTGTGGGATTATTAATTCCTCAGTCATTCTAAAGTGATTCATAATTATTATTATTATTATTAAGATTTTAATTTATTTATTTATGAGAGACACACAGAGAGAGGCAGAGACATAGGCAAAGGGAGAAGCAGGCTCCCATTAGGGAGCATGTTGCGGGACTCAATCCCAGGACCTTGCGATCACAACCTGAGCCGAAGGCGGACAGTCAAGCACTGAGCCACCCAGGTGCCCCACGATTCATGATTAAAAAGGCATTTTAAACTTGTCTCTAGGGAAGTTCTCCCATAAAAACTTTGATTTTGCCAGTGAAATGGTACCTACTATACAGGTAAAATTTCTCTCAGGGCTTTGTAGAAAAGTTAAATGTTCAGAGATTTAAATTTATTTGCAAACAGAAGTGTCTCCAAGGAAAAATATGGAATGGAGCGAAGTTATGACATGCATGGTTTTGTAGGCAAGCAGTCTGGATTCAAAGCTCAGTTCTGCTACTTAGTAGCCACGTGAGCTTGGGCAATTCTTTAAACTTTTCTCAGTTTTCACATCTGTTGATGGGAGACAATAATAGAATCTTCATTTCAGGTTGTTTTAGGATTAATTTAGATGATAGATAGTATTTGTAAAATGCTTGTAACTATGCCTGGTACATATTTATTGCTTTATGTTTAATAAAGTAAATATATATATATATATATATATATATATATATATATATATGATTCTATTTATTTATTCATGAGAGACACAGAGAGAGAGAGAGAGGCATAGCTAGAGTCCAGAGGAGCAAAGGGGGAGAGGAAATTTTACCTCATTCGTATTTTTATACTGACACGTATACTGACTCCCAGGGAGGGAGAAGCAGGCTCCAGGCAGGGAGCCCGACGTGGGACTCGATCCTAGGACTCCAGGATCACGCCCTGGGCCGAAGGCAGGTGCCAAACCGCTGAGCCACCCAGGGATCCCCAAAGTAAATACATTTTATTGGGGCTTCTGCTTATTCTACATCTTCTAGTAGGAATATATGTTTATATTTTTATTTTACTTTGAATGGAATCAACATCTCACCTACTTTTCAAGTCTTTAGTGAAGTAGATCCTGTGTTAAAGGAGTAACTTTTTCAAGCTCTTGGCTTATCTGCCAATGTGGGAAGTCCTAGAGAGACGCCTTAAACTTCCCGGAGAGGAAACAAAAGTCTGTGTCTGTCTCTATGTCTATTGTCTATCTCTAATGATGTTCCATTTTGAAAATAAGGCCTTTACTTATGTTTAGAACTCTTTGCTTATTTTCTTGTGGACTGTTCTATTTTAAAGCTAATCATGGTAATCATTTTCATGGATTATTAACACCTTCCTTTTTTTTTTTTTAAACTTTTATTTATTTATGATAGTCACACAGAGAGAGAGAGGCAGAGACATAGGCAGAGGGAGAAGCAGGCTCCATGCACCGGGAGCCCGCCGTGGGATTCGATCCCGGGTCTCCAGGATCGCGCCCTGGGCCAAAGGCAGGCGCCAAACCGCTGCGCCACCCAGGGATCCCTTAACACCTTCTTTTTTTTTTTTTTTTTTTTTAAATTTTTATTTATTTACGATAGTCACAGAGAGATAGAGAGAGAGGCAGAGACACAGGCAGAGGGAGAAGCAGGCTCCATGCACCGGGAGCCCGACGTGGGATTCGATCCCGGGTCTCCAGGATCGCGCCCTGGGCCAAAGGCAGGCGCCAAACCGCTGCGCCACCCAGGGATCCCTTAACACCTTCTTATATGTATGTAGTCATATGTATGTAGTCTTCTTGATAACTTTGAATTTTCTATCCAGAAAACGTCTTGTGTGTAAGATCAAATGCCTCTTTTCATGTATTAAGACAAATTATATCACTTTTTGTTCTCTTAAGAAAAATTTGCTTTTGCTAGAACTGACTGGTCTCTATAGGAATTCTAAAATATTTGATCAGCATGGCTTCCAAAAATCATACCAGGAGTGGGAATGCAAGGATAATCCTGGGAGAAAAATGGAGGAAAACATGGATTAATTCAGTTATGGTAACTTCTAGTTCTGCAGACATGTAAATATTTAACAACATATCAATGCCTTACTAGGCATATAGTTAGCTTTCCTAGAGCAAGCAAATCCCATTACTTTTTTTCTGATCTACTCAATCTCTTTGCCTTCAGGCTGGATTGTAACTCATCATACCGAACAGATGAATGTCTGTTCAGTTTTTGTTGTTGCTGTTCTCAACTTATGTTTAATTTTCAACTGCACAATGGTTTTGGAAGGTATGGTGATTTTCTCTGTCTTAGACTCCTGAAAATGAAATCACATAGTTGTGTGCAGCAAGTTGCAAATGGGTTTTTATTTGCTTTTTGGTTGGTTTGTTCAAGGCATTTTTGTTTGTTGTATTATTGGCCTGAAACTGTGAGGTTCCAACCAGATGACCCTTTCCAGAAACATGATTGTATGTACCTTGAAAAAGAATTCTTTAAAACTATAAAACTTTAAATCCTGATGAGACTATTATGTATTTTTTTTTAATAGTCAAAGACACATGGCTGGAGGAAGACTCTATAGTCTGTTTTGTTTTTTCAACTCAAATGAGAAGGACTGAATTATCAAGCATGAAATTGCCATCTGTGCTTTCCCTCCCCACCCTCCACATTTTAAATAATTTTTTAGCAGACCAGGTGAGGTCAGAAATTTGTTTTAGAAAGGATGATGTCATTGTACAACTGGATGTGTATATTCATTCAGCTACTTAGGTCAACAACGTGTCAGTATAAAAATACGAATGAGGTAATATTTCCTCTCCCCCTTTGCTCCTCTGGACTCTAGCTATGTACTAATAAATGCTACTGGTTTTGTAAGCATTTGGCATATGCCAGGCACAGGGCTGAGTGCTTTATGTTTATTGTTTCTCTCTTAGTCCTTTCAAGAACCCCTTTAGGTAGATAAAATAGTGTAATTATTCCCACTCATAGTTGAAGGCAGTGGAACTTGGAGAGATTAAATAACTCCTCAGATACCAAGCAGTTAGGGTCTTTTGTGGGTTTCTATCTTATCTCATTAGACCATTCTTTAGCCAAAGAATATATTTGACTTTTCTCACACTCATGCCTTTGTTTATGATGTTTCTCTGCCCATTGAAAATCAACATATTCTTCAAAGTCCCATTGAAAGCTGTCTCTTCTCTGTGAACTTCTATTGGCCTCATCAGAATTAAACATCCCTTCTCCAGCGCTTTCTCCTATAAAACATATTTATATTTTAACTTTAAATGTATTAATATCCTTATGATATCCACAAATCAAATCTTGTAGCATAATTATTGGTGTACATATATGCCCTCTCCACTAGGATGTGAGGTACCGGAAGAGAAAGACTGACTATTCTTCCCTGCAAATTCCTTGAGGGCAAATGCCATGTTTGAGTCATTTATAAAATTATTTATATTTATTTATGTCCTGTTTTAAAGAGAATTCAAATAGGATCTAAGAATACTGAAAACATAATTAGATGACCCAAGAAACAAACAAGGGCAGGGACATAAAGTGGAACCAGAAAAAGGAGTTTAACAATGCCTACCATATGAACTACATATGAATTTATTTTGAAAATAAGCTTTCTAGCAGCTCACCTTTTTTTTTTTTTTTTTTTTTTTTTTTTGTATTCTTACTGCCAAACGCAGGGTCAGGGATAGAGGAAGGTCAGAAATACTTATGGATTTGAATACCTGACTGCCAGATGTGGGAGGTTAGTGAAGGAAAGAATGGGACTTGAAGTTAGACCACTTTTTAAAAGACAGCATTAATGAAATATTGATATACAGTAAACTGCACATATTTAAGGTGTACAGTTCAACATTTTTTTTCATGTAGAGACACTTGTGAAAGCTTTGCCCAAAACAAGATAATGAAAATAGTCTTCATTCCCCAACGTTACCTTGAATTCCTTTGTAACTCTCTTTCCCACCCTTCTCTGCCCCACCTACTCAAGCAGCCACATTCCTCTCCCTGTGGGTTCACTTACATCACTTACAAGTTATATAAATGGAACCATAGAGTATGTACATATTTTGTCTGGCTTTTTTCACTTATCATAATTATTTTGTCAGTCATCCATATTGCAGTGTACAACAATATTCATAATTTTTTATTACTGAGTACTATTCCACTGTTTGGATATGCCACAATTTGTTTTTCCATCTACCTGTTGACGGGCATTTGGTTGTTTTAGATTTTGACTATTACACATAAAGTGGTTACTGTGAATCCTTTAGGTATAAGTGTCTGTAGGGACAGATGCTTTAATTTTTCTTGGATAAATTCTTAAGAGTGAAATGGCTAGATTACATAGTAGGTATGTGTTTAACTTTGAAAGAAACTGCTAAATTGTTATCCAAAGCAGTTGTGACATTTTATATTTCCATCAGTAATGTATGAGAGTTTTGTCGAAACTTGGTGTGATCAATTTTTAAAATTTTAACTGTACTAATAAATGTGTAGCAGTATCTCTCTGTGGTGTATTTCCCTAATTACTAATGATACTGAACATCTTTTTCTGTGCTTGTTTTCCATCATGTATCTTCTTTGGTGAAGTGTCTGTTCCTATCTTTTTCCATAATTTGCACACTTTCATTGGATTTTTTTCTTGTTAATGAGTTTTGAAAATTCTTTATATATTCTGGATAGAAGTCCTTTAACAGATATGTGATTTACAAATATTTATCACAGTCCATGGCTTTGCTTTTCATTTCTTTAATAAAGTGTCTTTTGAAGATACTGTTGAAGATTTTGATTTTGATGAAGTTCAGTTTATCACTTTGTTCTTTTGTGGATTGTCCATTCATTGTTGTAGTTAACAAATTTTTGCCTAATCCAAGATTTGTAAGGGCTTTAATCCATTTTTCTTCTAGAAATTTTATAATTTTAAGTTTTACATTTAGATCTATGAACCATTTTGAGGTGGTTTTTATATATGGTATGAGGCGTGGATCGGAGTTTTGTTGTTTGTTTTTAGGTTTGTTTTTGCATATGGATGTTCAGTTATTCTAGCATCATTTTGAAAAGACTTTCTGGTTTCTACAAAATTGCATTTGTACCTTGTAAAAAATCAGTTCTCCATATATATATTTATCTGTATTTGAAGACTTTATTCTGTTTCATTGATCCAGTTGTTTATTTTTATGCCAGTACTACACTATTTTGATTGCTGTAGATTTATAAGGAGCCTTGAAATCAGGTAGTGTTGGCCTCTGAATTTGTTCTTTTTCAAAGATATTTTGGCCATTATAGACCCTTTTCATTTTTATATAAATTTAGAATTAGTTTCTCATTTTCTACAATGAAAAACTGCCAGGAGTTTGAATGGGAATTCATTATATTTAAAGATACTTTGGGGAGAGATAATATCTTAGCAATATTGAGTCATTTGACTCATGAATATTGTATATATGTGTGCGTGTGTGTGTGTGTGTGTGTGTGTATCCCCTTATTTAGGTCTTCTCTCAAAGGCATTTTTAACATTTTTAGTATATACAACTTTCACATGTTTTATCAGATTTATCCCTCATTTTATTGTTTTTGATTCTATTGCAAATTATATTATTTTATATTTTCAGTTTCTGATTTTTCATTGCTAAACTGTAAAAATACAATTGACTTTTGTATTTTGATCTTGTATACTAAGACTTTCTTAAGCATTGGATTATAAGTTCTATAGTTATTTTTGTATGTGTAAATTTCATCAGATTTTTTGCATATTCTTTTGTGAATAATGCTTTGTAAATACAATTTTACCTTTTCTTTATGTCTTTTATATCCTATCTGATTGCACCAGCTAGAATCTTCAGTACAATATTGCATAAGAGTGGTGATAGTAGATAGCATGTCGTTTTCCTGATCTTTCGGGGAAAGTTTTCAACCTTTCACCATTAAGTCTAATGTCAGCTGTAGGTTTTTTTGTAGATGTCTTTTATCAAGTTAAGGAAGTTCTCTTCTATTTCAAGTTTCTGGAGAGTTTTATCAGAAATGGATATAGGATTTTATCAAATGCTTTGTATGTCTAGTGAGATGATCATGTGATTTTTCTTTTTTAGATTGTTAGTATGGTGAATTTGATTGGTTTTTAAATATTAAACTTATCTGACATTCCTAATAAAAACACTGCTTTGTCATAATGTTTATTCTTTTTATACATTATTGGATCACATTTGCTAAAATTTTGTTTAGAATTTTTGCATCTGTGTTAATGAAGAATATTGGTGTATAGTTTCCTTTTATCATAATAGCTTTGTCAGGATTTGATAGCAGCATAATTTTGGCCTTAAGAATGAATTAGATGAAAGATTATTGAGATTACTTACTTGTTAAGTGAGCTTTGGTAATTTTGTGTCTTTCAAGAAATTTATTCATTTCCTCTAAGTGGTCAAATTTATTGGCAGAAAGTTACCCATCATTTTCTATTTTTATTCTTTTAATATTTGTGGAATCTATAATTATGTCATCTCTCCTATTCTGATACTTTAAATTTGTGCCTTCACTGTTTTTAATTTTTCATAATCAGTCTGGGTTGAGGTTTTTCCATTTTATTCACTTTTTTTAAAAAAAGATTTTATTTAGTTATTCATGAGAGACAGACAGAGAGAGAGAGAGAGAGAGAGAGGCAGAGACACAGGCAGAGGGAGAAGCAGGCTCCATGCAGGGAATCCGATGTGGGACTCGATCCTAGGTCTCCAGGCTCATGCCCCGGGCCGAAGGCAGGTGCTAAACCGCTGAGCCACTAAAGGATCCCTTATTCACCTTTTTTTTTTTTTTTTTTTTTTTTTAAAGAATGAGATTTTTTTTTTCTTTTGTTTTTTCTATTTCGTTTGCATTGAATACCATTAGTTCTAACTTTAGGTTTAATTTACTCTGATTTTTCTAAGCTTCTTAACTTGGAAGTTGAGGTCATTGTTTTGAGAGCTGTCTTCTTTTTTAAATACAGTCATTAGTACTATACATCTCCCCATATGTACTACCTCAGTGATATCTCATAAATTTTTAACCTATTGTCTTTTAACTTTTCATTCAGTTAAAAATGCTTTCTACTTTTCCTTTTGATTTCTTCCTTGATCCATGTATTGTTTAGAGGTGTCTTGGTTAGATTCCAATTATTTGGGGAAATTTTTAGATATCTTTCTGTTATTGGTTTCTAATTTAATCTTTTTTGCTCAGAGAATTTTTCATGATTTGAGTACTGTCAAATTTATTGATAATTATTTTTATGACCTAGAATATCATCCAT
Source organism: Vulpes vulpes (assembly GCF_048418805.1). Taxonomy (NCBI): domain Eukaryota; kingdom Metazoa; phylum Chordata; class Mammalia; order Carnivora; family Canidae; genus Vulpes; species Vulpes vulpes. Next base: position 147,443,006 of record NC_132780.1, read on the forward strand.
TTTGGAAAATAATATGTGTGCATTCTGAAATAATGTATATGTAGCAATTGTTGGCTGGAGTGGTTTAGGTCAAGTTGACTAATAGTGTTCAAATCTTCTGTATCCTATTGGCTTTTTTTTTTTTAAAGATTTTATTTATTTATTCATGAGAGGCAGAGAGAGAGAGAGAGAGAGAGAGAGAGAGAGGCAGAGACACAGGTACAGGGAGAAGCAGTCTCCATGCTAGGATCCCTATGTGGGACTGGATCCCAGGACTCCGGGACCATGTCCTGAGCAAAAGGCAGACGCTCAACCACTGAGCCACCCAGGCATCCTGGATTGTTATATCTTCTTGATAAGTTGACCCTTTTATCATTGTTAAATGACCATCTTTATTGCTACTGATATTCTCTGCTCTGAAATCTTTGTCAGACAAAGCTATTTTTATTTTGTATTAACATTAGAATATTTTTCAGCATCTTCTTTTTTTTTTTTTTTTAACTTTTACTTGTCTTAATGTTTCAGGTATGTTTTCCTAGTTGGGTCTTGATTATTTTGTCTATTTAAAAACTTCTTTTTAATGAAATATTTGGACCATTTATATTTAATGTGATTATTGATATGGTTAGGTTTAAGTCTATCAATTTATTATTTGTTTTATATTTGTCTCATCTGTATATAGTTATCCTTTTCAATTTTCCTGTCTTTTTGGTCTGTTAGAAGTTTTTTTTTTTTTTTTTTTAATTTTTATTTATTTATTATAGTCACAGAGAGAGAGAGAGAGAGAGAGAGAGGCAGAGACACAGGCAGAGGGAGAAGCAGGCTCCATGCACCGGGAGCCTGACGTGGGACTCGATCCCGGGTCTCCAGGATCGTGCCCTGGGCCAAAGGCAGGCGCTAAACCTCTGCGCCACCCAGGGATCCCCTGTTAGAAGTTTTTTTAATAAGTTCTTTTATCTCCTTTCTTGGCCTAACTGTATTTTCTTATTTTGCTTTAATGTTCATAATGTGTATCTTTAATATATTAATATTATACCATTTTACATGTGGTTTAAGAACATTAAAATAGTATATTTTCAACTGATTATACCATTTTACATGTAGTTTAAGAACATTAAAAAAGCATATTTCCATATCCCTCCTCCAACTTTGTGTTATTTTGTCATTTTTTTGCTTCTCTATATATCATAAATCTAGCACTAGATTGTTATTTTTATTTAAACCGTGAATTCTTTTTTAAAGCATTTAAATAAAAAAAAATAAAGCATTTAAATGATATAGTTACCATTTCTGATGCTCTTTATTCCTTTGTGTAGATCTATATTTCTATCTGTTATAATTCCTTCATTTTTTAATGCTTTTATATACTTTTAAGGATTTTATTTATTTATTCATGAGAGACAGAGAGAGAGAAGCAGAGACATAGGCAGAGAGAGAAGCAGGTTCCATGCAGGGAGCCTGATGTGGGACTTGATCCCATGCTCCAGGATCACGACCTGAGCCAAAGGCAGACGCTCAATCACTGAGCCACCCAGGTTCCCCATGCTTTTATTTATTTATTCATGAGAGACACAGAGAGAGAGGCAGAGACCATAGGCAGAGGAAGAAGCAGACTCCCCGTTTGTAACCCAATGCAGGACTCCATCTCAGGACCCCAGGATCACAACCTGAGCCAAAGGCAGATGCTCAATCACTGAGCCACCCATGCATCCCTAATTCCTTCATTTTGAAAGATCAACCTTTACAAAGTCTTATAGTTTTGGTCTGCTAATGAGGAAGTCTTTCAGTTTAGTATTTCTGAAAGAGTCTTGACTTGCCTTCATTTTTTTTCAAACCTCGTCTTTATGTATGTATGTATGTATGTGTGTATGTATCTATCATCTATCTCTATCTATCTATCTATCTATCTATCTATCTATCTATCTATCATCTCTATCTCTATCTATCTATCTATCATCTATCATCTCTATCTCTATCTATCTATCTATCATCTATCATCTCTATCTCTATCTATCTATCTATCATCTATCATCTCTATCTCTATCTATCTATCTATCATCTATCATCTCTATCTCTATCTATCTATCTATCTATCTATCTATCTATCTATCTATCATCTCTATCTATCTATCTATCTATCTATCTATCTATCTATCTATCATCTATCTATCTATCTATCTATCTCTATCTATCTATCTATTATCTATCTATCTATCTATCTATCTATCTATCTATCTATCTATCTATCATCTATCTATCATCATCAAGTTTATTTATGGGGCCCCTGGGTGGTTCAGTCAGTTAAGCCTCTGTCTTGGGCTCAGGTCACAATCTTGGGATCTGGGATTGGACCGCACATTGGGCTCCCTGTTCCACAGGGAGCCTGCTTTTCTCCCTCTTCCCTGCTCAGTTGTCTCCTGTCTCTGTTGCTATCTCTGTAGCTCTCAAATATTTAATTTAATTTAATTTTTAGAAAGATTTTATTTATTTATTTATGGGAGAGAGAGAGAGAGAAAGAGAGAGAGAGAGGCAGAGACATAGGCAGAGGAAGAAGCAGGCTCCATGCAGAAAGCCCGATGTGGGACTCGATCCTGGGACTCCGGGATCACACCCTGAGCCAAAGGCAGCAGCTCAGCTGCTGAGCCACCCAGGCATCCCAATTAAATATTTTAAAAGATAGTTATTTATGTAAGGAATCTCTGTGTCTGATGTGGGGCTTGAACTCAAGACCCTGAGATCAAGAGCTACATACTCCACTAGCTGAGCCAGTCAGATGTTCCATATTATTTATAAAAAAATTTTAATTCTAGTATAGTTAACATACAGTGTTGTATTAGTTTCAGGTATATAATATAGTGATTCAATAATTTTGTATGTTACTCAGTGCTCATCAAGATATATGTACTCTTAAATCCTCTTCATCTATTTCACCCATTCGCCCACCCACCTCTCCTCTGGTAACCATTAGTTTGTTCTTCTATGGTTAGGAGTCTGACTTTTGGTTTGCCCCCCCAACCTTTGTTTGTTTTGTTTCTTAAATTCTATATATGAGTGAAATCATATGCTATTTGACTTTCTCTGACTGGCTTATTTCATTTAGCATTATATTTTCTAGCTTCACCCATGTTGTTGCAGATGGCAAGATATCATTCTTTTTTATTGCTGAATAATATTCCATTGGATGTAGGTCAGCTCAGGTGGCTCAGTGGTTTAGTGCTGCCTTTAGCCCAGGGCGTGATCCTGGAGACCTGAGATCAAATCCCACATTGGGCTCCCTGAATGGAGCCTGCTTCTCCCTCTGCCTGTGTCTCTGCCTCTCTCTCTCTCTCTCTGTGTGTGTCTCTCATGAATAAATAAATAAAATCTTAAAAAAAATATTCCATTGGATGTATATACCACATCTTCTTTATTCATATCTATCAATAGCCACTTGGGCTGCTTCCATATTTTGGCTGTTTAAATAATGTTGCAATAGACATAAGGGGGCATGTAGACTTTGAATTAGTGTTTTTTGTATTTCTTGGGTAAATACCCAATAGTACAATCACTGGGTCATAGAGTAGTTTGGTTTTTAACTTTTTCAGGAACTTCCATTCTGTTTTCCAGAGTGGTTGCACCAGTTTGCACTCCTACCATTAGTACACTAGAGTTCCTATTTCTCCAAATCCTCTCTAACAGTTGTTTCTTGTCTTACTGATTTTAGCCATTCTGAAAGTTGTGAGATGATATTGTAGTTTTGCTTTGATGTAGTATTGTAATTTGCTTTGCTTTGATGATGAGCGATGTTGAACCTCTTTTCATATGCCTGTTGGTCATCTGTATTCCTTCTTTGGAGGAATGTGTGTTAATGTCTTTTGCCCATTTTTAAATTGTATTATTTGCTTTTTTTTGGTGTTGAATTATATCAACTCTTTATATGTTTTTTTTATACTAACTCTTTATCAGAGATGTCATTTGCAAATATCTTCTCCTTTTCAGTAGATTGTCTTCTTGTTTTGTTGCTTGTTTTCTTTGCCGTGCAGTTTTTTTTATTTTTAAAAATATTTTATTTATTTACTTGATAGAAAGAGGAGAAAGAGAGAGAGTGAGCACACTAGCAGAGGGAAGGGCAAAGGGAGGGAAAAAAGCAGACTAAATGCTAAGTAGGGAGCCCGATATGGGACTTGATTCCAGGACCCTGGGATCATGACTTGAGCCAAAGGCAGATGCTCAACCAACTGAGCCACCAGGTGCCACAGAGCTTTTTATTTTGATGTAGTCCCAGTAGTTTAGTTTTGCTTTTGTTTACCTTGCCTTGGGAGACATAGCTAGAAAAATTATGCTACATTAGATGTTGGAGAAATTACTGCCTGTGCTCTCATCTAGAATTTTTATGGTTTCAGGTCTAACATTTGGATCATTATTCTATTTTGAATTTATCTTTGTATATGGTGTAAGCCAGTGATCCGGTTTCCTTCTTTTGCACATAACCATCCAGTTCTCCTAATACCACTTGTTGAAGAAGCTGTCTTTTTCCCATTGCATATTCTTTCCTCCTTTACTGAAGAATAATAATTGACCATATAAATATGGGTTTATTTCTAGGATTTCTACTTCATTCCATTGATCCACATGTCTTTTTTTGTGCTAGTACGATACTGTTTTGATTATGACAGCCTTGTAGTATAACTTGAAATCTGGGATTGTGATACTTCCAGCTTTGTTTTTCTTTTTTAAGATTGTTTTGGCTATTTGGTGTTTTCTTTGGTTCTGTACAAATTTTAAGATTTTTTTTTTTACTTTAATGAAAAATGTTGGTATTTTGATTTGTATTGCATTAAATCTTTAGATTCTTTGGGTAGTATGGACATTTTAATAATATTTGTATCTTCAGTCCATCATTATGGAATATCTTTCCATTTGTTTATGTCACCTTCAGTATCTTTCATCAATGCTTTATAGTTTTCAGAGTACAGGTCTTTCACCTCCTTGGTTGAATTTATTCCTAGTTATTTCATTATCTTTGGTGCAGTTGTAAATGGGATTGCTTTCTTAATTTCTCTTTATGTTGCTTCATTATTATTATATAAAAATGCCATGATTTATGTACATCTATTTTGTATCCTTTGACCTTACTGAATTTATTGATCAGTTCTAGTAGCCTTTTGGTGGAGTCTTTAGGTTTTTCTATATGTAGTATCATGTTGTCTGCAAATAGTGAACGTTTTGCTCCTTCCTTATCTATTTAGATGCCTCTTCTCTGATTTCTGTGACCAGGACTTCCAGTACTAAGTTAAATACTAGAGGTGAGAATGGTCATCCCTGTCTTGTTCCAGACCTTAAGCAAAATGCCCTTAGTTTTTCACAATTATGATAGTTGTGGGGTTTTCATATAGGCCTTTATTACATTGAGGTATGTTCCCTCTAAACCAATTTTGTTGAGGGCTTTTATCATAAATGAATGTTATACTTTGTCAAATGCTTTTTCTGCACCTATTGAAATGATCATATGGTTTTTATGCCTTCTTTTATTGATGGCATGTATCAGATTGATTGACTTGTGAATATTGAACCACCCTTGTATCCCAGGGATAAATCCCACTTTATTGTGATGGATGATTTGTAAGATGTATTGTTGGATTTGGTTTGCTAATATTTTGTTTAGGGCTTTCGCATCTAATAGTTCATCAGAGATATTGGCCTGTAGTTTTCTTTTTTTTGCAGTGTCTTTATCTGGTTTTGGTATCAGGGTAATGCTGGCCTTATAGGATGAATTAGGAAAATTTCCTTCCTTCTCTATTTTTTTGGAATAGTTTGAAAAGAGTAGGTATTAACTCTCCTTTAAATGTTTGGTAAAATTCACCTGTGAAGCCATCTGGTTCTGGGCTTTTAAGGTTGCTGGCATCTTTTTTTTTTTTTTAAGATTTTATTTATTCATTATATATATATATATATATATATATATATATCCATGCCGGAATCCGATGTGGGATTCGATTCCGGGACTCCAGGATCACGCCCTGGACCAAAGGCAGGCGCTGAACCGCTGAGCCACCCAGGGATCCCCAGCATCTTTTGATTACTGATTCAGTTTCGTTGCTGGTAATCAGTCTGTTTAAATTTTCTATTTCTTCCTGATGCAATTTTGGGAGGTTACATGTTTCTAGGAATTTACAATTTCTTATAGGTTGTCCAACTTGTTGGGATATAATTTTTCATAATATTCTTTTACAATTTTTGTATATCTGCAGTATCAGTTTTTATTTATCCCCTTTCTGATTTTATTTATTTGAGCCCCCCGCTCCTTTTTATGAGTCTGGTTAAAGGTTTATTAATTTTGTTGATCTCTTCAAAGAACCAGCTCCTGGTTTTATTGATATGTTCTATTATGTTTTAGTTTCCATTTTGTTTATTTTTGCTTTAACCTTTTTATTTCTTCCCTTCTACTTATTTTGGGTTTTGTCTGTATTACAATATTATTGACTATATTCTATATGCTGTAAATTCAGTCCCTGTGACTTATTTCATAACTGGAAGTGAATAGCTTTTAATCTCCTTCACCTTGTTTGTCCAGCCCCTTGATCCTTTCCTCTCTGGCAAGCAGTTTATTCTTTGTATTTATGATTCTGTTTTTTTTTTGTTTGTTTGTTTGTTTGTTCATTTGTCTTTTTAAAAAAATATTCCATATACAAGTGAAATCATATGATATTTACCTTTCTCTGTCTTTCTTATTTCACTGAGCATTGTACTCTCTTAGGTCTGTTCATGTTGTCAGAAATGGCAAGATCTCCTTTTTTTTTTAAATGGCTAAATAACATTCCATTGTGTGTGTGTGTGTGTGTGTGTGTGTGTACACACACCACTTCTTGTTTATCCATTTATCTATTGATGGACACTTCTGTTGCTTCCATCTCTTGGCTATTTTAAATGATAAAACTGCAGTGAACACAGGAGTGCACGCATCTTTTTGAATTAGTGTTTGTTTTCTTTGGGTAAATGCTCAGTAGAGGAATTACTGGATCATACGTTATTTCTATTTTTAATTTTTTTGAGGAACCTCCTTACTGTTTTCCACAGTGGCTATACCAATTTACATTCCCACCAACAGTGCACCAAGATTCCCTTTTCTTCACATCCTTACTGACACTTGTTATTTCTTGTCTTTTTGATACTATCCACACTGACTAGTATGATGTGACATGTCACTGTGGTTTTGATTTGCATTTCCCTTATGGTTAGTGATGTTGGACATCTTTTTATGTGTCTCTTGGCCATTTGCATATTCTTTTGAAAAATGTCTATTTAGGTGCTCTGCCCATTTTCTAATTGGATTGTTTGGCTTTTTTTTTGATGTTGAGTTGTATAAATTCATTATATATTTTGAATACTAGCCCCTTATAAGTTATATCATTTGTACATAACTTCTCCCGTTCAGTAGGCTGCCTTTTTGTTTCATTGAGTTTCCTTTGCTCTGCAAAAGCTTTTCATTTTGATGTAGTCTCAGTAGTTTATTTTTGCTTTTGTTTCCCTTGCCTCAGGAGACATATCCATAAATATGTTGCTAAAGCTTACTGCCTATATTTTCTCTTAGGAATTTTGTGGTCTCAGGTCTCATACTTAGGTCTTTAATCCATTTTGAGTTTACTTTTGTGTATCATATAAAAAAGTGATCCAGTATCATTCTTTGGAATATAGCAGTCCAGTTTTCCCAACAACATTGACTGAAGACTCTCTTTTTTCCCTTGTATGTTCTAGCCTTCTGTGTCATACATTAATTGACCAGATAAGAATGGATTTGTTTCTGGTAACGCCTATTGAATCTTGAGATTTGCTATGAGCTGTACTTGACTCTGTGTGAGTTTTGGGCACTATTACCTCTTACTCTTTCTTGTGGTATTGTTCCTGTAGATTCCTCCAATGCATGTGCTTATTACTCAGATGAATACTGAAGGAGGTCCTCTTTAGATCTTCACATTTCTCCATGCATTGTTCTCCTCTTTAGGACTATGTCCTGCAAACTCTAGTTGCCTTGGTCTCCCAGGCTCTCAGCTCTGGTTACCACCTCCTTGTGCTGTAGCCTGGAAAGTCTCTCAATTCAGTAAGCTGAGGAGAGATTGTATGGTTTACTTTGTTTCCTGCTCCTCAGGGACCACTATTCATCATTGCTTGATGCTGAGTGTTTTGTAAACCTTGTTTCAAGTATTTTGAAACCCTTATTCAATGTATTTTGATTGTTTCAGGAAGGAGAGTAAATCTGATCCCTGTTATTCCATGGAGGCTGTAATTGGAAGTCTAGGCACAATTGTTTTAAAATCCTGGCTCACTTAGTTGGTTGTGAGACCTTAGATATGTTTCTTTAGTTTTTTGAACTTAAGTTGTTATTTTCTTCTTATTATTTTTTAAAATCAGTACAGCTGGGAAAGTATCCGAGCTCTCTTAATAGAAATAAATGAAATAAATGAGATAACTTTAAGATGTGTCCTGTATGCTGCTTGGTATATATAATGTGTATTTAATATTTAACATATGTTTCTTTCCTCTGTCTTCTCAGTCTCCTTTCCTCATGATGGTGTTAAAAAATATTTATTGAATTACATTAAATTAAGTTCTGTGACACCCAATTTACTCATCCTATTATTAAAATATGAAGAATAGAGGGCGACCATATTGTTGAAAACTGCCCAAACTTATTTTTCTTCTAAGCGTCCAGGGGCAAATGGATCATCTAGTTCTATTGATAAGATTCATCTGACTTTCCTGGGGAATTGCTAAATCTTACTCTGTTACTGTGAAGAAGAGAAAAATACAGTGAAGCTCATTGAACTGTGTGATGCTTGATCTCTAATGCCTCCTTTCCTGGTGTCCTGAGCTAAATGAAGAGTTGCAAGTGTTGCAGAATTATTTCATTACATATACTTGAATACCATGTAGCAGAACTGAGGCTGTCTAGAAATCTCAGATTCTTTTAATCTGTAAGATTTCACTTAATTCATACTATGTTTATCTTTGGGGAGAGACATATAGATAGGATGATAGTATTTTTTTAAAGAAGATTTTACTTACTTATTTGAGAGAGAGAGAGAGCAGAGGAGAGAGAGAGAGAGAGAGAGAGAGAGAGAGAGAAGAGAGCACAAGCAAGGGAAGGGGCAGAGGGAGAGAGAGAGGAGGTTCCCTGCTGAGCAGGGAGCCCATCACAGGGCTTGATCCCAGGACCCTGGGATCATGGCTGAGCCAAAGGCAGATGTTTAACCCACTGAACTACTTAGGCGACCCTTGAATGAAAGTTCTTTAACATGTTATTTGCATCTGTCATAATGGTGCTTGATCTCAATATGTATATAGATATATTTAATTTTTAAATGTTACAAGATTTTTATGAATTCTTTACATAGTAATGTAACACAAGGAATACAGTACATATGGCTGAAATTTGAGATTTAGTCAGACTAATGAAACTTATTCTGAGGTAGCCATAATACTCACTGCATTTATTTTTGAACAGTATTAATAGTCAATTTCAGAAAGAATAATTGAATTTATTATCTTCACTTCCTGTAATTCATCTTGCATAACTTTATCAAATTGATCTTCCCTAATCACTGCTTTCACATTGTCATTTTCCCTCTCAAAAAATGTTCAGGAGATCTTAGTTCTTTACAAGGGAGCTCTTTTGCCTTTCAAGTCTTTATACACATAAGCTTCATCCTTCATGTAAAAATCCACTTCCTCATACTCCTCTGGGTGAAACCTCCAAATAGGTCACAATTTTCTCTTTTTAGTTTCTCTAATATCTCTACTCTTTTCCTTCTCAGAGTCTTCTCATGTGTTTGTTTTCTACTCCTATGCCACAAATTTATTTCTACCCTATTTCCTCAGGTAGGTCACCTTTACCTTTTTAATAAAACCTTCCCTGTCTCTAACCATCACTGATACCATTTTTCTCTCATCAAATTCTCATCAAAGAATTTGTGAGTATAGAATTATAACCAAAGCTATCATACAGGGTTGAGGTAATCTAACTTAAGCTCTTATTTTTAAGTAGGAGAAATTGAAGTGCATGAGTTTGTAACTGGTTCAAGATCACACACGGAAGCAATATTGGAGACTGCACTAGAAGTTAGGTTTCATATATCTTTGGTCACTGCCCTTCAAAATGTATGTACAATTTTATTAATTTGTTCATCCGTTCAGTGAAGATAGACCATGCACCTTCTTTGGATCAATCTTTTTAATACATGCAAAAATCCTGGAGTCCCGGGATTGAGTTCCGTCAGGCTCCCGGCATGGAGCCTGCTTCTTCCTCCTCCTGTATCTCTGCCTCTCTCTCTCTCTATGTCTATCATGAATAAATAAATAAATAAATCTTTAAAAAAAATCATAAAAGGTAGATGCTATTATTGTTTTAATTGGTTAAATTTTACCAATTGTAAATTTACCAAATGTAAATTTTACCAAATGTAAAATGTAAATTACCAATTTACCAAAATTGGTACCATTTTACAGATGGGTACCAATCCAAGGTACTGGAGGTTAAATGGCAGAATTGGAAATGAAAGCCCAGTAGTTTGGTTCTAGGTCCTTTTTTTTTTCCTTTTTTTTTTTTTTTTAATAGGTGTTTAATCATCCTGTGACACTGCCTCTTTTTGCTACTGGCCTCTGGATAGTTTTTACATACTTGAAGATGAGACCATACCCTATATTTTGAGATTTCTTTCTGTCCCCACTATGGGAAGTAAGCTCACAGTATACAATATTTATTGATAGGTTAGTCCTCTTATCTAGCAAATTTCTCATTAAAATAGCCCCTATATATGAATCAACATGGCCACACTCAAATTTTTAAAGAAATCATTGAATCCAGCCTAAATCCAGGTGTGTACAAAGAAGTTAAAGTGTGACGTAATTATGCAGATAATTAAGTTAAAATCCTAGCAGTTATCTTATTAGTCTCACTTTCCTGTATTTGTGGATTACTTACCCATCTGCAAGGATTCCTGTTTAGCATTGCAGTTCAAACCACATGATCTCCACCAATCATCTAGTTATTTCTTTCCCTCACAAAGTCAGGAAAATATGTAGAGAATTTGGATGGCAGAGCCACAGTCAGTTCTCTTAGCTTTCTACTGAATTTGTTTCATTCTTACCACATAGTCTAGGACTTTTTTTTTTTTTTTTTTTTTTTTTTTTTTTTTTTTTTTTGTGACAGTCACACACAGAGAGAATGAGAGACAGAGACACAGGCAGAGGGAGAAGCAGGCTCCATGCACCGGGAACCCGACGTGGGATTCGATCCCGGGTCTCCAGGATCACACCCTGGGCCAAAGGCAGGCGCCAAACCGCTGTGCCACCCAGGGATCCCTAGTCTAGGGCTTTTAATTGATTTCTACACACTCTGGTCTGTGTAGAATCTGCCTAGCCATCTTTATGCTTCATTGCTCCATATGGAATATATACATGAATAAAAGCATGTCATATCCATGCTAAAATGACAAGTGAATATGGAAGCATTAGGGGTCCACCTGCATCTCCAGGATGATTTTCTGGATAAATACACAATCTCAGTGTCTGAGATTGAACAAAGCAAACAGGTCCCCAAAAACAAACAAACAAACAAACAAACAAACAAACAAACAAACAAAAAATCCTTCATTGGTCAGGCTAATAGAAAACGAACACAAATTCTCACTGCAACAACCAAGATAGTGATTTTTACCACATAAAAAACAGAACATTATCACTATTGTTTCATTTAACTTAAGAGCAAGATAAGATTGATTTGCTTTTAGCCCTTAAGTGAATGTTGGGATATTTATGTTTATATGACCAATAATAAGATTTTGAAGTTATAGGTAATGGTATGAATAGCAGTTTTATTTGAGGCTGATTTTATATATATATATATATATATATATATATATATATATATATATATAATATATATATATATTCTATTTAATTCATAGATTGCTCATTTTCTCTTACATGTATATGAGAAAATTCTTTTTGAATTGAATTGAAATGGAAACGAAGGTCCATATTTAGCTAATCTGAAAGTATTGTGAGTAGGAACAGAGTTGCTTTGGTATCCAGATAGATTGGAGAATTCGCCTAGACATTGTCTTGAATCTTCACCCGAATTTAATAGCACCATGATATTTATGATTTTTGTTCTAGGACACTTCATATCTCTTCTATTTTATTTATTTGAGAATAATTATTTAGGTGTCATGCTTACTATTAACATTGCCATTTAGAAATATCACTTCCTAGTATTAATTTAATTTCTATATATTAGAAGTAAAAATAAAATAGTTTTTGCTCCCTGATGGAAAATAAAAACTGTTACTGTCTTTTAAGCACACTAACTTTGCTTGTTATGATGATTTAGTTGCTCAGTGGAATAGACATAATGTCTAACTTTAGCTGTGTCTACAGAATGGCAGCATGCAGACCATTTGTGGAAAACACTGCAGTAGTACATTTCACTTGATTTTTCTTATGAACAAGAAAAGGTATTATTAAGGGAGGCTACTACTTGATTTTTATGAATTTCATCTGATCAACTGGATCTGGGATTGTAGAATGCAGATATATCTTTGGATTTCAACATATGTGTGCTTTCTCTTTCATTTTTTTTTTTTTCCTAGTTAAATATTTCCACTTACGTTACTTGGGATCAGATTGCCACCATAATATGAAGCATCATTACTAAATCTCAATGATGCCCAATTAGGAAGGAGTCATGAAAGGTGAAGGAGAATATTGACAAGAGAATCTCAGCAAGCTTGGCAGGGGCTATAGGAAGAGACCCTAATTAGTGTGTTGGATCTATTTCATTATAATCAGAGATGGTAATTGACTTGGATGTGGCCTACTAAGTATTTGGCATGGATCTGGAAAACATAATGGAGAACATAGACTAAGTTGCTTCAAAGGCCTTAGACAAGGGTCACATTTCTTCTGTAACAAAACTACATAAAAATCTCATGTCTTTTCTGATGGGTTATGTGGTCACACTTTTCTCATTGTGGAAATGAATGCATGTGGATAGCCGTGGTGTCCATTCATGATCTTTTCTGTGCCATCTAGACAGGCTGAAGAGAGGTACTGGTGCTGTCATGGTTTAGTGACTAATGCTAACTAGCCACCATTACTGGATTTTTATGATCAGTAGATACCAAAGTACACTGACAACCAAAGTGCCCAAATTGGCTGTGCTGTGGCTTGTGAGTTCACCTTTGTCATATCCAGGCAGCCTGGGTCCTTGGGTTCTTTCAAAGGAGTGAGTTACCAAATATCTTTTGGTTTCTGAGGTGCGCTGAATGGGCCTCAGTGACATACTGAGGCCCATTCCTAGTGTCCTACCTCAAGACTCTGAGCTATGATCATGAAACCATAGGCAGATATTTTGGACCTTTTATCAAGTGTACTTTGGCCTGCTTTAGATGAACAGATGCTTTAATCCCTGAATTATTTGCTCCAACTCTGCTGCTTCTGCTGTTGCTACTGCTGTAAATATTTGAGGGTTTATCAGAGATGGAAGTGATTGCTATGGTAGTCACCTTTCACCACTAAGCCAAACGGATTTCATGTTTCTTTTTTCAGTCCACTGGGGCTACAGAACTTTGGAAGCTCTAGATCTGTGTGTGTGTGTAATATATATATATATATATATATATATATATATATATATATATATATAATCAGCATAAGGCCTTATCTGCTCTATTGCAGGGTGATATGAGCCAGATGTGCAGTTTTGAGACCCTTCCACTCCTTGACAGAGTTTTCTCTTTGGGAGATCCTTGCCCTACCCATGTCTTCTGTCTGAGCTGGAACAATGCAAAAGGACTTTGTGAGATACTTTGAATGTGATAAGTCCTGTGATCGGAAGAGTAGTGGCTGAGAATGGGCATTGGCACAATCTTCCTACCCCTCTGTGGGCTCTGGGGCCTCCAGTGCATCCTAATCTAGTTTATTCCCATAGGAACAGGAGTGAGAATTTACCAGTTATTTCACTTAATCTAGAAACCTAAATTTAATACTCTAACTTTTCCGGTTTTGAAAACCAGTATGTTAGAAAAGTGGCTTTAACCTTTCCGCCATGGTGTCTGTCTGCGTTGCTGACTTTTATTTAGTTCCAAACATTTGTTGAGCACCCACTGTGTTTCAGCTGTTTAAAATACAGATGCGTGTATATATACATTTGAGAATATTCTTTCAAACTGGGAGAAAATTCGAGTTCCAATCTACATCAAACATTGAGTGAAAGATACTATCGGTACGAAATACCTTCATATGGGGGCAAGGGGGTAGTTATTGTGCATTAGTTATGGGTCAGATACCATTCTGAGTATAGAGCAGTGAAAAACAGGCAAAAATATATGCCTTGATAGACCTTACATTCTATCTAGGGGAATCAGGGTGGGACAGATTATAATCAAAATGCATAAGCAGAAGTGATTTTGTGAGATATGGTATGCTAAATATAGATGTACTGATAGAAGTATTGAGGAAAATAAAGCATAGAACTTTTCACTGAGAAGTGACATTTGAGCAAAGGTCTGAAGGAAGTAAGGGAATAAAGAGCATTCCTGGTAGAGGCAACCCAAATGAATAGGCCCTGATTCCATGAGTGTGTCCAGCATATTCAAAGTACAGCAAGGCATGGAAGAGATAAGTAGGGGATGAGGTCTAAGGAGTAATGGGGAGGGGTATAGGTTAGAGAAGGTCTGATTATTGTTTTTCTGGACTTTGTTGATGTAATTGTCTCTTAACCCGTTTGGAATAATGTGGTAATTCTTATGAAAGATTGGCTGTCAGGGAAATTTATAAATAAAATTTCTAATATCCATAACATTTTTCCATGTACTAATATTTTCATACAGGCCTTACTGACCTGTTTAGATGGAGACAGGTAGCAAGTGGATAGTAAATCCCTTTGTGAGGAAGAATGAAGCCAAGGTACATGTACTCATTATGATGGTTTAGTAGGTAGTATTTTATCTTGTCTTCAAGACTGTGGCTTCACAACTGAATAAGAATAACTGCTTGGGAATTTTCCAGTACAAAAAAGTTTATGAAAGTTTTTCCTTTTTAAAAATTTCTCTATTTTTCTCTTTTGCTTTATTGTGACATATTTATTATTTTTCAACTTGAAACAAAAAATAGGTCAGATAATTTTGGGTGGCAATCTCAAACCAAGAACAGTTTTTAGGACAAGGGATTAAGTTTTTGATAAGATTATATAGATAGCTGGATGGATGGGTGGGGGGCTAGATAAATAGATAAACAGGAAGTGTTCTGCTTGCCTTACAGAACTTCTGGATGAAATTTGTACTAAATGTACTCCTCAAATACTTGTTCTTTTGACAGCATTACGGGAAGCCAACAGGTAACATTTTGATGGAGATATAGCTTCTTTTTCTCAGCATTCCTTATTACCCAAAGTGAATTTTTTCTCCTGTGTTTCCATTATCATTTTGATATGATTCATTGTGGCCTCTTAGATTACCTCGAGAGTTGTGGATAATTTAATGTGCTTTTATTTAGAAAAATTCCCTTTTCTACTCCAGTAGGGGTTTTTAACTGGGACTACTATCTAGGGGGCTTATAGAAAGGCTTTGGTGGTTCTCTTTACCCCTTGATATGGTATGCATGCAGTTATATGTGTATATTTTTCTGAGGAGAAAATTCTAACCCTTACCAAATTCTCAACGGGATCTGTGATCTGAAAAACATTAATATCACTTGTTTAATATAAAACATTTTAGTGGGTGTTGGGTAGCAATAAGACACAGCATGATGCCTCCATATAAGAAAAGGCATGGTTGGGGCACTGAATATGTGTTCACATCAATTAACAGGCTTGAGATTTTCTATACCAACCACATTACTAGGAAGTAATCCAAGGAGGGAACATTTCAAAGGGAAAAATAAGATGAAGTTTCCAGCAACAGATGAATTCACTTATGGACCCAATTTTTGGGCAAAGATGGATGGAAGGAGGAAGAGTTTTAAGCTACCCATTGGCATTTATTGCCCTCTCAACTTGGAAGTGTGTGCTGTCTTGGAAGTAATTGTGTTAAGTGTTTAAACATCTTCTTTAGGAACCCAGCTTGCATTGGACTACAGAAATAGAGCACATTGAGGAAATAGGATACAGAATGGTTTCTGTGGTGAACTGTTGTAAAGCAGGAATAACTCATATATAGGAAGGAAGAAAGGAGGCTTCATTTAGAACTTTTTGAAAAAAATTCATATAACATCTTGGTGAGGTCCTGGTGGACATCAGAAAGAAATGTGTTTATGGAGACTTGAGAAGAAAAGTTCGAGATTGTTCTAAGTAAGGATCTCTAAGGAGATTAAAGACAGGGCAAGGGGGAAGAAATGTAACTGATGGCAGAACAAGAGAAAGTGTATATTTTGCCTCTACCTTCTAGTTTAGAGGTTTAGAAACTAGGAGGGGCCTTGGACTGGAAGTATTGTAGGAAACAGATTAATATGAATTCCCTTAGTAGGTTGGAAGAATTACAGCAATGTGCAGCACATTTTACACAACAGCTGCCCAGACATAGGTGTTAGGGAGAGGAAACAGTAATAGTTGCTCTAAAACCATAAGCTATAATGAAAATATTTTATGACCAGTTTGCAAAGATTATGTAGAAGCAATAATAAGGGTGGCCAGCAGCGGCGACAAAGAAAGAATTTACATTCATAAAGACTTGCTGGGGTGATATAAATGCGGAAGACTATAGATTCTCAAAGGATCAAAGAGGAACTGATTGGAATGGGAAAAGAAGCTAATAATAAAAGGAGAAAATATGTAGAACATTTTAGTTTCATGTTTTTTAATTCAACAAATACGTTATGGGCACTAAGGAGAATATAAGGATAAGAAATATCTTCAAGGGGCTTCTAATATACTTACCCAGTTAAGAGCAAATACTGTTGTAATACATATTACTATATGTTATGCAGGAATAGTACAGATTATAAGATGTTGTGCAGGAACAAGGTGTACAGTGAGCACTTTGCTAGGGGCTGCTGGAGATGCAGAGATGAATCCTCATTTAAGGAGCTTAGTTTATACTAGTGAGGGGAGTTAAGTCAGGCATGCAACTAACCTTCACATAAGCTAGACTATATTAACTGCCACTAGAGACAACGGTATCTGTGTTCAAGGAAGGTGAATCTGATCAAGGGTAACAGGAAAAGGTTTTAGAGAGGAGGTAATATTGTCAGTGCGCTCTGAGGGATGTATAGAACTTTGTCAGGCTACTAGATATATTCAAAGGGAACAGATGCATAAGTATTATAGGAAGTAGTTTGGTTTGGTCAGAAGAGACTTGTATGTATGAGTAAGCTTTGAATGAAAAATAACCAGTGGCATCTTTTCTCTTTTTTTTTACGGAAAATTGTAGATAATTACCCTTTTAGCAGCATGAGGAGGACTGAGATAATCCTTGGATGTCTTCCAATTTTGTAATCCAGTGATTCTCTAAGCCTGTACCCAAGGAGAGTAAATGCCTATTTATTTAAAATAAAATTTATAACCATACCAAAAGGAACTTGAAAAGTCTTATAAGTGCCTCTGTTAGTAATAATAATATTAATTGCAACCATATTTTCCTAAATTATTCCAAGAATCTTATGATTTATGGATAATAATGCTCATTTTTCAGATGAAGAAATGCGCGGAGAAGTTAAGCAATAGCCCCAGTTCACACAGCTATTAAGTGTCAGAAGTAGGACTCACAGCCATGTCCTACTAACTCCAAATATTTCTTAACCACTGCTCAATACCTAGCACAAAGTCAAAGTGGTTGCATCAGAGTTTCTGTTTGTCGACAACAAAATCCACTCTAGCTAGTGGAAGGGGAGAAGCAATTTGTTAAAGGGAATTGGCAAGTTCCAGGAAGGCTTAGGGAGTCAGACTTGAAGTTTGTGCATCCCAAAAGCATACACCCAGTCTCATGCTGCACTGATTTAGTAGAGACCCCATGACTGCTGCCTTCGCACATAGTTTTGCACAGGGTGCTGCTCACACTGATGCAGGGTGCCACAGCTGGGACCTGAGCCACTGCTGCTCCTGCATGCTGGATGAAGTGCTCTCTGCACTTCTCTTGGTAGAATAAATTCCACATAGTATCTCCTATACCTCATTTCACTTTCTTGAAGTTGTCTGTGGGTGTGTCCAATTGGCGGAGCCTAAGTCATAAGTCATGACAAATTACAAAGGAATCTGGGAAACAAATACCTAGCTTCTAGCTTGGGAGGAAAGTCCTCAATTAATATGGGAAGGTTTTTCAAAATGTTCTAAAGAACTATAAATAAGTGGCCAGTAGAGGTTCATTTTGCATAAGAGTCCAGCAAGTATCTAAATTCTTCTTTATCTGTCTGGAGTTTCTCTCAGCCCTTTATTTCCTTGTAGTCAGAAGGTGACCTTACCAGCATCTCAATTCTAACACCATGCCAGCAGTGACCCAGGCAGTAAAAAATATATCACCGAATTAATTTAGTGGAAACACTAAAACATTCATGGTCTTAAAATTTTAACAGAAGCCTGTGTTTTCTCCATTAAAAAAAATTAATCGGGTAGGATGTCTTTAATCAAAAGACAAGTCAACTGGGTCACACAAAAGACCAAATAATGGCATTGTAACTTTACAAATTCTCTGACTTTTGGCTGCTTTTTATAAGCCTGAAAAAAATATCAAAAGCAGTAAAAACTTATATTATTTCTGTCAGTAGTCCTTTTCATAAAATGTTGTGAAAACAATCTCTTTAAGAAGGAAGCAACATACTGAGCAGCAAGCCTCAGTCACAGGAAGTTCATTTTTTCTTTGGCTTACAGCCCAATGCCATCAGAACTAATTAAAAACAGAGCCACGCTGGTATGGGGCTCAGTGTTTGGGTTTTACAATAACAGAGTCGCAAAGCAGGGGGATGTCTAATGAGAATAGTTTCTGAGTTTGTTTTGTAGCATTGGGCAACTATGTCAATTACTGGAACTGCGGCTCAGGGCCAGCACCCATGCTGGGATGTGAGAGAGTCTTATTGCTGTACAGATTGAGCTTCCACTTTGATACATGTGATATGCATGTCACTTGTATACTGGTGCGGCTCCTTGGCTGCAGACTCTATGTGAGGAGGCTGGTGCCACCTTGCTCCTCTTGTCTGAGGCCAGATCAAATGTTACAAGGCCCAGATTTCATCTGCATCATTAGCTATGCTCCAGTTAAAAAATGAAACATGTCCTCTGGTTGGGAAAGTATTGGAAATGAAGGCTCTGCCTTACACAGCCATATGTATGAGCTGCTGGAGAATTCATGCAGGATGGGGGAGGGGGCAGAGAAAGACATACATATCAAGGTAAAGAAAGATGAACAAAGCAGTGTGGCAATTAATGGATAGTTCAGCACTAAAATATCTCTCGTGCTTTACTTTATGTATAGTAGCAATAAAAGCAAGATTTGGGGGGTTTCTTTTCCTTTTTTATTTTGCTTAAAGAATAACACCCCCCATTCCCCAACCCCTTGTAAAGAGAACCCTTTATTTTCTGTCTGTGTATATGGTGGTCATGATGCATGGTCTTCTGGTCATTTAAGAAGGAGGTAGAGAGATAGAAAAAGCTGGTAGTTTAGATAAGAAATTATCAGTGGAGTACTTGTAAATGGTCTCTTCAAGTTTATAATTTAATCTCTGTTCAAGGTGATTTTTCTTTCCTTCATGCAAAGCATGATGGAAGAGTATTCCAGGGCCAAATGTAAGTACTGCTGGTATATTAAAATAGAATTGCAACAAAAGCTCAACAAATTTTGGACCTGTTCTTTTTTTGTGATTTAGTGCATTTAAAGGCAGTTGTATTTGATTTGTATTCTGTTTCATATTTTAAGAATATGCACAGAGAAAAATCAATGAATTATAGTTCTAATAGATAAATTCAAATAAATAGTTTCATTAATTAACTTATAGAATCAAGGTAGTAGTCATCTCAATTATTAATGGCTCATGAAACATATACCTAGATATATATGACCTTTCTTCATGCTTTTTTGAGGTTGTGAGCAGATAAGCATGACAGAGGAGCGTGTTATGTGAGCAATATTTTAAGAAGGTCGACATAAATATTCTAGTCCAGCAATATTTATACGGATTAATCTGAAATATATGATGTAGATTTTTTCTTTTTTTTTTTTTTTAAGATTTTATGTATTTATTCATGACAAACACAGAGAGAGGGAGAGGCAGAGACACAGGCAGAGGGAGAAGCAGGCTCCATGCAGGGAGCCTGACGTAGGACTCGATTCCGGGTCTCTAGGATCACACGCCGGGCAGAAGGCGGCACTAAACCACTGGGCCACCAGGGCTGCCCTAGATATTTTTTCTTAATCTTAATTTGATTATGCATAAAGAATGAGGTATTTTTAAATACCCATTTTTATTCTTTGGGTTCTCCAGTCAGTGTTAGCATTGGTGTGGTGATTCCTCTGGTGTCATATATAGTATACTTTTCACCACAGTAATGTCTATCTGTCTTGAAAATTATACATGCTGAAGCTTAATAGACTGAGATTTCCTTGATGCCTCTCTTTCTGACACCTTCTCCCAACCCAAAGGGCGTTTCATCTCATATCCTAAAAAGTCTTTGAATAGTAGATTGAGGTAGCTATTTGGTACCTATGTGCTCAAGTTATCGGTTTCAAAGGGCTCAAAGAGAAAACTCTGGGCAGAAGTTAGCGATCTGTTTGGAGAATGACAATAACATTAGCTCCCTGGAAATGCCATGCTAGAATAGTTGGTAATGCTGTGGCCAAGAGGAGAATGGCATATATTAAAAAGTGGCCTTGGAACTCTGGTGCCTGTGAATCTTGGGCCAGAGAAAGGCACAGGGAACACAGGAGGGAAGGAGAGAAGATGGAGATCGAAGGAAGGTTTGGCAAGCAGAGACTTCCACAAATTAAACTTGGGTCCTGGAACTGCTCCTGAGTAAGATGGGCTAGGCTCCTCCCAAAGTCTACTCTCCAAATAGCAAAGGGCCACATGAACTCCACCTTCAGAGCAAGTTTTATAGGGAGTTGGGCTGGCGGTACAAATCCTGCAGAGGTGGGACATTGATTGGGAGTCACTGGTTGTAAAGTGAACTTAGAACATCAACATGAACAAAAGGCATTTGATGTTTTACTTCTTTCGCTAGAAAAAGATTCAAAAACATGAATGTGGTTGGGGAATGTGTGGAGGGTTAGTTAGAGTCTTATTTTGCTTCTTGTGTACACTCACCTTCATGGATAAATGAGATCTATTTACTTAAGTGATTTTGTAGAGCAGCCGTAGTCCCTTGTATAATCTTCTTAATGCAAACATTGATTTTTTGAATCTGTGGCCTTTAGGTTTATAACCAGGGAAGGAAGAGGGAGGACAAAGTACGCATATGTTATGTGCCAGGTACTTTATGGCATATTTCATTTATTTATCAATAACACTCCCAAAATGGGATAGTAATCATATGTAAGGAAACTGAGGTTTGGATAGACCTAAGATTAAAGCCACATAACTTGTAAAAGACAGAACCGAGATTTGAATGCAGTCCTCTTGACTCCAGAGTCTATGTTCTCTCCATACTATCACCTATCATTAGTATTTCTATCATATTTCTTAGGGGATCTGAAAGTCATTGCAATTCAGTGGCACTTCAGGAGGAAGTACCTTTCAGGTACCTCCTACATAAACAGGAAATTTATTTCACTAATAAAGATAAACATCCTTGACTAGGGTCCACATGATAGATGTTACACTAGTATGTATTTATGAATGTTTTATCATATATGCAGGAGATTCACAAACATCAGTAGAGGAATCGTCATGTAGGAGATTCATGTTAAAAAATTATTGGAGGGGCACCTGGGTGGCTCAGTCAGTTAGTGTCTGTCTCTTGATTTTGGCTCAGGTCGTGATCTTGGGGTTGTGGGGATTGGGTTCTGCTCTCTCTCTCTCCCAAACAAACAAACAAACAAACCTTAAAGAAAAAGTCATTGGAGGCAAGTACAAAGAATGCTTCTGAAATTAGTTAGGAAGATCAGTATTGGTTTTGGTTCCTTACCCCTTTGCATTGTTCAAGGATCTTGTTGGATTAGAGAGAAACTACTTACAGTGGCACTTTATGGCAAACTAAGACTTTCTGAAAAGTACTCTATGGCCTCTTTTCACCCAGCTCTTGTAAAAGATAAGTTTCCTGATGGGAAGAACTTTTTTTTTTCTTCTAAAATTTGTGGTCACTGAAACATTCCCAGAAAAATTGATATGTAACTATGTTGGTGTCAAGAAGTTGAATAAGTGAAAAATGGAGATTTGGCATTGATGCCACCCAAATTCATCTTTGTATCAATTTAGTGACACCAGATGTTCCTCATTTCCTGTTTAAGCACTATCTGTGGCAGTGGTGTGTGGTGCTGGTGGGCTGCTCTATGAATGTGGCATAATTTCAGAAGTATGAGGTAGGTTTCTGACAGCAGAAAGATTAGTGAGCTTTCCTAATCATACCTCCCATTTGGGTGGCAGCATTGCCCCTGGTGGAAATTAAAAAGGACTTGTGTTTTGGGATATTGTCATATTCCTCTTGACTTTATTAATTCTTTCATTTAGAAAACATTTATGAAACTTTCATTGGATGCAAGTCATTATAGTGATGTTACTAGAAGAGAAAACAAACTGCTGTACTCAAGGAGCTTCAATCTAGTAGGGAAGTGAAGGCAGATAGAAAACGTTCTGTGGATTATGAGAATATGATATTTGAGCAACTTTACTGCTCTCTAAACCAATCATTCACTTTGTCTCTGAGATTCTTAAGATTTATTTATTTATTTTAGAGAGAGGGTGAGAGAGCGTGTGGGTGGGCAAGTGTAAGCAGTGGAGAAGAGCAGAGGGAGAGGGAGAGAGAAAGAATCCCAACCAGAATTCCTGTCAAGTGCAGAGTCTGATCCCACGGCCTCAAGATCATGACTTGGGCTGAAATCAAGAGTTGGATGCCCAACTGACTGAGCCACTCAGGTGTCCCTGGCTCCAAGATACTTGAAGAAGGCAAATATTAATAGATAAACTTGGTTTTTCCAAGGGAAAATAAAAAGTCAACTATCTTTTCTTATAGAGTATATAGACTCCATTGGAATTTTTTTTTTTTTTGTAATTCTGTCACAAAATCTGCGCATGACTAATTACTTCAGTGGTAAGTATATGTGGAGAAGGTGAATAATTAAATGGGCTACCAAGATGATGTAAGATACTGCCACTTCGTTGAAACACATAGTCATCACTGCAGGTATGATTCTTCCAAAACAGAAGTGGGGAATATTGATATATCAAAGGAATTCTTCTGTATAATGTGAGTTTGGGTTTGTTGATCCATGTCTTATAGTATGACCTTGTCAAATTAATTCATTGAATATAGATGCCCCAAGCCTAATATTATGAAAATTTAGTTGACTAGGGTCTTGTAAAGAATTGAAACAAGCTCCTTGTGTCCTCTAAATATAAAAATTGAGGAAGGAATCCACTAAACAAGATCTCTCGATTTGGCTATAGCCATTCTTTGAGTTTGTCTTAGTAACATCTAACCTTATGTTAATTACTACCCAAAAAATTCTTAACTGAAACTTAAAAAAAAAAACTGCTTTAAAAATATTGAGCATAAAAAAAATATTGAGCATTTCAAAATTTTTTTTAATTTATTTTTTATTTTACGATAGTCACAGAGAGAGAGAGAGGCAGAGGGAGAAGCAGGCTCCATGCACCGGGAGCCCGACGTGGGATTCGATCCCGGGTCTCCAGGATCGCATCCTGGGCCAAAAGTAGGCACCAAACCGCTGCGCCACCCAAGGATCCCTATTGAGCATTTCAAAGATAGCAAACCAAAAGCATTAGATAGTCATGCTGGTGGTAACTTACATGTCTATGTTTTTACTCATGAGAAATTTACATATGAATGAGCAGAATAAAGGGAAGAAACTATTAATTGACTGAATTATGTTTTAGTGGAATTCTATAGTATACATTTTCTTGGGTATTTGGGCTGAGAACGAGTGTTGCCTGAGGTGGGAATATAAAATGATGTAGATGCTTTAGTAAGCAATCTCAGTTCCTCAAATGGTTAAACCTAATTATCATAGGATCCAGTGATTCTGCTTCTTGGGATATGTCCATACAAAAACGTGTACACAAATGTTTCTAGAAGTATTATTCACAATAGCCAAAAAGTGGAAACATCATAAAGTTCATTGACCGATGAATGAATGCATGGACAAAAAGGTGGCATATCTATATAAGGGAATACTATTTGACAATATAAGGAAATGTAGTACTGATACTGCTACAACATGATGAACTTTGTAAATCTTATGCTAAGTGAAAGAAACCAGTCACAATGTACTACATATTGTATGATTCCATTTATATGAAATGTTCAGAATAGGCAAATTTATAGAGTAAAACAAATTAGTGTTTGCTTGCATATGGGAATAGTAGTATTAAGGGGTCTGGAGAGTGATAGCTAAGGGGTATAGGATTCTTCTGGGGATAATGAAAATGTTCTAAGATCTGTCATGGCGATGAGTGTACAATGCTGTGAATATGCTAAAAACCATTGAATTTTACACTTTAAATGGATGAATTATGTGAATTATGTCTTAATAAAATTGTTTAAAAGAAAAGAATGCTGTCTCTATATAGAGTCCCAGTATATAAAACCAAACCACTTTATATTATCAGTTTTAAAACTTTCACTTGTATTTTGCTAAATGACCTTTGGTCTCTTTTAATAAAGATTTAGTAAGACTTGTATTCCATTTTATAAGGTGGGTATATGAGAGCTAGGGGAGCTATCTGATTATCACATATAATACACCAGCAATGCTTTTGGTCACTATGTTAAAGAGCCCCCTTTTAACCATGAAAAATCTGACTGAAGTCAATCACAGGAGAACCACATTCATTTCAGAAGGATTTTGTAAAAGCAAAAGTAATTGGCAATAATATATATAGGACTTGTAAATATTATATATACTTCATGAAGTTAGGTCTGAAACTTCTGGGCTCTTGTCACGTGGTACAATATTTGTACTGTGTTCTTACAGCATGAGACCTCTTAAATTCATAAAGAAACATTAAAAATTGTTTTTAGCTGTTTAGCACTGCAGATAGAATATGAGATCTGGTTGTCATATTCTCTGTGTCCCATCACACAGCAAACTGTAGAAATCGGACCTTGGTCTTCTGTTCACATCATGCTAAACTGCTGCTTGGCAAATTTGAACAGATTAATATACATTTTTCTCTTTTATCTTATTAACTATGTAATCAGTATCAGTAATAGAAAGAAGCCTTGATTCTTTTCTTCTCATATTTAAAGAAAGAAACCCCAACCAATTTCAGTGTCTATAATAGCAAATAAAACTCTTAAAGTATCAATAGTAAAAAAATTGAAGATACTGTCTTTATCCTGTAAGCATTCAAAAACTAGACATGTAATTACTAAGAATACATTTTTTTTCAAGGCAGACATATATGGGTTTATCAAGTGGTATGTTGGTAAATAGTTAAGAACTAAGCGTTCCTAAATAAAACAAAACAAAAGCCTTGATCGGTAGTGATGGTTGATTTCTGTGGTGTAATATTCCCACCATGGTTGATTTTTCAGGCTACCTGTGAGATATCTCTAATGTGCAGCTGAGAAAAGATGCTCACAATGGCTTCTGAAAGCTTCATTAAGCTGGCTCAAGTATATGTGTACTTCCTAACATACACGTACACAAATACACAGACACATGTACTTGGGCATTGATGTAAATGCACTGCCACTGGTAATTTATATACCTTTATTGGGAAATGAGATGTTCAACAATATATTTTTGTTGATATAAATACAGAGGTATTTACATTTTTAACCAAATTGAAGGTTTCTTTTTCTAAAATTTCAAATCCCTTGCTTATGATATAGAATTTACTTCAAGAGATGTTATCTCTTCTTGATCACTCAAAATCAGTTGCCTGGGTATGAGGTAGGATTGAGGTTCTCATTCCAACTTAATCATTTAGTAGGGGTATGTTTGTATGTGTGTGTGGGGGGGTGTTTGGGTGTATGAGAGAAAGAGGGAGGGAGAGAGAGACAGAGGCCACCTTAATTGAGCAATGCCTCAATTATCTCTCAAGGCTTGAGTTTACTGCCAGTGAGCAAGTTGACTTAGACACATTCCAAGGTTCATTCCATTTCCAAACCTGTCCACGTACTCATTATGAACTCATACATGCAAACTACTGGTCTCAGTGCAACATGGTATAGAGTGCTTATATCTGTTCTTTAGGATTATTCCCTTAGCTGCTTTTGATAATACCCTAATTTTTGCTCTTGATCTCTAGATTTCCTTTCCCTACCTTTAGTTGGCTGCTTCTAATCTCCTGTGGGCTTGAGAGAAGCAACCATATAGGAATGGTAAGTAAGTCATGAACAAAAATTGATGTCTTAGGGCTGGTTATCCGAAGAACAAAGTATGGCATATTAGATTATGTTATGAAGTGCTTCTTGCTCAAGGTCTTTACGGTGATTGGAAAGCTGAAGTTGCTATATAAACGGTATTTGGATGAATTTTCTGTATTTTTAAAAATATTTATTTATTTATTTTTAGAGAGAGAGGGAGCATGTGTGTACCTGCACCAGGGGGAGGTGCAGAGAGGGAGAGAGAGTCCCAAGCCGACTCCATATTGAGCATAGATTCTGAAGTCTGACATGGGGCTTAATCTCA
The DNA here is from genome assembly GCF_048418805.1 of Vulpes vulpes. NCBI lineage: Eukaryota > Metazoa > Chordata > Mammalia > Carnivora > Canidae > Vulpes > Vulpes vulpes. Next base: position 147,469,756 of record NC_132780.1, read on the forward strand.
GGACCCTGAGATCATGATCTGAGCTAAAAACAAAAGTTTTATTGTAATATACTGGCAGTTTTTAATAGAAGAAATTTCAAGAAATTCAGGTTTGTTTAGAGGGCGCATTTTATTTATTTTTTAGAAGACTTTTTAGAAAAAGATTTTATTTATTTATTTATTTGGAGAGTGAGCAGGGAGGGAAGAGGGAGAGAGAGAGAAAAAGAGAGAGAGAGAGAATCTGAAACACACTACACCAAGGCTGGAGCCTTATGTGGGACTGACCCCATGGTCCTGAGATCATGACCTGAGCTGAAATCAAGAGTTGGAGGCTTAACTGACTGAGCTATCCAGGTGCCCCTAAAGGGCACATTTTAAGAAAGCTAATTTTTACATATGGAAAAGTTGAGGATGAAAGATGATCTCAAAACTATGTATTATACCTAAAGCAGAAACAAGATTAGAATTCAGAATCCCTGACCCTTAGGACCATTCACAAATTTGTCATTCACCATCTATACAAGAGTTTCAGCAAGCGGGTCATAATTCCTATTTTGGAGAGTTTTATTTCCAGAGCCTTCAAAAGAAATGCATAAAAAATGCATAAAATAATATATAAAATTGGCATTCCATTTTTTATAAAGAAATTTGATTTTGATTCATTTTCATTGGTGGGAAATTCTAATTTGGTCATTTTTGTGGGTCTCCTTCTGTGTCAAGGTTTATGGGTCTTAAGCAGCATCCAAGATGGTTACAAAGGCTTTGGCTGGTGGCCACCTCTGGCCGTTGACCCTCTTTCCAAATAGTTTACATCTGAGTTGTATAGTTTCCTTATTTGCAAAGCAACTTTAGGTTTGAGGGTCGTTGTTTTCATATCACAGTTGAGACATGAGAAAATTTTCAGGGTTTCAGTAGTGCCATCTCTACATCTTCAATGACACTATTTTTCCTGAAGGTCTTGTATCCCTTTTTTTTTTTAATCTACTCTGGGACCCATAGGTCTGTCTCCTTTCCCCAAGTCAGTAAGAATTTTTTTTTTTTTAAGACCAACTTTCTTCTCTCTCCTTTGCTTCTTTACAGACACTCTGCTTCTTCCTGCATCCTCTCTTTGCATGTTTGCTTTCTTGGCCCACTCTGGTCACTTACAACCTAGACTTTTAGAAATAGAATCAGAAAGTGTCCCAGGCTGATTCTACTTTTTCTCCCATCATTGATCACACATGATCCTTCCACCCCCAAGTGTTGAAAAAAATAACTGACTACTTGCCTGAATATAGCAACATGAGAAATATGTGTTATCATTGGTTACTTCAGGGAGATGGGATTAAGGGTGAGATGGAGAAAGATTATGGAAATTTTATTTATTCACTTTTGTGAATTTGATCTTTCACAACTAGTATATTTTACTTTTATAATTTAAAATACTAATGAGGTTTTAAAAAGGATTGGTTTAAGAAAATGGATGAGTTTTGCTAAAATAACTTTTTATAAAAAAGCCAGTGATTTTTTTTGTTGTTGTTGTTGTTGTAGGCTTCGTGTATTTTCCAAACTGCAGTTTTATTTGCCCACATTAACAATAAACAATTGGGAACTAAAATCAATAATTCACTTATAATAGCAGAAAAGTAAAATACTTAGGGATGGTAAGATAAAGGATAATCCTTTGAACAAGTGGCTCTGGAACAATTGGATCCCTGTGTACAAACAAAACATACCTCAAACATTACCTCATACAGTACATAAAGATTAACTGGAAATGAGACATAGCCTTAAAAAGTAAGAGTGAAAACTTTGAAATACCTAAAAGATAATAGAATAATCTTTCTGACTTTAGGTTAGACAAGTATTTCTTGGATAGAACACAAAAAAACATGAAACATAAAAAAAGCTCTGATAAGTCAGACTTTGTCAAAATTCAAAAAATTCTACTCTTTAAAAGACACTGTTAAGAAAATAAAAGATAAGTCATAGAGTAGGAGAAAATATTTGCAAAATACATATCTGATAAAGGACTTGTATCTAAAATATATAAAGAACTTTCACACTTCATTAATAAGATAAACTACTTGATAACATATTGACAAGATATTTCATCAGAGAAGATATATGAATGATCAATGATCTTACAAAAAATATGCTCAGCATCATTAATTATCAGGGAAACTTTGATTGAAACTTAGTAAAATTGAGATACCTTCATACCCCCACAAGAATGGCTAAAATTAAAAAGGCTGGTCTCTTCCCTTCTGCGGCCATCGCTGGGGCGCTTGCAGCCAACATGAAGTTCAATCCGTTTGTGACTTCTGACCGGAGCAAGAATCGTAAGCGGCATTTCAATGCGCCTTCCCACATTCGCAGGAAGATCATGTCTTCCCCGCTTTCCAAAGAGTTGAGGCAGAAGTACAACGTGCGGTCCATGCCCATCCGGAAGGATGACGAAGTGCAAGTTGTGCGGGGACACTACAAAGGTCAGCAAATCGGCAAAGTAGTCCAGGTTTACAGGAAGAAGTATGTCATCTACATTGAACGAGTACAGCGAGAGAAGGCAAATGGCACAACTGTCCACGTGGGCATTCACCCTAGCAAGGTGGTTATCACTAGACTAAAACTGGACAAAGACCGCAAAAAGATCCTTGAGCGTAAAGCCAAATCTCGCCAAGTAGGAAAGGAAAAGGGCAAATGTAAGGAAGAAACCATTGAGAAGATGCAGGAGTAAAGTAACCTTATATGTAACTTTAAATAAAAACTTAAAATGAAAAAAAATAAAAATAAAAAAAAAAATAAAAAGGCTGAGAGCTCCAAGTGCTGACAAGGAGGTAGAACAACTGGGAATCTGAAATGCAGTTCTACTGCATTTGCAAATGCAAATGCAAAATGGTGCATTTTGGAAAACAATGCACTTTGGAAAACAATCAGTTTCTTATAGATGTAAGCATAACACTTGTCATAAGACCTAGCAAGAGAAATGAAAACTTAAGCATAGTTCACAAAAAGATAATGTATATGAATGTTGATAGAGTCATTCATAGTAACTGCAAACTGGAAACATCTCCATTGTCCATCAGCGAAGGAATAGATAAGTAAATTGTGATAAATCTGTACAATGGAATACTACTCAGGACTTCAAAGCAATGAGCAACTAATAAATGCAACAACCTTTATAAATCTGAAAAGCTGTATACTAAGTAAAAGAAGTCAGATACAGAAAGCTCCATAGTGTATAATTTCATTTTTGTGATACTGTAGAAAAGATAAAAGTATAGGAACAGAAAATAGATGAGTGGTTGCCCGGGTCCAGGGTGGGAAAGGGATTGACTACAGTGGGGCCTGATCATCAACTTATGTCTTCCACTGTCTATATTATTCTAAGATTATTTGTAGGCAATATTTATATATTAATTTTACACTTTTTATTTTGAAATAACTTTATGCTTAGAGAAAACCTGTGAAAAACCATATAGAGAGTCCCTGTATACCCTCACACCACTTCTTTTAAGGAGACTATTACAATCATATAACCATTGAACAGTTAAGCAAACCAGGAAATTAACACTAATATGATACTATTAACTTCTACACAGACCTTGTTTGTATTTCACTACTTTCCCACTACTGTCCTTTCCTGGTCCGGGATCTGTTCAGGATTCCAAATTGTATTTAGATGTCATGTTTCCTTAGTCTTCTCTAGTCTGTGACGGTTTCTTTCTTGTCTTTCATGATGGTAACACTTTTGAAGGGTCCTGGTTAGTTATTTTGTAAAATGTTCCTCAATTTTAGGTTGTCTGATGATTTCCTTATGCTTATAGTGAAGTTAAATATTTTTGGTCAAGAATACCACAGAAATGATGTAGTATCATTCTCTGTTCATCAAAAGAGTGATACAAGATGTTGATATGAGTCTTACTACCGGTGATGTTGATCCTGGTCATTTGGTTAAGTATGTCTGCCAGGTTTATTCACTCTTTTCCTTTTGTGATTAATAACTCTCGGGGGAGGGGGGCATATATTTTGAGAATTTGCAAATATCCTGTGTACTTTCTTCTATCAAATTCTAGGAAGAGAATCATCAGTTTACCCTGATGCTTAGCCAAACAGCTTCAAAAAAAAAAAAAAAAAAAAAGGATTTAGGAAGCTTAAAACATGGGTGTATGGGTCTATTTTAGCCCTGAGTCCTTCTGAATATGCATGATTCTAAGGCTAAATAAAGAGAAGGAGTGGAGTGAAATGTGCATTGCAGGTGTCTGAGACAACTGACTGATTCAGTCACATTCACGGCATATTTCTGGGACTTATGTCATATAGCCCCTGCTGCCACTCTTTGGGACTCTGACTTACCCCACCTCCAAGCCATTCCACACCGAAGTTGTGAGGATTTCAGCTCAGTGTCCTGAGGGTGTTTATTTCCTAGTTTCTCAGAGGGAAGGCACAGTGTGACTACCCTGGCCTCCCTCTCCAATCAGAGAATCAGCTACCTCCACAGATGCCCATGTAAATCATCTTTAGTAGAACAATGAGAATCTGGGGAAAACCCCTCCTAGGGAAATGAGTGCCATTTCATTAAAAGAGGAAAAAAACCACAATCCTTCAAATCTGGTTCATCTCACAGTCTAAATGCAAGTTCTTAATTAAAAGCCAACAGAGATTTCTAAAGTTGGAGAAAAACTAGAGCAACAACTTTTAAAATTATCCTGTGGGCTTTTTTTCCTTCTTAGTCTCTTAAAGGGAAAAAGGCTAATAACCATTCAGTGGCAAATTGCTGTTCCTTCAGAACAAGGAAGTGAACGAGAATGAAAAGTGGCGTCCCAGGGGAATAGGGAGTCATCCCGTAATTAGACTGGGCATCATGTAGAGAGGCAGCAAAAAATTACTGGAATGGATCAATGAGGAATTATCCTATTAGACCTCGATGGTTTATTCTAATTTCTAGTTTCTGAGAGAATAAGTAAAAGACATCTTACACTTTTGTGTTTTTCACAGAACCTAAAACATGAAGAACTCGGGATCCTTGTTTATTGATCTGAGGATTCCATCACTCAAAGTCTCTGGTGTTTTTGTAGCTGTGGTTTTTGTGTGAGCAGATCAGTGCTGAAACCATGGCAATGTTGATGGGTTCTTTAGGTCCAGCCTATCTCTGCCTTGTACTATTGACTTTTTAAGTCAGATAATTCTTTATTGTGGGGGGCTATCCTGCACATTACAAAATATTTCATAGCATCCCTAGTTTCTATGCACTAGATGCCAGTAGCACCCCCAAATCATGACAGTCAAAAATGTCTCCAGACATTGCCAGATGTCCCCACAGGGGTTACAAAATCACCTTCATTTAAAAACCATGGCTTTATTTCTTTATCCCAAGGTCACACAGCAAATAAATGGTAGAATTGAGGCTAACACCCAGAAGCTCTGAGCCCTGGCCTCCAGTAATTTCTGTGATACAACCCTACACATTGCATTGCCGACTACATGGATAGGAACATAATGTTAGGAGCATTGATATAGATCGGCATGGATTTTTTGGGAATGGATCCTATCCACGAGTCTGGTTAAACCTAGTGGCATAAAGACTGCCTTAAAGAATCAAGAAACTTTGTCCATTTTTGAAGAGCACCAAATGATCACTGAGACATGCAGTAGTCTAAATGGGAGATTTGGTTTTGCCTCTGTCTGCGAACCAGCAGAGGTCTGGGGCAGTTCTGAATCCGCATCTCTTTCCTTAATTTACATACTGCCTCCATTTTAGCAATGCAGAAGGGAAATGAATAAAAACAATTATCCTCAAAGACATTCAGTCTGGTCTTGACTTGTTAAGAACGATAAAAGTCAGCAGTTAGAAGCATTTAATACA